>NC_090827.1:152065449-152410449 GCF_028021215.1 Eschrichtius robustus | reverse complement strand
CCCCGCCCCAAACCTCTCCTTACTCTAGGGATCCCCGCGCCCCAGCCCTGCCCAGGGGCTGCTGTCAGCCAGGCCAGGAAGGGCCCTGCCCAGCGCAAGCAGGCAGGGCGACGTCAGGCCCCAGGGTTCCCTTCATATGAGACACTGTGCCCAGGTCTCATCCATCGCCCAGCAGCTACTCCGGCTGGACAGGGGCCGCATCTGTAACAGAGAAAACAGCAGATGCGTGTGTCTGTCTGTCTGTGTCCTCTCTGTGCCCTCCTGGCAGCCGAGGGCCCCCCACTCCCACAGCCCGTCACTCTGGCACAGAAACCGCCACACTGGGGAGAGATCCATCACAGCACCGCAGCCCGGACAGCCACCATCACCAAGGCAGGCCCGGGCTGGACCACCGGGCACAGGGCGGGGCTTGGCCGGCTCCTGGTGGGGCCCAGAGCACCTGGGGGCTGGGTGGCTGCAGAGCAAGGCGCCCGGGGGTCTGCCCAACCCCTCTGGGGGTCTGAGCCGGCTTCGTACTGGACAGAGGGTCTCTCTTGGGCCAGGATTCCCACCCCTGCACTCCAGCTTGACCCCCCCGACCCTGGGCAGAGGCGCATCTCCCAGGATCGTTCACAGGCCTGGTGACCCAGAGCTGGCCCGAGTCCCCTACACTCACCCCACGGTGCTGGGACAGGGTGATTCCTGAGGGTCTCTGTGGGGACCTGCACCTGCCAGGCTGCCTGGGGCTCGGCCCTGCAGGGAGCGGGCTTGGCCCCAAACTGGGCAGGAAGGGAGGCCTGGGTGGAACTGACACAGAGCAGGGGTCCCACATCACTCCAGTGCCCCGCATGGCCTGAGGGGATCTAACCCTGGGTCCCCCCAAGGCAGAGCCTGGACCAGGGCCCGGAGCAGCAATTTGTTTCTGAGGACTCAGAAAGAGTGACCAGGGCAGGCGAGAGAGCCCATGGAGGTTCGAGGCCGAGCTGGCCGCTCCCCGGGAGCCTTCCTGGGCCTGCTCAGTGGGCGCCGGGAAATACTCACTGAGCGGATGAGTCCTTCCCACAAAGGGGCCTTTGCCGGGAATCCGGCGGGGGCGGGAGTCCAGTCCGTCTCCGGCGCTGGAGCCAAGCGCACGGGCCTCCTGCGCTTCCCACACTGCCCGAGGACCCCCAGCCCACGAAGGGGCCCCTGCGGCAGGGAGACGCGGAAGCTTCCTCAGACCCGCGCCGCCCTGGGGGGAGGGGACCGCCCCCCGGAGCCGCGAGAACGACGAGAACCACGCAGCGAGGACCCGCTGTCAGAGTGCTTCCTGACCGCAGGGACACGGCTTGATGGCGAGGATTCACGGAGACACAGGACTCGATACCCCGGCCGGGACTCCAGGGAGGGGCGCGCTCACTGCCTCTGGGAGCAGGAGGGGAGGGGCGGGGGGCCGAGGGAGGTGGGCCGGAGGGATGTACTGCTGGGACCAGGGTCATGTCCCTGGGTGACACCAGTCACCCAGGCTGTCCGGCACGTGCTGGGTGGGGTCCTCTACGGAACAGGGGGCGGCCGGACTAGGGGGTCCTGGGGTAAACGATGGGTGCGTGGCACCGGGAGGCGCGTACTGTGCTGGGTCCCTGGTCTGAGCCCGTCTCCAGACCCGACCTCTGCTGAGGAGCAAACCCCCCCAGGACCAGGCCCACTTCGAGTGGGGACGGGGCCAGCAGTGGCCCAGCCCAGGGTTAGGGTTAGGGTCATTCCCTGGGCCCCGAGGGGCTCACTGGAGGGGACACACGTGGTCCTTGGAGCAGCCCTGCTCGGGGTCTGTGGCCTGTAGGGATGGAGCCACCGGGGCCATCACCTCACCAAGACAGTAAATCAGAGCCGGTAGCGACAGCGGAGGGAGCGCCACACCAGAGACCCAGGGGCGTGCGGGCAGGCCCTGCAGGACCTGCGAGGGCTTCTGGCCAGTGCCCCAGGGCCACCTGGCCCTGAGCCGTGATCCAGAGCAACTTTGAGGTGCAATCTTGGGCCTATTTAGGTCGTTCATTGTTTTGTTTTTTTTTTAATAAATTTATTTTTGGCTGCATTGGATCTTTGATGCTGCGCGTGGGCTTTCTCTAGTTGCGGCGAGCGGGGGCTACTCTTCGTTGCGGTGCGCGGGCTTCTCATTGCGGTGGCTCCTCTTGTTGCAGAGCACGGCCTCCAGGTGTGCGGGCTCGGTAGTTGTGGCGCACGGGCCCAGATGCTCCGCGGCATGTGGGATCCTCCCGGACCAGGGCTCAAGCCCGTGTCCCCTGCATCGGCAGGCGGATTCTTAACGACTGCGCCACCAGGGAAGTCCCATTGTTACTTAAAAGAGTGTTCTTTGAAAAGAGGCCTCAGACTGGGAAGAGCCGGGTTTAACCCTCCTGCCCACCCGCAGCAGCAGCCCCAACCCAGGTGGGTGGGTCACCTCAGTGAAGGGACAGCGCAGAGGTCCAGGCGGCCCTCGGCCTCCTCTCCTGCTCTCTGCTCAGACCCCCGGCTGGGGCGGGGTTGGGGAGCAGCCCTAGGGGCAGAGGCCGTAGGGTCCTGGGGCCTCAGGACACAAAGCCAGAGCCCCTTCCTCCTCTGAACTGTCAGGAGGTGCAGGCCCACCCTCTGCCAGACCAACGAGGTCACTGGAGGTGGAAGGTGGGGCTCCGAGCTTCAAGTCAGAGTGTTCAGCTAACCGCTGCCCTGTCTCCCAGGGGAGGCCTTGACGTGAGGATGGGCGCCTAGGAGCCCGGCACAGGGAGGGTCCTGACCTGGGTGACCCAACTCGCAAGCCCGCCTGAGGGGCAGGTGGCGCCCTCTTGAATCCCTAACTTGGCATCACATCTGACTCAATAACTCACATTTTGGCTACAGAAGAGGCCGCACAGAGTTCTCAGAGACCAGCCCACAGTGCTGACTGGGCTGAGGGGCAGCTTTGGCAGGGCCTGGCCAAGCCTGCTGTCACCACGGGGATGAGGGTTGAGGTCCGTCCGCCCCGTCTCCAGGGCCCGGCCAGCAGTGCCAGGCAGCCGGGAGTAGGACGAGCCCTGCGGACGGTGGACAGACCCGCAGGAGGCTGGGAACGTCACTTCTGACCAAAACCTCGAGTCATGTAACTGCTGTCGTTTGCCCTGACGAGTTGTCCCCCGGAGCACGGGGCAGCTGGGGATTCTCTAACAGGCCGTGACTCAAGGCCATTGCTTTTGCTTTGAATTCCCGGAACGAGAGAATCCAAAGCCCCCCACACCCTCCCGCTGTGAGGAGGAGGGACCCGGGGGACCCAGGGGGAGGGCCAGCCTCTGTGCACCTGCACCAAGACCATGTGCCTCTGCCACGCTGCAGTGACCGCAGGGTATGCCCAGCACCCGACGAGGGCCAGCCCCCAGACCCAAGCCGCAGCTCGTCTCATCAGTCCCCACACCTCCCGGCCTTCCTGCCTTCCTGTCACGCCCGACCACCCAGCCTGGGCTGCTGGCCGAGGCCAGACCGGGGGCCCGCAGGGGCTCAGGCCAGCAGCGGTGAGGAGCCCAGCTTGCCGGGCGGGGGTCCCTGCGATTCATCTTCACGGTCAGAGCCAAGGTCAACCAGGTGACAGCAAAAGTGCAGGGAGGTGGTGTGCAGCCCCGGAGACGAGGGTCGTCAGAAAATAGTTTAATTATGTACAGGTGGTCACCAGGCTGATTATGAGGGGAGACGTGAACATTCACGAACAGATTCCGGAGGACAGCTGAGCAGCACGATCTACCCAGTGGACACGCCACGGATAAAACAAATCACAGACTGTGACACGTGTGGGAGGAGTGCAAATCGTCACCTTTCCTTCAGGACCAGAAGAGAAAAAGAAAGAACTCGGAGGCTTTGGAATGCTTTCTCTTCCTGCGAAGGGAGTGGCGCTGGCTCTGGATCCGCTGAGCGTGGCGGGCGCGACGTGATGCCAGCTGCAGCCGCGCCAGCCCATGCCGCCCCGGCCCCCGCGCAGCCCTCCAGGCCAGCCAGCAGCTTCCAGCTCCATGAGCCGCACGTGCAGCCACGACCCGTGGGCTCAGAAGAGCGGCCGGGAGCCCTGGCTCTCGAACTCGGCCCAGGCGTCGTTGAGCTCCATGAAGATCATCCGGGCGTACTGCTCGTAGGGCTGCCCCCGGGCCTGCGGGCAGGCAGGACGGCGGTGGTGAGGGCCCGGCCCGCTCCCAGGACCCCGCCCCAGCCCCGGCGCGGAGCCCGCAGCCCGTGCCCACCTTGTCCGGGTGGACCACCAGCACGGCGCGGCGGTAGTGCTTCTTCACCTGCGCCGGCGTCACCAGGTCGGCCATGCCCACGGGCGTCCAGCGGCGCTCGTCGTCCCACAGCGCCGTGTGCAGCGTCGACAGCAGAGCGCGGATGTTCCTCTCCTTGCCCTCCGTCCAGTCCAGGAGCTGAGGAGACACCACGCCGCTGAGGGCGCGCCAGGCCCCGGCCTCTACCCACCGAGCGGCCAGCGGTCGCCCCACTGAGCAGGGATCTGACTGTGAGATGTGCGGCCCCGGCGTGGACCCCCGCCCCAGGTTCTGCACTGACCCCACCCAGGCATGGCCAATTCCATTCCCTAGGTCTGGCCGGACGGGACACAGACTAGACGGTGCATGGAACCCAGGGACCCTTTCCTCAGTGGGACATTCACAGATGACCCGCCGTCACAGCCTTGCCCTGTCCATCCTGGCGTCCTTGTCACCCCCGGGGTCTCTGCGGCCCACGCCCCCCGACCGGGGTCACGCCTGGCTGGTCTCCAGAGGAGCAAGGAGCTTAACGAGCGTGAAGCCACACGTCCCAGCCACGTGGGGACAGTGGATCTTTCACCCCAAAACTTTAAGAGCAAATAAGTGTAGATGGAAGCCACTGTCCCTGCAAGCATGTCGGACAGAGGTCCTCGTGTGTGAGAGTCGGGGCCGCGTCAGCTGTGTCCCTCTCCCCACGCTCCTGCCCGGGGTGCCCCCCACCCTGCCCCGGCCCGAGCGCCCTGCACCTTCAGCTTGAGCGGGTCTGAGTCCCGCGCCTGGTCCTGCCTCCTCATCTCGGCGATCGTCCTCGGCCCCTTCCTGTCGGCCCGGGAGGAGAAGCCCTGGTTGGACAACAGGTCTTCGAAATCGTTCTCCGACACCCTTGGCTTTGGACCTGGAGGAGAGCAGAGGCTTCAGGGGCCGCGCTAAGTGCCCGCCCAACCGCCTGCCTGCTGCCTCTGCTGCATGGCCAGCTCGAGCACCCTCGGGGACAGCAGGACAGCCGAGAAGATGGGAAACGTCCAAAAGAGCTGCCCGAGGCAGGAGCGCACGAGTGCGGGCGGGGTCACGGCAGGCATCGGGACCACCACCCCTGTGACAAGCGAGGCAGCCAGGCCTGGGCTGACCACCCAGCTGCCCGGCCAGCAGAGGCCGAGAAGGTTCCCGGACAGTGTGGCCTGGCCCACTGGGGGCAAGAGGGTCACCCACAGACATGCGTCTGAAATCATTAACTTCCATCCAAAGGGGCTCCCGCTGGGTCTCTTTAAACACCCTTTCCCGGGACTGGGCTCTGAACTGCACGAGGCAAAACGGGATTTCACCGCAACCGCTTCACGGCCAGCTCGAGAAACCACACAGGCGGCGGGAGAGGAAGAACTCACCGAAGCCGGGGGCACGGACCCCCCTCTCCTCCCGGCTGCCGATCACACTGAAGCTGGAGGTGTAGTTTGGCCGTGGCTGTACACTGGCTCTGGGGGTTGGCTTGGCCTGGGGGGGCCACGGGGTGCCCTGGGCTGGGGGCCGACTCATCTGCCAGGAGCCGCTGGCCTTGGGAGGGGGGACTGTTTTGGGACCGAAGCCCCCAGGAGCAGGTGCAGCGGGCGAGCCTGGGGAGACAGTTCACGTGGGGAGTGTCACTGACGGTACGCTGCCCCGGCGGGTACTCAGCCCTCGCGGGCAGAGGACACACCCTCGCGAAATGAATGTTTCAGGTCAGCCGCCAGGACGGGCGGCCTCTAGGTAGCCCCACAGCTGGCCCGTCTGCAGGGGCTGGGCCGGGCGGGCTCCCCTCCCCACTCGCTCAAATGCAGGGCTGAGTCCAGGAAGCTCAAAACCAGCACCCGGAGCCCACAGGGCCCCCGACCAGCACCATGCAGGCGGCTGCTCCGTGAACGCAGGCACGTGGCGTGTCACGTGTGCCTGGTTCTGGGCCACTTCACATGCGCACAGATCCACACAAGCACTGGGTCAAGATGCCCCCGTTCTCCGTCCTGTGACCTTCACCTCAGGAACATTCTAGACGTGGAATCACAGGGCAGGCGGCCTTTGCGATGGGCTCTTCTCACTCAGGACCCACCCACCTGCCCGCTTGTCGCCAGCAGCCTGGCAGGCGGACGCGCCACGGAAGGACGCCGGTGGGTTCCAGTCTGTGGCGATTACCCACAGGGCAGCCCTGAGCACTGCCGCGGACACTCCCTGCTCAGCCCACGCGCGCCTCTGGGATAGACGGCGGTTGCGGGTTCAGTTCTGTGAGAACCGACGCCCGCCTCGAGTAGCCGTCCTGCACGCCCGCCAGCTCTGCGCCCGGCGCTGCACCCCATCGAGGCCCCCCGCGCCTCCAGGGCCGCCAGTGACACTAGACCTCTCCCCAGGCTGCCGTTCTCTTCACCGCTCACCCGTTTTCAAGTTTGATGTGTTTTGCTCTGTTTTTACTGTTCTTACATATCCTAGATAGTTGTCAGATACGTGGTTCAAAGATATTTTTCCCACCCTGTAGCTTTTCATTCTGTTGAGAGTCTTTAGCAGGGCAAAAGATTTCTTTTTGCTCAAGTCCAATTTATCCATTTTTTGCTGACGGATCATGGTCCAGGTGACACTAAAGGCTACGTCCCCACCATTTTCTCTTTTCTTCTAAAGGCTTTATAAATCTATGGCCAATTCTGAGTAATGGTCATCTACCTGCTGTTTAAGGTGTGAAGTTCAGGGTGAGGCCACTTTCTTGCTGCCCCAGCACCGTCATGAATGGTTTTGCACCTCTGGCAAAAGTCAGTTGGTCTTACTGGTGTGGGGCTACTTCCAGGTCGGTGATCTACGTGTCTGTCCTGCCCACAGCACGTAGGCACGGAGGAGGCCGGAGGCCTCGTGGGCTGAGTCTTAACCATCCCACTTCGCGTGACTCTCCAAATGAAGTCTACAATAAGCTCGTCTGTGTCTGCAGGAACCCTCACTGGCATTGCTGGTGAGGACTGTGCTGACCCCATTGACCGCTGCAAGAGAACCTTCCCGATGTGGGTCGCCGGGCTGTGAGCGCGTCTGTTTACTGAGGTCTTCCCTGACTTCTTTCCTCGTTTGGTTTTGTAGCTTCAGGAGTCCTGTACGTGCTTTGTAAGAGTAATATGTTATATATTTCTTTTTTTCTTCTTTTGCAGGGATTGTAAACGGTGCTGTTCTAAATTTTGGGTTCCTTGTGCGTGTTGCTAGTGAACAGAAATACCCTTGGTGTCTGTTTGTTGATCCTGTGTCCTGAGACCCTCCTGAACTCACTCTGGGACCTGAAATGCTTTCATAGAACCCCTGAGATTTCCCACACAGACAGCACGTCGTCTGCACATGACAACACTGCCTGTGTCCCTTCTGTCCCTTTCTTGCCTGCCTGCAGCACCTGGGCCGACCCGGGGGAGTGTGTGGTCTTCTGAAATCCAGCGCAAGCCTGGAGGCAGGACTCTGCACATGCTCCCTATCAAGCCCACGGGCTTCACGTTACTGGTTTGTTGAGTGTTTATCACAAGTAGGTGTTGAACTCCGGGGAATGCCTCTTCTGCACCATCGATGTGATCACGTGACTTCCCTTCCTAGGCCAGTTAACGTTGTGTATACATATATATATATTTATATATGTGTATATATATAATTTTTTAAAAAATTATTTATTTATTTTGACTGCGTCGGGTCTTAGTTGCAGCACACGGAATCTTCTCTAGTTGTGGTGCTTGGGCTCCAGAGCATGTGGGCTCTCTAGTTGTGGCGTGTGGGCTTTCTAGTTGTGGCGCGTGGGCTCCAGAGCACGTGCGGGCTCAGCAGTTGTGGTGAGCGGGCTTAGTTGCCCCGCGGCATGTGGGATCTTAGTTGCCCGGCCAGGGATTAAACCCACGTCCCCTGCATTGGATGGCAGATTCTTAACCACTGGGCCACCAGGGAAGTCCCAACATGTTGCATTCTGTTCATAGGTTTGGAGATGTTGAACCAGCCTTGCTTCCTGGAATAAACCCTACTTGGTTGTGGTGTGTGTGATTTTTTTTTTTTTAATGATTTTTTTTTGATGTGAACCATTTTTGAAGTCTCTATTGAATATGTTACAATATTGCTTCTTTGGACACGAGGCCTGTGGGATCTTAGCTCCCTGATCAGGGATCGAACCCTCACCCCCTGCATTGGAAGGCAAAGTCTTAACCACTGGACTGCCAGGGGAGTCCCTGTGTGATTCTTTTTATACACTGATGAGCTCTCTGTGCTGACAACTGGCTTTGATTTTTGTGTCTGTGTTCATGAGGGATGCCGCCCTGTGGTCTGTAGTTTCCTTTTGTATCGTCTCCATCTGGTTTTGGTATCAGAGTAACACCAGATTCATAAAATCAACTGGAAAATATTTCCTCCTCTTCCTATTTCTTGGAAAAGACTGTGTGGAATTGGTATGAATTCTTTAAACATTTGGTAAAATTCTCCAGTGAACCCAGATGGGACTGGAGATTTCCTTTATGGGAGGTTTCTAACTATGAATTCATTTTCTTTATGATTACAGACCCACTCAAACGCTCTACCTCACACAGGGCACATCTGAAGAACTTGTCCACCTCACCTCAGTCCCAGGACTGGTGCTGAAGCCTTAAGTCCATTTCCCTTCAGAGCCTTTGGGGTCTGTGGACATCTTGGGTTAACCTCTCTTTTTTAATCCATCTTAGCAGAGATTTGTCAACTTTACTGATCTTCTCAGAGAACTAACTTTTTGATCAACCCATTTTCTCTAGTTCTCATTTTCTATTTCATTGATTTGGGCTCTTTATCATTTCCTTCCATTTGCTTTGAGCTTATTTTGCTTTTCTTTTCAAACGTCTTCAGGTGATAACTCACAATACTGACGAGACGTTTCCTCTTTTCCAAACTACACGCTTAATGCTATGTGTTTCCCTCTTGGCACTGCTTTAGCTGCATAACCCAAGTTTAGATATGTCGTGTCTTCATTTTCATTCTCTTTGACACGCTGTTTTATTTTCCTTGAGACTTCCTAAATAACCCGTGTTATTTAAAACTGTGTCATTCAGGACTTCCCTGGTGGCGCAGTGGTTAAGAATCTGCCTGCCAATGCAGGGGACACGGGTTCAAGCCCTGGTCCAGGAAGATCCCACATGCCACGGAGCAACTAAGCCCATGTGCCACAACTACTGAGCCTGTGCTCTAGAGCCCACGAGCCACAGCTACTGAGCCTGCGTGCCACAACTACTGAAGCCTGTGTGCCTAGAGCCTGTGCTCCACAACAAGAGAAGCCACCACAATAAGAAGCCCGCTCACCGCAACCAGAGAAAAGCCCATGTGCAGCCATGAAGACCTAATGCAGCCAAAAATAAGTTAAAAAAAAAAAAAAAGTGTGTCAATTTCCAAGAGTTTGAAGATTTTTCAGTTATCTCGCTGTTACCAATTTCTAGTTTGATTCCATTTGATCATGGAATGATACGGTCTGTATGATTTCAGTTCTTTTAAGTTTGTTGACGACAGTTTATGGCCCAATACATGGCCTTTCTTGGTGGTTGCTTAGGTGCAGGAGGATGTGTGTCCTGCTGCTGTCGGGCACAGTGTCCTGTAAATGTCCCACAGCTTTGCTGACTTTCTGTC
The DNA here is from genome assembly GCF_028021215.1 of Eschrichtius robustus. Classification (NCBI taxonomy): domain Eukaryota; kingdom Metazoa; phylum Chordata; class Mammalia; order Artiodactyla; family Eschrichtiidae; genus Eschrichtius; species Eschrichtius robustus. Next base: position 152,400,610 of record NC_090827.1, on the reverse strand, counting down.
TGGTGGCTCTATCTTTGTTGACAGAAGGGATGCTGAGGTCTCCAACTAGGATGTGAGTTTGTTTCTCCTTTCGGCTCCATGAGCTTCATGCAGGACTCTGTTTTCTGAGGGGGTGTGACGGAGGTCTGGGGTCACAGTGCAGAGCTGAGGGCTGGGCTCCATCCTGAGAACGGGCACCCCGGATCCCGAGAAGTCCTTTTCACCACAGGCAGCCCCCGAGAGGCTCCGAGTGACCCCACACTGTGCTCAGACAGCCCAAGATAGAGGCAGAAAGCCCAGGACAAACCCAAACTTCCAGGAATGCTCTCAGGGAGATACTGAAACCTGAAATGCCAGGAAGCGTCTGGGGAGATGTTATTTTCACCTAAAATTCCACATGCCTCCCGACTGCCAAGGGACGAGAGGCACTCCTGGCCTCCAAACAATTAATGTCTCTAAAAGTTTTCTCAGAAAAGTTACTGGCAGTGAATTCTGCTCCCTGGGGAGCGGGGCAGGCACTCTCCACGCTCCTGTGCTGAGACTGCTCCCAGATGGCCCCCCAAACACCGCTATGCCCGCGGAGGGCCAGACCCCAGCACCAGTTTTGGCAATTCCTGGTGTTATCTTGGTAACAAGCTCCTGGGATGAAGCAGATTGGGCCTTTCCTGGTGTCGCTGTGCCCTGGGCCTTGGTGGACAGGGTGAGGCCCCACCTCGGGTAGGCGGACACAACACCCCAGAGAGAGGCCTGGTGCTTTCCAAGTGCCCGACACGGCCCTCAGGTTACCTTGGAGGCCGGAACTGAGGTCGCCGAGGTCCGCAAATGGGTCCTGGCTCTGAGACTTGGTCTGGCTGGCTGGGGGGCCAGGAGGGGCCGGCTGGCCTCCAGGAGAGACGAAGGGGCCTGGAGGAGGGCAGGGGCATTAGATCCAGCACACTGGAGTAGATGCGGCCTCTGCCCTCCCATCTCACGCTCCTAAAGGCCTTGCTCAGCGTTGTCACTGCACCTGGGACGTGGCCACACTCGCAGCCCGAGCTGCCCACATGGCTCCGTGTGGGAGGTCACCTGACAGCTCGTATAAACTGTCCTGGGTTTGTCCTACCACCTCCCGGAATCCACCTAAAGTGTGAGTGCACTTTACGACATCCGTTCATTCTAAGTACAAGGTACTGAAACGTCTAAGTAAATCACTGTCCTGCTCCTAATTCCCGTGTCATTCAAGAGTCAACTGTAAGGTCATTACAAACGATGGCAACTCATATATAAAGAGCTCTTACGAGTTAATACAAAAAAGGTGAATTTCCCGTGCAAAAAAATGATTAGAAAATGTGAAACAGTTCTCAAAAGAAATATAACCAAAAACATACAAAATAATAAACAACCTCACGCATAATGAAGAAAAGCAAATTGAAAGAACTGACAGCCTATCAAACTGGCAGAGTAGTATGTTTACAGTTACAGCCCATAAATTAACAAACAGGACTTAAGAGAGAAGCATGTCACAGGCGTCACAAACACCACTGCCTTTGAAAGCAAACCACTACCAGAAACTTCCCCACGGGACAGAATCCCGACGTATGGAAAGAAGGACAGACATGACGAAAGTGAGACGCCAGAAGCACTCTTGTCCCCACAGACAGGGGACAGACCAGGATAGCCTGCAGCCTCTCAAGGGCCCTGCAGGGCACAAGGAAGCGCTAAGGAACATTCTGGGTGAAAAGTTCAGAACAAGCCGAATGAGTGCCCACAGGAGCCACGCGAAGGGACTCGGGACAGTGGCAGGAGGCCCGGCCAGAGCGCCCCTGGGGCGCTGCTCCTGTCTCCTCCTCTTCTGGGGGCCGGGGTCACAGTTACGCCACGTGCCGTACCTTCTGCAGCTGGTGCAGGGGCCGGGGCCTCAGCCCAGGCGTCCCATCCTCCCAGCAGGTCCGGGTGGCTGGTAGAGGCTGTCATCTTGCTGGGCTCCGCTGGCAGGTCACCTGGGAAGACAGCAGCGCTATCAGGTGTGTCCCCGGTGGGGGCGGGCACATGGCCTTCACATGGCCTCCTGGGGGCCCTAGGGGACAGGCTGGCCGCAAGCCCCATCTGCGGCAGCCTCGGGGGCGCCCTCCGTACCGCCCTCCACGTGTGGGCAGGAGGCACACCTGACGGCCGCCTGTGCGGGAGGCGGGGGGCCGAGGTGCTGGGCAGCAGCCCCTGCGGCGCTCCTGGCCTAGCGAGGACCCAGGCAGGGCTGTGCTCACACACCTCTGGGGCCTCCAACCGGCCTCCCTCCGCACGGGCGGAGGACACATCACACGGTCACTGCACTGACCAAGTGGATGCAGGGGGTCAGCGAGAGAAGCCCACAGGGCGATGCTGAGACTAGCGTCCACGGTCCCTCATCTGAAAGGGTCTTCAGAGAAGTCTCCTCCCGCCATGGCTGGCCACACGCCAGTGCCCCAGAGCCTGCCTTCCCACCTCCCCTGAAACCCAGCAGGGCATACAGAGTGGACACTGGCTGCGTCCCCTTTCTGGGGGAGGGAGGATCGCACTGCCCATCTCCCCCGGCCCTGTGGCCCCATCCCCGGTGTGGAGACCGCACTTACCCAGATGCAGGAAGTCGGTGCCGCGGGCCAGGGGTGGAGCGCTGTGGGTGGCAGGGAAGGATGCAGGCAGGGTGGCTGGAGAGTCCGAATTAAGAAATTCGCCAAAGAGGTCGGGCTGGGAGTGGGGCTGGGTGTCCGGGTCAGATGGCAGGAGAGGGTCAAACGGGTCTGCTGTGGCAGGACACCAGGAAGCAGGCGGACGTGAGTGCGGGCACCACAGCGCACGCCCTCAGCCCAGAGGATCGGCTCCGGGACGGCCCTCCCACGATCCCATGGCCCCGAGAGGGAGGGGCAAGGCGCTGACCCCCGCCTGTCTCAGGAGGTCCTCTGGGGGCTCGCGGTCTCCCTGAGCGGCAGACTGCCGTGACCTCTGGGCCCACTCCTGCCGGCGGCACCTACCGGCTGGGACCGTGGTCCGTGCGCTCGGGGCAGAGGCCGGGCTGGTGAAGAGCAGGGCCGCGTCCCCACCGAGCAGACCACCTGTGGCACCCTCTGGAGCAGCCGCCGGGGCCCCCAGGAGGCGGCTGAGCAGGTCCGCGTTGCTGGGGGGGCCCCCGCGGGCCTGCGTGGGGGGCGCCGGCCCTGCCTCAGAGTGCAGCCCCAGGAGGTCCACACCGTCCTCCTGTGGCAGGTCCGGGCCCGGCGTGTCCTCATCGGCCACGTCCCCGCTCTCAGCCGAGAGCGTCGGGGCTTCCTCGTCAGACGGCTCGCTCACACGTCCGTCCTCGGCCGCGGCAGACGGACCCTCCTCGGCAAGGTGACCCTCTGGGCCTGTCGCGCAGTCCCCGTCCTCTGAAAAGAAGACAAGGGTGGGGCGGCTGCGGCTCAGCGCGCGGGGTCGGCACGGGGAGGCCCGGGGGCAGTGCCAGGCCCGCCTACCCACCCCGCCAGTCCAGCGTGTGCAGAAAGCGGTCGGCGTTCTCGTTGCTGTGCGGCGAGTCCAACTCCGGGGGCTCGGCGTCCGCAGGCCCGGCCTCGGCGTCATACTGCGCAGAGGAGCCCGGCTGCCTGGGGAGCTCTGGTTTTCCTGCAGGAGGGGGATGTCAGGCCACCCGGCCCAGGGCAGCAGCCAGTGTGGGGCTCCGGGGCCCAGGCCCAGAGCCAGGAAGGGCTCACCACCGCCAGAAACCCACACGACAACCAACCATCAGTGAATGGATCCCAGCGTCGCCCAGACGCTGCCCCGGGACACGTGGGCACATGCGTACACCGGAAAGCATACATGCACGCACACACGTGCACACACGCTATTCAGGGACACTTAGCTGTCCTCACATAAGAAAACAGAAAAAAATGCAAACCAAGAACATGAAGAAAATTGTTATGTGGCAAAGGAAGTCCCAAGTCCCACCCACCAGCGTGCTTCTGATGCTACTTTCAGTAAACGCTATGAAATAAGCCGACACAACCCTGCTGAATCCGGGCGGTGGGGGGAGGAGGGGGTTGGCCAGGAACAAACTCTGCTGTGAGGTGGCCCCGCCAGCTGGTCCCAATCGAAGCCTCGACTTCTTCCAGGTCATGTTCAAAGTTGACACATGTCCAGAAAATGCACCCACCCGAAACAACGAGTGACTCAAACCTGACCCTCCCGGGGGTCCCAGCCCCGCCCCATGACGACCCCGGCAGGACCACGTGGCTTGGGATCCAAAAACAGACACTGGGCCACCTGCAGGCATGCCCAGAAAACAAGGGTCTCACCAAATTTAGACAGAATGTCTTGCTGCTCCTCCCGGCTGGAAAACAGGATCTTGGGGTTCAGCCCCCGCATGCTCGCACTCTCCCAGGGTGGGGCCTCGTGGCCGGGCCTATCTCTGGGTTCCACCTCCACCTCCAGGTTCACTTGAAATAAATCGGGATATTTCTCCTGAATGTCACAAGCGTCCAGGTCATACCTGCATTTGGGAGGCGAGATGCAGGTTAGGCACGACCATGGGCATTTCGGGTATCACCCCAATGTTCACTGGGAAACGAGTGCGGGGCAGGGCCGCGTGCTCCACAGGCACCCCGGCCCCTGCACTTCATGCTCGGGACGTTCAAGCCGCCACTGAGCAAATGGTCAGAGGGACCTGCAGGGGTCTGTAGGCAGTGGGGCCCATCCACACCCGCAGAGCAGGACCCCCGCTCCTCTGTCAGGGGAGCGCTCAGCCCTCACTGCTCAGGTTCTGGAGTTCAAATCAGGTCCTCAGAGCTTAAATGCACGTTCCCATAAAAACAATGCCAGCCATGCTGGCAAAAATCCCCCAACTATTAACAGATGCCCATAAACCAATGCCTCTGGAATCTGGCTGCAGGGGTGGAGAGGCACCAACCTGTTCCCACTGGGTGGGACGGGGAGGGAGGCTACCTGGGGCGGCGGCCGGGGGGGCCCGGGCCCGGGCGGGACACTGGTAACAGGGCAGCCCGCCAGTGGTGACTGTGGCTGCCATGTCACTGAACTGCCCTCGTCCTGTGGCTCCGCACCTCTCGAGGGAACTCCTAAGATCACCTCTGGTGACAGCATCGATAAACCCTAGGTTCCTCAGCTAGACAACAGGCTCCCAGCTGTTCTTATTTTATGCTAACGTCTGTTCGCATTACTTACTGCTTTGCGCCTCTAAGAAGAGTAAAGCAACAAAAAGCGAAACACAAAAAAGAATGCTGGGGCCCTGAAGGTCTGAGGAGTCGAGGGAGGGGCCCTGCCGTCCTCTGCAATGTCCAAGAAGGGCCTCCAGGCAGAGGAGGGGCCGCAGGAGTGGTCAGGGGTGGTGGTGAGGCCACAGCAAATTTTAGTTCTTACTTCCCTGGATTCAACAAAATGGGACGAGCGAGCACGCGTGACCCCAAATCCTTCCCACTCCTCACGGACACGGCCGCCTCTGCCCAAGGAGGGGAATGAGGGGTCTCTGCAGGGGCGAGGCCGGGCCCATGTGGGCGCAGGGACAGTGGCCGCACTGCCGTGTGGCCCTCTCAGGCTCCCGGCCCAGAGGCCACCACGGGCTTCCTTCCTGAGCAGGCCAGGTGCCCACAAGAAGACGACGACACAGGCGACGGCTCAGCCGGGCAGGAACAGCTGGCACGGGGGCCGCAGGTGGAAAGCCCGGACAGCGCTGCTGGCAAAGGGGATCCGGTGGCCAGCGAGGGCCCGGGGAGGGGCCCATCCACGAGGAGCGGAGGCCAAGAAGCAAAGCAGGGAGAAGGCGCGCGGCCTCTACAAGCTCAGCTCCAGGGCAGCAGGGCCTCAGGGGCCACTCCGGGCACCATGCTGGTGGCCACCCACCCCCGCCTCCCTGCCCAGCCCAGCCCCAGAGACAGCCCCCCCAGGCTGGGGTCTGCCCACCCGCCCAGCAGGCCAGTGAGGAAACAATGAGGTCTGTGAGCAGAGGTGCAGCCCCGCTGCCCCCAAGGGCCCGGGGTCTCAGAGGGCAGAGGGCCAGGCCCCGCTCGGCAGGCCCTGAGGGGGAGCCTGCCACGCTTGGCCGGGAAACAAATGCATCGGCTTTCGTCCTGTCACCCTGCCCACTCACACCCGCTCGGCACCCCCTCCACACTCCCAGGAGGCACCCGAGGAGTTTCACAATTCTTCTGCCAAGTGTCCTCTTTCAACCACCCGCGGGGCACCCCTTGCCTTTCTCCTATTAAACCGACGAGTTCACTTCTGGAGGCACGACACGCACAGCGAAGCACAAGCCTACGCACGCGCCTCAGGAAAGGTTATCCTCGTGTCAGCAGCCCATTCAGAATAAAACACTGCCTCTTTCCAGACCCCAAGAAGGGCCACGCCCCCAGAGGCGGCCACTCCTCGGGCATCCGGGTGGGGCCCCACGGGAGGCCCGAGCGGACGTAACAGGGTCACGGACATGACATCACAGCTCACTCTCCATCCGACTGCCGACGCCACGGGGGCCTCTTCTCAGTCTGGAGCCATCAAGCCTAAGGCCCTGGGTACGTGGCTAATGACGCCACGTGCACGTGGGAAGCGCTGAGGCAGGAGATCTTCAAAGTTCTCATCACAGGAAAACATCTAACTCCGCGTGGCTCCCACGGGGGCTTCCCCCCGTTTCCCTGCCCTCGCGGCTCTAAACTGCTTCCCTGGTGACGAGGGACGTGCAGAATGGCTCAGGTGCTTGCTGGCCATGTGGATCAGCCAGTCAAGTCTCCTGCCTGCTTTTAATGGGTGTCTTTCTCTTTTCGTTCTGTGCTTCTCTCTGTGTTCACATCTGACACACACGCTGCAAACATCTCGTCTGCCTGAAAACGTCTTTGATTGGCTTTCGCTTCTGAAGGATGACTTCACAGGGGACAGAATTTCAAGTTGGCAACGTTCTCCTCAGGCACTTCCTGAAGACGCCCCCGACTCCGGCTCCCACCCCTTGGTTAAAAGGCAGCTGCCGGTCTCCTTACTTTGAAGGCCCCTCCCCTGGGGGCTCTGAAATGGTCGTCTTCGGTTTTCAGCAATTTGCAACATGCTGAGGAAGGGGTTTCCTTCCTTCTTTTTTTTTAAAATTTTTTAATTTATTATTTATTTATTATTTTTATTTTTGGCTGTGTTGGGTCTTCGTTTCTGTGTGAGGGCTTTCTCCAGTTGCGGCGAGCGGGGGCCACTCTTCATCGCGGTGTGCAGGCCTCTCACTATCGCGGCCTCTCCTGTTGCGGAGCACAGGCTCCAGACGCGCAGGCTCAGTAGTTGTGGCTCACGGGCCCAGCCGCTCCGCGGCATGTGGGATCCTCCCAGACCAGGGCTCGAACCCGTGTCCCTTGCACCGGCAGGCAGACTCTCAACCACTGCGCCACCAGGGAAGCCCCCTTCCTTTATATAAACTCCTGTTTGCCGTTTTCAGAGTTTTTGATTCTATGGTTTGATGTTTTTCATCAGTGTAAGGAAACTTTTGGCCAGTGATTTTTCCAACATTGTTTCTGTTGTGTCCTCTTCTCCTTGGACTCCAAACAAAGGCACGCCTGACCGTTTCCCAGCCCCCAACATCCCTGCGACCCCCTCTGTATCCATCTCTCTCTCTCCATTGCTCCTGTGTCTACTCTGCTACCGGGCACATGGCTCAATTCTCAGTTCTAGCTGTGACGTTTCTCAGTCCGAGAGTCACACCTGCCTCCTTTTTACACGTTCCAGCTCTGTGGTGAATTCCCCCTTGCACTTCCCTGAACACACGAGACAGTCGTCAATGCCGTCTCCCAGCTCCAGCATCAGGTTCACCTACGGGCCTCTCGCCCAGCTCTTCCGCTTGGTCTTCAGTCATCTGGTCTCTGAAGAGAAATGTCTGAGGACACAAGGACACCTGAAGCTCTGGGACTACCTTCCTCCAAAGGAGAAAATACCCGAAACCTTAAAGTGTGGCATTCCTCGTCTTTGTCACGTTGGCACGTAAAAAAAAAGCATGAGGTGCCAATGTGGAAAACACACTAAAAGACAAGAACACAGAGACTCTTAAAGGAGCAACAACGGGCAGAAACACAGACGTGCCCACAGCCCACGACACTGACGCTGTGAGGGCGGCTGGGCGGCTCTCCCTGAGCCCTTACCACGGGCAGCCCTGGCGCGGCACTGCCCTGTGTGAGCCCTCCCGGGACCCCGGGCGTCAGAGCTCACGGCCCGCCCGGGACCCCGGGGGTCAGAGCTCAGCGCTCCCGGGACCCCGGGGGTCAGAGCTCAGCGCTCCCGGGACCCCGGGCGTCAGAGCTCAGCGCTCCCGGGACCCCGGGGGTCAGAGCTCAGCGCTCCCGGGACCCCGGGCGTCAGAGCTCAGCGCTCCCGGGACCCCGGGGGTCAGAGCTCACGGCCCTCCCGGGACCCCGGGGGTCAGAGCTCACGGCCCTCCCGGGACCCCGGGGGTCAGAGCTCACGGCCCTCCCGGGACCCCGGGCGTCAGAGCTCACGGCCCGCCCGGGACCCCGGGCGTCAGAGCTCACGGCCCTCCCGGGACCCCGGCCAGTATCAATCATGCTGCACTTGTCTGCACACCAGCCACGGCTGGGGGTGCTTTTGCACCACGACCCCTCTCGTCCGCCCCCCTCAGTGTAACGCCAACATACTTTGCAAATTTCACAGTAGCTGCATTCCGAGGCACAAACCCTGTGTGGAACTGGATCTGGAACATCTTCATGGACGCCATCTGCAGGGAGAAAGCAAACAGAAGGTCCTCAGGCCAGGAGCGCGATGCCAGGCCCTTCACGGGTGACCAGCTGAGAGCCCCACGCCGGGCTCCAGGGCCGGGGACACACAGAGGCTGGGGCAGCGCCCTCCCCAACAAGCGGCTCCTTGGGCCCGTGGGGAGGCCCCAGGGCCACAGCCGGGCAGGCTCTGGCTGCAGTCCCCTCTGCCCCTGCCACACAGGTGGGGACACAGAGCTCTCACTGCGCTTAGAGAACCAAGCTCGCCCACGAGCCCGGGGCCGCCCGGTGCCCGCTCACCTTAGCCTGCAGCCTTCCTCCCAGGGTGGACCTCGCGTGATAGATGATGATAAGCACGTCTCCCTGGACCGTTATGCCCAGGGGAATGACCGCTTTGCCGTCCTCGATTTTAAAATCCCTGGGGAACAGAACCAAGAAAAGCAGTGCACTTGGGTACGAGGTGCACCGTTCTGATGAACTGCGACCCACAGCGCCAGTTTCTTCTTGCCTCGCGGGTTTTTCTGCCAAATGACGTCAGGCGTGGGGGGAGGATGGTCCAGGAGAGGACTTCCAAGGAGCCACCCAGCACGAAGACCTCGAGAACTCCCCCACAGGCCCCGCCTCCACGCCCCCCGCCCAGCCGCAGCCCCAGAGCACAATTCCCTCCTCGACGGCCCCCAGAGCATGAGGCCGCGGGGCAAGGAAGGGCCTGAGCCCCGAGCCCACCTCAGCTTGTCGTACTCCTGGGACGTGGTGGTCATACGCTCATCCCCCACGTAGACCTCGCAGAAGGGCCGGCAGCCGCTCCGCTGCTTGCTGAACAGGGGCACAGGCGTCATGACCACGGCCCTCACCAGGATGGGCTTGCTGTGGGGCGTGATGGGCTCCTCTGCCACCATGTCGCACATGTACTCGATGTACCTGGAGGGCAGGAGGCACACCATGTCACACGCGTGTTCTGAGCAGGAAACGGGCGTCTCACGCGTGCTCCGTGCTCGGCCCGCACACCGCGTCACACACTTGCTCTGTGCAGCCCACACACCGCACGCGTGCTCCATATGTGCCCACGTGCCACGGCGCACTCGTGCTCCGTGGCTCTGGAGCCCATCAGGTCGTCAGTCTTTTTTCAATCACACGTAAGCATCTCATGCTATAAATTTCACTAAAAGCAACGTTCCAGTGTCATCTCATGAACCTTATGTTGTAATTTTCATTCAGTTCAAAATACCTTTAAATTTCCCTTGAGACTTCCTCTCTGACTCACGGGCTACTCATAGGTAGATTGTTTCACTTTGAGATATTTAAGGCTTTCCAAAGCCACCTTGCTGTCACCGATTTCTGGGTTAATTCCACGATGGCCTGGGAACATATCTGGTATGATTTCTGTTCTTCCCCATCCGTTGCGGTTTAAGAGCCCGGAACATGACCCTTCTTCCCAAGGGCTCTGCACGCACGTTTCTGTCGTGGGTGCCCTCCGTGGCTCTGAAGCGACCTGCCGGCTTGTCCCACTGGTCACTGCCAGGGACGCTGTGACCGTCCACGTCCTGCTCTGTGGACTTGGAATCGGCTCCTCCGGCTCCCTTCGGGGATTCCACGGCTCCTCTCCGTGGTACCGCCGCAGGGCGTCCGTCTCCTGCACGGGTCTAACCCGTCTCCCGGGGAGGGGCAGGAGCCGTGACTGGCTTCAAACTGACAGCAGTCGACACTCCGTCTCGCCAGAGCACTCTGGCCGCTCCCGACAGCCGCGGTGGAGACGGCCGCGTGGCAGGAGACCCGGGCGCCTCTCGCCGACAGCAAGAAGCCAGGACACCACGACCCACGTCCACAGCCCACAACCTGAGTGAGCTTGGAAGCAGATTCAAAACTGAAGGAGAAGGAGATGCCCCTGAGTCAAGGCTGAGCTGAGAAGGCAGCCTGGCCGGCGCTGAGCTGGACTCCTGACCCGCAGGGACGGAGGGCACAACACGGGTGTTTCAGCAGCGGAGCCTGTCGCACGTGCCCTGCACCCAACCCTCCTCCACCCCCACCGTCAGTGCTACGGTGCAGGCCCGCAGGCAGCGTGTGCTCGGCGAGGGGCCCAACACACAGGGGACACTGAACCGGCTTCCCGGCCAGCCGGCGACCTGCCTGCCTCTCCAGCCTCGACTTCTCCTTCCTGATCTCCTGGGTCACCCGAGCACGTCCCAGGCCTCCGCTCGCATCCTCTGTTGACGTAATGACGGCCCTTGAGAAGAACCTTCACTGTTTGCACCTCCACTCCCACTGCCCACCTTCCGGAGCTCCTGTGCGTGGCTCTCGGCAGTGTGAACGCCAGAAGCCGAAGTGGGTTTTCCGTGTGTGTATTTTGTTCTGAGTCCCACTTGGTGTCCTCTGAGCTTCCTGGGTTCGACGTCTGCCGTTAATTTGGGGAAATTCTCAGCAACGCCTCCTCCGTGCTCCCCCTTCCTGCTCCGTCTCCCCCGGGGGCCCCAGTGGTGCGTCTGTCAGACCATCTGAGATGGCCTGACGGGTGTTTCAGTGAATGACATCTACAGACCCCTCCGAGGTCACGGCCCTCTCCGTTTGGGTCTTCCTTGCTCCTCCCCGCCCCCACCCCCCGTCATCAGAGTCTTGAACGCACAGACCGGCGACCAGCGACTCCAAACGTCCCGTCACGGTTCCGGGTCCCAAGCGAAGGCTGCTTCGTCCGTCTGTCCCCAGGAGATGACCTCGTGACCCCTGAGCAGCGGCCTCCCTCTCTGACCTGTCCTGCAGGGCGCAGACCACCCCCCGCCGAGTGCCCTGTGGGTGGGTGCCTGTCCCTCCTTGGATTGGGGGTGAGCCGATGGCTCCAGGATGGCTCTTCTCCAACAGGTTTGAAAAAGTCGTGCATCTGAAGCGGGCGCCGCTCTTTTTTAAGCTGTTGGGGCGGGTGGGGGATGACACTCTCTACACCTGCACGTCTCCAAGGAAGCAGCCTGGGGTCTGCTGGGGGCCCCGGGGCCAGGCACACACCGGCAACAACGATACTCTCCTGGCTCTGACCCCCGACTCTGAGCGCTCCTGAGCGGCACCCCAAGCTGTTGGGGAACCCCGGATGTGCCCAGATTACGGGAAGGTGACACGCTGAAAGGGTCGGCAGCCTGTCACCCATGCTCGGCGGCGCAGCCCTTGCTCGGCGGCGCAGCCCTTGCTCCGCCACGCCTTCTGCATGATGGACAGGCCCGCCCCCGCCCCCCGAGCCACACGGAAGACACGACCGTGGGCCGGGCCGGCTGTCTCGGAGTACGCCCTGCCCCCGGGCAGCGAGCCATGGGGTGGGCCTCACAAGCAGGAGTGGGTCAACCACCCCACGCCGCCATCAAGGCAGTGCAGCCACCCCGAGCGGGAGGAGTGACCACAGCGGCCCCTCACTGGCCTGGACGCCTTCCCGATCTCCCTGCCAGGGCAGGGGAGGGAGGCAGCAGGGCCGAGGAGGCCCCGGCTCTCCCCACTCCTGGGCCCTGTGCTGTTCACGCCAAGGCCCTCCCCACAGGGGAAGGAGGTGCTCCCCCAGTACCCGAGGGCAGTGAGCAACTCCTCAGGCCTCAGCGTGAGGCTCCCCTCTCGCTGCAAGGTGGGTGGAGGTGGGGAAGGCGGTCTGGGAGCAGGCAGTGGCCCCAGCGGGCAGGGGCCGGGCGGTGGCCAGCTGCAGCCCCGGGAAACCATCTCCTGTGAGTCGTCAGCAGAGACAGCCTAGAAGCTGTGTGTCTCACGGACCCTGACGTGGAGGACACACGGCGGTGCTGCCACACAGCTCCCAGATGCCACTTCCCCTACCGAACGGAGCCACCAGGCCACGTGTGCAGGGGCGGCCCCAGCGCCAGTGAGCAAGTGACCTCATGCGCTAGGAAAGCTGGCGCCCAGGCGCCGGGCAGAGGCGCAGCCCCGCTGCTCGGGAGCCCCGACGGGGCAGAGATGCGGCTGCCCCGACTGCGCACGCAGGCCCGCGCTCCACCCAACGCCGAGGTCCACACTCGCGTGAAACCCTGCCGTCTCCCAGCGCCCACAGCTACGACCTGGCCACGGTGACGCCGCACCCAGGCCCCACGGCGGACGCCATACCTTTTGTGGGACGGCCAGATGCCCGGCGGGCAGCGCTTCATGCTGAACATGTACACGGCGGCCTCCGCGGTGCTGAAGAGCCGGCAGAAGCACAGGAAAGAGCAGACGGCCACGGCAGACGCGGCCCTCCCGTCCTAGGACAGAGGCACGGGGCAGGCTCAGGCGGCACTCACTCCCCCAGGACAGTCAGGGCCTGCGCCTGCGGCCGGGGCTCATCAGGGGACTCAGGAAAACCCACCTGATGAGGTGAGCATTCAGGGAGCGGAGAGAACACGGGCTCCGCAGCAGAACGCACGAGGCGGCCGAACACGTGCCGCTCTGTGTCAGGGTCCCCACCCGACCTCCGCGCGCGGCACGCCCATGCTCACCCTCACGAACCCTCTGCAGTGCCACCCCTGGTGTGACGGTCACCCACACCAGGACGGCAGTACTGACCTTCGAGGGCGGGTTCTGGCAGGTGCCCCACTGGGTGTGATACCCACAAACCCTCAGCCCCAGGATGGGCTCAGAGACGGGGTCCCAGGAGGCAGGCTGGCCTCTGTACGTGGGTGCTGCCACGAGGGGGCCCGCACCCTCCATAAAAGGGGTGGGGGGGGACCCTCAGTGAGGGCAGTCTTCTGCCAGAAGGCCCTGCTGCCGGGGACCCGGCTGTGACCCACAGAAGGTGCCAGGAGCCGCCTGGGGGCACCGGGCCTGGGCCGCCAGCCGCAGACCCCAGGGCAGAACTGCTGCTCCCGGGAGTGGTGGGCGCCGGGGTCACCACTCGGGACACCCGGCCGCCCCCGCCTGACCCTCTGGATGTCCCCTCCGTCCCTTGAGTGTCCCAGGGCGGGGCAGCGTGCTCACCATGCAGTGCACCACGCAGACGTTCCCGGGGTCCTGGCGCAGCCAGGCGTGCATGTTCCTGCAGAGGCTGTACAGGCTACGGAGGCTCGGGGCCCGCCGGGCTGCCCAGCCACACTCGGAGACCTGCAGGGAGGGCAGCTCGCCAGCCGGGGCGCAGACACACGGGCCCCACCCAAAGCACCCCACCACCCCCACACCATGCGCCGCCCCCCGGCCCCCAGGCGCGACAGGACTCGGGAGCCAGGCTCTGGCAGACATGGCAGAAGGAGCGTAGCACCTGCCCTGTCTGCGCTCAGGGTCAGTATAAATACTGTAAAAAGCGTCCACGTCCCGAGCGTTTAGCCGCCAAGGAAACTGCGTGGCCTCGCGTTCCCTCTGGAGGCACCTCAGGCTCAGCGATCCTCAGGGACCCCTGATAAGACCCCGCCCCTTCCACGCCGTGTCACGGGCGGGCCACACCAGGCTGAGCATCAGCCAGAGCCCGCGCTCACCCGGTTGTGGAACTTGGAGGCCCGGTACGTCCTCGGGGACAGGTTGTAGACAGCATAGCGGCCCGGGTGCTTCGAGTCCAGAAACAACCGCACGTCTTCGATGTTGTTCTTGATGGCCGACTCCACGCCTTCCGCCGGGAATGACATCACTGCAAGAGAGGAGCCCCTGCAACCTCTACAACCACAGGCCGGACGGTCGGGCATGCACGGGGGCCTGCTCCTCGTGGCCGCTGACCCGAAGGTACGGTGAGTCCTGAGAAGGGGCGGAGCAGCGGCCTACAAGCCCTGCCCCACCACCCATCACATCCTCTGGGATCCCCAGACGGTGCCCCGAGACCCTCCTGAGACGCAGCTTCTGCCGCAGAGCCTGAAGCACCACAGGATCTCCCCAAGCATCTAGATTGTGGTTTTTGCCTGGAGACCCACATTTTAATACGTGTGGTCTCGCATTATTTCCCTCATGACCTCAGCGTTTCAGAAGATTCCAGACCAGGGGGAGAAGCTGGGTTGACACTGGCATTATCCACCGCAGGGCCTAGAGGCACACTGGATGCAGGGATGGACACCCTAGGCTACATCTCAGGTGAGTGAGTGGCTGCCCAAGAGGCCAGAATCCCACACACCGTCCTCAGACAGGAAAGAACCAGAAGTTCATCTTTATGGTTAAAGCTGGCAAACGTACCTGCAATTCTGGATGTGATGTAAGAAATATCCAAATCTCCCTTTGCATAACTGGAATTAAAAAAAAAAAAAGGGGACTTGGTTATTATAGGAAATTTCTACAGTTAATTCACAAGAGCTTAACCTGAAGCAAGTCCTTGAGAGGCCGGGGTGGGTGGGGGTGGCCCTCACCGTTCAGGCTGCAGCTCCCGGGGACACTGTATGTGCACGTGTCAGTGTGCACGTGTGTACCTGGGTGACTGTGTGCACGTGTGTGTGGGCATGTGTGGAGCTGACATCTACCTAAGAGGTGGATGAGAAATTATAAACTGCAAGGGGTGGAGAGGCAGGGGTCCCGATAGGAAGGGTCTTTAATTCTCTTACTACCAGAAGTTTGGACATAAGGAGCTGGTTTGGGAGAGAGATGACAACAAAAATGGAAGACAGAGTTTTCTGACCCAGTACAAAATGTCTGGCTAATGAGAAAAAATTACAAGGCACATGGAATGGCAAAAAGCAGAATCTGAAGAGACAGAACACGCATCAGAACCAGACGTGGCAGGGATGTTGGGATTATCAGACCGGGACTTAAGACCAACTGTGGTCAACGTGCTGAGGGCTCTAATGATAAAGTAGACAGCATGCAGGACGTATGGGGAATGTGAGCAGAGAGGTGGAAATTCTAAGGAAGAACCAAAAAGAAACGCCAGAGATCAGAGCCCTGCAGCAGAAATGAAGGTTGCCTTTGATGGGCTGATTAGACTGGACACGGCTGAGGAAGGAACCTCTGAGCGAAAGGACATCTCAACAGAGTCCCTGGAAACCCAAAAGCAAAGAGAAAAGGCTGAAAAGAACAGGACAAAACATCTAAGGCCTGTGGGGTTAGAAGGTGTAACATAATGGAGAATCCAGAAGGAAAAGACAGAGAAGAACAGAAGAAATACTGAAACATTTTAACTGAGAATTTCCCCAAATCAATGTCAGACACCAAACCACAGATCCAGGAAGCCCAGAGAACACCCAGCAGGACAAATGCTGGAAAAACTACACCTGGGCATGTCGGTTTCAACTTAGAGAAAATCAAAGATAAAGAAAAAAATCCCAAAGGAGCTGGGGGGGTGGGAGGGGAGGGGGACACTTTACCAATAGGGAAACTGAGATAAGAATTACATCTGACCTCTCCTTAGAAACCATGCAAGCAAAGAGTGAAGTGAGATATTTACAGTGTTGAGAGAAAAACCAGCAGCCCAGGATTCTGTACGCTGAGAAATTATCCTCCAGAAGTGAGGAGAAGTAAAGACTTTCTCAGACAGAAATTGGGGGAGTTTGTTGCCAGTAGATCTGCCTTCTAGAAATGTTTAAAAAAAAAAAGTTCCTTAGAAAGAAGGAAAATGATAAAGGTCGGAAACTCAGATCTACTAAAGAAAGGAAGAGCATCTAAGAACAAATAAGTGAAAGTAAAATAAAGATGTTTATTTTTCTTATTGTTAATTTATCTGATAAGTTTGTTCAAAATAATAACGGCAACAATACACCCAGATAGGTATGCCTATGTACATATTTCACGTATAGACACACATACTCAAACATGCCTGTGTACAAGTGAAATGAACAATGATGCAAGAGCCAGGAGAGAGGAATTAGGATTTCTGTGGCATTATGAAGCACACCCACTGCCTGGGAAGTGATAATATGCTATTTGAAAGTGAACTTGGGTTAGCTGGTAAGTGGGCACACTCTAGGGCGACCACTGAAAACAGCAGAAAAAAGAAGTATAACTGATAAGGTCGAAAGGAGAGAAAAGGGATCGTATAAAATGCTCAATTAAAACCACAGAAGACAGAAAAAGAGTGGAAGACAAAAAAGCACCAAAGAACAACGGCGAAGACTAGAAAACAGTAACAAATAGGGTGGCTATTAATCCAACCCCAGGTGCCGCGGAGACACTGCGGGCTCGGCTGCAGCCCCGTGCAGTGAAGCAAAGGGGCCATGCGCATGGACGTTTTGGTTCCCAGCGCGTCTAAACGTCACGTTTACGCAACACTGTGGTCTATTAATGTGCAACAGTGTTATGCCCAAAAGACAGTGCCCATCCCTGTAACTAAAAATGCTTTGTTGTTAACAAATGCTAACCATTGTCTGAGCCTTCAGTGAGTCTCAGCAGTAACATCAAAGACCACTGATTACAGATACCATAACAAATACAATAATGAGGAAATGTTTGAAGTACTTCGAGAATTACCAAAACGGGACACAGAGACACAAAGTCAGCAGATGCTCTTGGAAAAAGGTGCCGACAGACTCGCTTGACGCAGGGCGGCCACAGACCCTCACTGCGTAAGAAGCGCAGTAAAGCGGGGTCGGCCTGTGTACCAATAAACACTTTAAACACCAACGGTCTAAATACACCAATCAACACAGAGCTTGTCAGAGTGGATCAAAATATATGACCCAACTATGCCATCTACAAAGTAATATGAAGCTGAGCATCTCCTTGTAGTTTATTCAGAGTTTGTCCTCTGTTAATTTCCTTTAGGCATTTTTTCATTTTCCTATTAATTTTCATAATCCACTGTATATAACGGATACTATTTGTTTGTGAGTTACATAGTTTGAACGTATTTACTCCCAATCAGTGCCACATCTCTTTGTTAAAGAAATGTGTTTTTTCAAGGAACAGAGAATTTTTAAGTTAGTTAAATTTATTAACCATTTTCTCCATGGCTTATATATTTTTTGTCCCATTTAAGATATCTTCCTTACTCTGGTGTTATAAAAATGTTCCTCTATATTTTATTAGTTTTTCCTAAGAAATTGCCTTTCACAATTAGATCTTTTAACAAATCAGAGCTACTGTATTTGGCTGTTATTAGACGGGACCCACTTTTTTCTTCTTCTGCACGGCTACCCGTGGTCTCAGCAACACAGACCCATTCGTCTGTTATTTTCTTTTAGACTCACATTGCATGTTTTATACTATCCCCACCCAAGTACATGTCAAGCGTGAGTCTAAACACTTGTAACAACACAACAGATGTTTGAAAAAAATTGATAAAGAACAGGGAGGGTTTGTCTCTTCTTATTTTTAAAAACACTGCCGGCAATTTTGGATAACTTACATGTGAATTTTGAGATTGAGATCTGTGGAAACGACATCAGGATTTTTATTTTTATGGCAAAGAACTTACAGATTAACTGAGGAGCAACACGACCTTTACGATATGAATTCGCCTACACGTAAAGACGGCGCACTTCCCCACTCCCGTCTAATGTTTCGGTCGTCAGTGTCAGCAGGGTGCAGCGGCAGCACGCGGTGCCCTCCGCAGGCCGGGCCTGGGCAGGGGTCAGTCGCGCTGCCGCGGGAAGCCCCCCGCCGCCTGTGCAGCCAGCAGGAGAGTCAGCACCACGGAGACCAACCGTCCCCAAACTGACCATGAAGTAGATAAAACGCTACACCCTCAACGACCGCGCAGGCAACTTGACAGGTTTATTCCAGAATTCACGTGAAGAAACAGATGAGTGAGAACGGCCAATGTGCTTGGGGGGAGGGAGGAAGGCCTGTCGCCCAGACAATAGAGCGCGGGCCGCGGGGCCGAGAGGGGCTCGCAGGACGACCCGGGACAGCGCCCGGCTTGGTCGTCGGCAGAGGGGCTGCGCCTGTCGGGGGGAGTGAGCAAGAATCGAGAAAAGTCCCCAGAGGGAGGTCCAGGTGGATTAAAAAGCCAAATGTGCAACAACAAAGCTATTAAAAGGTACATTTATAATAAATTCAGACATTTAAAATGTGTGTGTGTTTTTTTTCCACCACACCGCGTGGCTTGTGGGATCTTAGTTCCCTGACCAGGGATCGAACCCGGGCCCTCGGCAGTGAAAGCGCCAGTGAAAGTCCTAACCACTGGACCGCCAGGGAAGTCCCTAGGATGTGTTTTAAATCAGGTCTGATCTATTTACAACTTGGGGCACGAAAGGCTTCCTAAACGAGAAGACAAAAGACGGAAAGGGAACTGTGAAAAACTTGTGCTTTAATTAAAACGAGCAACAGACAAGAAGAAAGCATTTGCCGTGCTTACCCTGTATGAAAAAGCTGGTCTATAGACTGTAATGTAAAATCAGTGAGAAAAACAAAAACACAACACGAAAAAGAGAGCAGGGTAAGAGCAGCACTTCACGGGGACACGCGGCCAGAGGTTCGCGCCCCCAGGCCCACGGGGCTCCACGTGGGATACCTAGTGCTGGGGAAGCTGGCAGGGCCCGGCCACCCACCCCGCTGTCCCCGAGGAGGGGCCGGGGCACCCGTGGCAGTGGGGAGGGGCAGGTCAACACTGAGAGTGCAGACACCGCCGGGCTGGGAACTCGGGGTGCCTGGTGGGGGCGTCTGTGAGGACCTGGCACGGGGGCTCTAGGACGTGTGGACGTGTAGGGTCTGACCTAAAACTGGTGAGAAACAAATGAGACCACAGGCAGATGAGGGCTCAGGGTCAGGCCCACAAGCCAGCCACGCCTCTTGGAGGCCACATGGGACAGGCTGCACACGCGGGGACGGTCCTCCTCCGGATAGACCCCGGGACTCCTGGGTCCACATACCCTGAGATGAAGGGCCTGCCTGCGGCCGAGGGGCTGGCAGTGGCCCTGGAGGGTCTCCATCACCAGGCCCTAACTGGACCTTCCTGTGGCAGGCCTGAAGCCCAGCACACGGGGGTCCGCCTGGAGGACCCCCTCAGTGAGCTCAAGCACCGTGGCCGCTGCGCCTGTCTGACCCTGCAGGGTGAAGGCTGTTTCCGTGCGGATCCTCTGCTCGTTTGTGGGTTTGGCGAACAAAGAACCAGGAGGCGTTCACTGCAAACGTGCAAGCCTGTCACTGCTGGGATGCCCCTTGGCTGCAGCCAGCATCCTTCGAGACCAGGTCCCCGTGCCTGGCTCCTTCCCTGTGACGGGGACAGGGGCAGGGTGGGGTGGCCTCCCTGCTTTCCGGGAAGCCCCGGGGTCCAGCCCACCGCCTCCTGGCCTCGCGGAGGCCGTCCCTTCTGTGGGAAGGGCAGTTACAGGACACAGTCCAGGGCCGGGGCTGTCACCGGCCCTGGGCCTTCTCAGTGGGGAGTCCCCAAACGAATGAGCTCACACTGTATTTCTAAACCAACTTCACAAACACAGGGGCTCCCAGACTTCTTTCACTGCCGGCAGGCGTCCTGGGCGAAAGGCGGTACCCAGCCTGCCCCTGGTCCTCAGAGGGCTGCAGGCAAGGCTAGCCCCGGCAGGCGTCCGGCGAGAGCAGGAGGGCTCTCCCCGTTCTCACGACTGACAGGAGTGGCCATGCGCCCCAAATGCCTGTAGAAAACGTGGTCCATGCGGAGACCTGCAGCCTGGGGAGCCGAGGGCTCAAGTGCCCCATGAGCAGCCCCACGGGCCCCGGTCTCTGGGGCCCGTCCTCGCAGCTCGGCTGGGAATTCAGTGGGTCCGTCAGTCTGTCCGTGACTCCACGGGGAGCTGAGCTGTGTCCTTTCTCTGAAACAACTCGCAGCTACGAGGACCGCTCGGCAGTGGGTCTCATGTGTCCTCCGGAGATTCGGGACCCTGGGGGTGGTCTTGGGACCCGACGCACGCACCTTTCCCCTTACTCTAGGAAACCCCCGTTCCTACTCCTACGAGGACCTGCCCTCGGGTGTGTGCGGCACCATGCCACCATGTGGCCTGGTTGTGCCACCAGCCTGAGGCACATCAGGCTCACTAACGTGGCTGTGAGTCAAGTCGGGCGTGAAGGCAGCTAAATCCGGGCAGAGCTCCGTCACCCCCACCCTCACAGGCAACTCTCAGGCCCGACCATTCACCCGAAACTCTGCTTTTCAGAACACGAGCAGGTACGTGATGCCCAGCGCGCCGCCCCCCCAGGTGCCCGTCATCATGGTTCCTGGGTGCAGAGGCCGGGGCAGCGTCCATTCTCCCAGCAGCCTCCCCCGAGGCCAGGGACGCTGGGCCCACTAGAGACCTGCGGGGGTGGGGAGATGGCGTCTCAGCCGTGTGGGAACTTGGTTTCTTTCCTTGGGCGAGGCCGAGTGGCTTCTCTCACGTCCCGTTCATTGTCGTCGGGTCTGCCATTCCAGCCCGGGTCAGCCCCGAGACCCCATGATGAACCCCACTGGGAGGAAGATGGGAGGACAAGAGTGGGGCCGTGGGACCCGCTGCCCTGACGCCTCCCCTGTCGGCAGAAAGTATGGGGACAGCCGCGGGCCGGGGTGCGGCCACACGCACGCAGAGCGGCCTGCTCAGCGCTGTCACGTGAGATCACCCCGCCCTGGGAGCGCGGCTGCAGGAACACCACGGGCAGGTGATAGGTAAGCGCCGAGCAGTCACCTCCGCCCGTCCACGCCCCGTCCGGGACCCTCTGGCCTTCGCACGCAGAGCCTCGGCCCACATGACGCTCCCGTCTCCGTGGACAAGACTCCGGAGAGCCGGGCACCATGAATGCACAATCGTACATCTGACCCTTCCACCAGCTACGAGGTGCAGCCCGGGATGTTGCAAAGGGCCACAGACGCAGGTGCGAGCAGGCACCCTGCACTGCCAGACCCCTGCGCTCAGTGGGAACTGAGTTTCTTCTCGTCACGTAAGGTCACATCAGAGGCAAAGCACACGGGGGCCACGGAGCCCACCGACAGCAGCACACACACGTGTGCACGCACACGCTAGCTCTCACGCACGTGCTCACACGTGGGCACACTCGTGCACAAACCCGTGGGCTGTTGCCTGTGTCGCCAACAGTTGTGGACACAAAACAATGATCACGGCACAAAGAAAATGAGGCCAAGGCCCGCACGACTTGTGGAGGACCACGGGGCTCACAGACACGACAAACCACTGCCCCTGCCCCTGGACGAGGCAGGTGACACGTCAGAGGTAACCCCCAACGCTCCCGGAAACTCCCTGGTCAAAGCCGAGACCGCTCGGAGGACGGCACGAACAGGTCGTGTACTGTGGCCACGGTCTCCGTGGACAGGGCCCCCCTCAGGGAAGGGATGCGGCCGGAGCCAGCGTGTCTGCTTTCCCACCGTGCTCCCTCCACTGAGGGGGAAGAAGCGCAGCCGGGGACCGATGGCTGAGCCCACGCAGGGGGGCCGGGCTGGCGCTGAGCACGGGCCGCTCACCCACGGCCCCAAGGGCGGGTTCGGCCAGGCTTGGAGGCAGGGCCGCACCCAGGGTTCCGAAAGTTCACTGCAGAGAACCCATGAGCCGGTGCGCCCTCGACTCACTTGGCAACGGACTGGATGACCTTGGAGGAGGTGTCCTTGATGTTGGTGAAGAGGCGCTCAGTGCTGCCCCGCAGGATGTCCAGGAGCCCGCCATAGGGCTGGTCGTACTCGGCGACCACCAGGCCTGCAAGCAGAGACGAGCCTTAGGATGTGGCAGGGCCCGCCAGAGCCACCAGCACCTGCAGCGGCCACGCGTCCCCCGACCCCGCCACCAGCGCTCCGCATCCGGGCGCAGCGCCCACGGAGCGTGCAGCCAGGCACCCCGGGCCCTCTCGCGAGGGCAGGACCTGGACACCATCGGCGGGCTGGAGCCTCTGGGCGCACGCGGGCGTCCCTGGCTCCAGGACGTTCACCCCACTCACTCTGAGCGCTCGCTGGACACCAGCAGGGACCTCACCACTGACAGACACGTGCCAGGGCCCAGCCAGGGCCACCAGCCCGCCCCCGAGGTACGGACACGTCGGCACACACAGAGGCCGCAGACGCACGGCAGAGGGGAGAGAGTGGGAGCAGGGCTGTGCGGGCGGCCCCGGCCGGGCACAGGAAGGCCACGGGAGCCGCAGCTCAGTGGGTCTGTGGCGGAGCGGCCTCCTGGCCGCCGCCCTGATGAGACTGGAGCGGTGGCCCACGAGGGCTCCGAGACCCCAGAGCCCTGGGGTGCGGGCTGCAGCGGTGGCTGTGGAGGCGCAGAGAGCGGGGGCGGCCTGCGGCCTCTCCGCCACCCGGGCCCTGCCTGCGCGACGCCTTCGCCGGGCGCCCCACACGCGTGCGCGGCATGGTCTCGTCTCGGCGCCTCGAGGTGGCCCCATGGCGCTGGTGGGCAAGGGGCCAGGACACGGGCTGGCCAGCCGCCGAGTGACCCCCGGGGCCGAGAGCTGCGAGAGGACCTGGGAGGTGGACTCCGTGCCCCAACGGCGAGGTGGGCAGCGGCCCCGGGGGCACAGGGCAGAGGCAGGTCCTGGCAGGACTCACGGACGTTTCCCGGGCCGGGGCGCTAAGCCCTGGCTGCAGCCCACCACCCGGGACACACCGCGTCGCACCAGCACTGGGCGCCCAGACCCGCCCAGCACGCCGGACGATCGGAGCGCGAACCTCTCAGCAAACACGCCCGAGTCGTGAGAAAAGCCCACCAGCCCCACTTGTCCTGCTGCCACAACTGTCTCCCCATCTGAGCCCCTCTTCTCAACCAGCGGACTCAGACCCTCTGGTCCCCGGCCCCCCGCACGGCCGCTCTATTTTCTCACATACCCCCTCCCGATGTGCCGCCCTCACGGTCGCTGTGGGCTGGCCGTGGAAGGCGCACCCCCACTACCTGGGCAGGGGCCGTGCTCACCAGTGACTTGTGGGGGCAGCTGGGCCCAAGGGGCCAGAGGCCGAGGTGACCACACAGGCAGGCACCCCATAGCCCTGTGGGCCAGGTGCCGGGGCTCGGAGGACCCGGGCTGCCCTGACAGCACAGGGAGGGGACAGCCAGCCCTTGGTCTCTGTCCTCCTTCCTTGTTCTAAACCGCAGCCTGAGTGGCAGCCCCGCTGAGTTCTGGGGGTGCTAGGGAGCCATGAACCTGAGACTGGTCCTGGGGACCCCAAACGTGCAGCCTGCCTCGCGCTGCCGGGCCCCAGCCCGCAAGAGCAAGACTGGGTGCCCGGCGCGCGGCAGGCGCGAGGAGTACTCACCTCCACCGCAGCCGCTGCCTGTGGAGCCCGCAGGAGGGGCCGCGTGCCCGTAGCCTCCATTCTGCTCCAGGAGCTGTAAGGATCCCAGCGCAGGTCAGGCACAGCGCACGGCGCCACGCGTTTGGGGCACATCGCTCCCCGAGTCCACCCTCCTCCACCTGATTTACTACAAAAGCCACGAAGGAACCTCCCAGTGTCTCGACAAATCTTGGACCCCAGGGCCGATCCTCGGGGTCGCCCGGGCGCACGGCTCCATCGCCTTAACAGAGGCGGCAGCCGTGAACGCCGCCACCCGCCAAGGCCACAGGCTCTGCTGTCGACACAGGAGCCGGGTGGAGTGCCGCCATGCAGCGGGGCCGCAGGCTGCACAGCGAGGCGCCATCTCCCACGGGCCAAGCCTGAGGCCGGCGCCGGCTGCTGCAACGACACCAAAACCTTTGCGGAGACTTGTGGCGCCCCTGGCGATGGGCTAGGCCGACCCTGGGACGTCGGTGCTGCGCTGAGCCCCACTCGAGTGCCGGCCTCGCACTCGTCCCACTTTAGGTACGTGTAGCTCCACAGCTGCTCTGTTTGTAAGTTATATAGAAGTCGCTTTGCGGTTTCTCGTGGGGTTTTAAAAAACGTTCTTTTCACCAGGTTAACGTTTTACCACGTTAGGCTCAGCAACAAGATATACGTGGTGTGGCTTCTGTGCCCTGTGGTGCATTGGAGGCGACCAGTGTTAATAGGAACGCTCCACAGGGTCTTACAAGCAACACACAGGCTGGCGTGAAGCAGGTGTGTCTGCTAGACCGACCGTGTCTTTTCCTCACAGACCCCCAGTTCTGTGGTTTCATCAGCTACGTGACAGCACACAGCCTCTCCCAAAGCGACTGCAGGCCGCCACACCTCCTCCGAAGTTCCAGGGAACGAACGCGCCCCGAGGCTCGTCGGAGGACGTGTTGCTGCCTCGGGCTCTCCTGAGTCCTTCCCCACACGCCCGTTTATGGATTCAGCCCCATCTCCCATGCGGTGTTCTCCTGGTTTCAGAGTCTATTGGGGCCTGTGTGCCCGTGCTGCCCCGTGGGCGGCGGGCTTCTCTCCCCGCGAGGCCCCGGGCAGAAGAACCCTACAGAAGGGGTTTAACGTCTGACCTGCAGGCCCTGGGTTCTAGAAGCGCTAAGAGCACAACGTGCTCACGAGCCCCACTGCCCACTGGCCTGTGTCGTTCCATGGGCATCTCCACCCACACCGCAGAGCAGGGTCAGCGGCACACGTGCAGACTGGCTGCCCCCAGATTACGGCCCCCCCCACGCCACCGGAGCCTCTGCCACCCACCAGGGGCACACGTTTTCTGTAAAGGCCACTGGGCAGCCCAGGCTGACCTGTGACGGCTACCGGCCTCTATGAACCGCACCTACTGGACATCTGGGTCCGCTTCCAGCCCCTGCCTTCCAGCCCTTCCCCCGGCTCTGCTTCGAACTCCGGAGACCCCACATGGCGGCACACTTCTCCTCAGGCGACCCCGCGGCCTGGGGGCTCCTCCATGTGCGAGGGCCGCGAGCCCCGTGGAGCTGGGTCACCCGGCTCTAAAGCGGCGTCGAGACAGTGGGACCGCAAGCTGCACGCGGAGGCCTACCTCGGTGACGGGCGACTTGGGGTTCACGCTGCGGGCGGCTGCGATCTCCTGGAGCTGGTTCACCAGCTCCGTGATAGACAGCCGCTCCTCGGGGTTGACCCTGAGCATGGCACCTAGGGCAGAGGCAGCGTGTGCTCGTCCCGTGGGCGCCGAGGCCGGGGTCCTGGGCGGCAAGCACCACCTGCTCTGCAGGGGCTAGGGACCCCGGAGGCCCCGCGTTTTGCTTACGTTACTGATTTTAAAAGCAAGCGAGGGATGACAACGTGAGGAACAAAATCGCCGGAAGCAGCCACTCGGGACGAGTGTTCACAGGGGTGCCGGGGACGCCGGCAGGTGGGACTTACGGATGAGGCCGTGGAACACGGAGTAGCGTGTGTCGTCGGCAGGGATCGCGTACTTCCCGTTGACGATGCGAAGCTTCGCCCCGTCCTCAAACGGGTGCTGCCCGAAGCAGAGCAGGTACAGGATGCAGCCCAGGGCCTGCGGGAGATGGGCAAGGCCTGCCGGGTCTGATCTGTGCCCCCGCCCATCTGGCCGCGGTCCACGCTTGCCAGGCACAGAGACTATCCCGGTCAGAGCGGCCAACAAACTCCAACCCTTCGCTCTGATCAAAAGGTCCTTCCAAGATGCAAAGTTCCTACAACCCAGTGTGGGGATCTACCGGCCGGCCGGCTGTGCAGAGGGGCACGTGGCCGGGCGACTGCAAGGAAGGTGTCCCCGCCATGCTTCTCTGGGCTAACGTGAGCGCTGGGGATGAATCCGGGGGCTGGCGAGGCTCCACGGCGTCGGCCCTGAACCCAAACGTCAGTGTCCCCGCCATGTTTCCACCACAGCACCAGCCACGGGAGCATGGTGGGGAACCAAACCCGACCAGTGTGTTGGGGGAGCAGCCCATTCTGGGCCCAGACCAGGCCAAGCCCCGGCGCCGACTCCAGACCCGCCTTCCAACTCCTGCGTGTGTGCGTGCACGTGGTTCTTGGGCTGGGACAGGCTGAGGGCGCCCACCTGGGGTTGACCAGCTCATGTGTGTCAAAGAGTCTCCACCTACCCCCAGGACAGGGACTCATATCCACGGCGGGGCTGAGGCCGGACTCGGGCCTGATGGGCCTAGACCCTAAGCCTCGAGGCGCGGGGGTTCAGGGCCATCTGTCCCTGCTCTTAGGGACACCAGGGAGGCCGCAGGACACCTCAGACGGGCAGGAGCAGTGCCCTGTGCTCGGCGCTATGCTCCCCGAGCTCTGTACCTGACTCTGAACCAAGGGGTCAGCAGATACCCGCTCAGCCAGGCCCCACACTCACCGCATACAAGGACTGCCCTCCATCGATGGGACATGTTCCAGGAGACGTGAAGGGTCACCCCAAGTGTGTGGCCTGACCTCACTTTGAGACCCCCTGCAAGGCATCAGGCCCGGCCATCGCTCCGGCCATCACCAGGTCAGCATATAGCTGCAAGGCCATCTGGGAGGTCCTCTATCTGGCCACGTGAACTGTGGCTTCATGAACCCCCGGCCCCGTGAAGGGGCTCCGACCAGTAGAGCTCAGGCCCAAGGGTGCAGGAGCGACCTGTCTCAGGCCCAGAGCCCGCGCAGCACCTGCACCCATTCTGCTACCCACCCCCCGACCCCACCCCACCCCCATCAGCACACCTCCGCTAACAGCATCACAAGCGCCGTTGAAAAAAAGGAAGAACAAGCAAAGAGGAAAAGAGAAGGGAGGCTGAGGGGACCAGCAGGCTGGAGCCTGCGCCCCAGGGCCTTGTGCCAGCTGTGGCGGGGCTGCCCACGCACTGCGGGCAAGCGGCTTACCCAGATGTCCTGCTTCTCGCCAATCGGAAAGTTCGAGTACAAGTCCACGATCTCCGGCGTCCTGTACATGGGAGTCGTGTTCCTGGTGATCTAAAGAAAGGACACAAACGTATCAGAGGAAAAGTCACAGGCAAGCGATAGCCGCTACGTTGCACGGTGGTCCCTGCGCCGCGGCAGTCGGCGCCCGCCAAGAGCCCTGGCCCGGGGCGGTCCCACGAGCGGCTCTGTGGCTGGGCCCCGCCGGGAGGGGGTCAAGGAACATGGGGGCCAGCACGAAGCATGTCTGGGGCATTTCCGCGCCACAGCAACCATGGACACACAGAACCGTGACCCGTGAAGAGAACGGCGCCCACGAGTCCTCGTCAACAACGAACAGGTGGGGGCTCGGGGCACCAGGTGCGGGAGCGGGACGGGGGTGGGGCCGCGCAGCTCTGCGGATCCGCCCTGGGAAACGTGACTCAGAGCCCCACCAGGTGGCTCCAGCCCGGCCCCCGCTCACGCGGCCAAGGCTTTCCGCCCCCTCAATTCTGCCCACCACCTGGCAGGGAACGCGTCTACAGCCCCGAGACGTGGGCGCGTCACTGGGAGCGCAGGTCCCGAGGGACAGCAGGGCGCGGGCGGCCAGGAATAGACACCTGCCTGGCGGAGCCTCCACCCAGCGCTCCGCTTCAGGACCCGGCTCCATCTCGGATCGCTCTCTCTGCTTGTGCGGCCCCCGTGGGCTGCTTACGTGCATGGGCTGACGGTGGCACCCTCCCCCCCCCGGCCACGGCCCACCCGTCTCCCCTGCGGCTCCTGTGGGAGCTGCCCAATGTCCCTAGAAGGTAGGTTTTTACATGATTTTTTAAATTGCTGCGTTTGGGATAATGAAAAAGTCCTGGAGAGGACAGAGGTGCTGTGGAGACGTGAAAGCACTGAAGGCCACTGAACCGCGTGCTTAAAAGTGGCTAAGGTGGTAAATTTCATGTTACATTTTTTGCTACAACAAGAAAAGGCAAGGCAGAAACAGCCAGGGGTGGGGTGTGGTGAGTGAGGGTGCTTCCCGGGCCTCCCGAGCCCCCCGGCCCAGGCCCGCGCTCACCTCCTCCTCCACCAGGGCCCGGCGCTGGGCGCTCCAGCTGTAGTCCGGGTAGTGCGATATGGTCGTGGCACTGCCGAAGTCGCACAGCTTAATGGTCCCCTGGTTACTGAGCAGTAAATTTTCAACCTGCGAAGTTCCAAAGACGGTCTTTATGAACTCGGGGTGCAGGCTGGACCGTGGACACGCATGGGGCGTGGCGCCCGGTGGGGAGAGGCCCTGAAGGCAGAGAGGCCAGGAGGCCTCCCAGGCCTGGGGACACTTCTTTCTGAGCAAAGTCGGTGCATGTACCTCGAAATGGGATGCTCAGAGAAACAAACGGAAGTTAAAATCCATGACAAATCAAAGATAACTTGACCTAGTAACGTAGGATATACAATGAAAGCCTTTAAAAAACTCAGAACGTGAAAAAAATGAACATAGCATTTAAAAGTAATCAAACACGTCAATAACTAAAGAAGAAATCTAACTAAAGATACACAAAAGACCTCTTATTCAGAAACTGTGAATAAATGAGACGAATTTTTAAATCCAAAACAAACAGGGACCCAGACTGCACTCCTAACAGGAAGGCACAGGCCCACCCACGGCTCCGTAAGCCAGGTCCCACCACCAGCCCACACGCTAAGCGTGGCTTTATTTTTTGAATGGTCAAAAAAATTCAGAAGATCAGGATTCCATGACCCAGGTGAGGAGCAGCTTTACTGACCCAGCCACACCTGCTCGACCCAGCAGCCAGGATGTGCGCAGTCTACCAGCCCCACTCTGGGGAGAGTCAAGGCAATTCCAGTCAGAAGCTGACAAACTGATTCAAAAATTTACAGGCCGACCCCGCTTTACTGAGCTTCTTAACGCAGAAGGGTCTGTGGCCGCCCCGCGCCAAGCGAGTCTGTCGATGCCTTTTTCCAACAGCATCTGCTCACTTTGGGTCTCTGGGTCCCATTTTGGTAATTCTTGAAATACTTCAAACTTTTCCTCATTATTGTATTTGTTATGGTATCTGTGGTCAAGTGGTCTTTGATGTTACTGCTGAGACTCGCTGAAGGCTCAGACAATGGTTAGCATTTCTTAACAACAAAACATTTTTAGTTAAAGGGATGGACACTGTCTTTTGGGCATAACTCTGTTGCACGTTAATAGACCACAGTGTCACGTAAACGTAACGTTTAGATGCGCTAGGAACCAAAATGTCCAAGTGGCCCCTTTGCCGCAGTCCCCGCTTCACTGCACAGGGCTGGAGCTGAGCCCGCAGTGTCTCCTTGGCGCCTGGGTGGAGACACCAGGAGCTGACAAGAGCCCCACGGTCCCAGGCGACCAGGCGCCTGCCCATCGTGAGCTCTGGTACAGAGGCCAAGGAGCACCAGGGCCAGGATCCACCGACAGCCCCCCCACGAGGCGGCGCTGTGGGAAGGAGCCTTGGATGCCACCCGGCCAGGGTGCTGAAGACCCCCACGACAAGCCCAGGATGACTCACCCCCAAACACAAAGGAATGACCAACGGGGTGAAAATGCAGCCGGAGGAGCGAGGTCTGCCCCACCTGCACTGACACGGGGCTGCACCACAGGACACCAGGTCCCCAGGAACAGGACAAGACAGGACAAAGCCCGTCATCAGAAAGAAAGCCCAGTGGAACCCACACAACTGCTGAGACCAAACACCAAGGGCCGACCAAGCGCGGGCATGGGGGCCGCCTTGAGCTGCAGTGGGAACATCCATAGCAAAGACACGCACCCTTCAGCACCCAGGGACAACAGTGTCCTGGGACAAGGGCCACCCGGGGTGCAGAGCGGCGCTCTCACCAGGAGCACGGACGGCCAGGCACAGCGCCGTGGCCCTGCTCGGTGTGGGCTCCTGAGATGGACGAGCCTCAAAGCCTTGACGCCGAGCAAATGGACTGTGGGGCTCCACTCCCACGACGCCCCAAAGAGCAAAAGGTAAGTCCCACTGAAGAGGACGCAAGTGCGCAACTGCTACCAGCGGGTGACATGCAGCCCTGGGTGTGACACGCGTGTCTGCTACGTCCCTGTGTCCTTCCTGCCCCTCCACAGGGCGCCACTTGAGGACTCCCATCCTCGGGGGGCACTTGCAGGGAGCCTCCCAGCGGGGCCGGCTGCCGTGGACCCGGGCACTGAGGAGTCCGACCCAGGCTGAGCTCTCAGACACGGATTCTTTAGTGTCCTCCTTCTAGTTTTTCACTTTCCTGAGACAGAGAAGACAGACAGCTGCCCCGCCCCCACCTGAGGACGGCACTGTTCCAGACCAGCAAGGACACCGGGAAGGCTGGCTACCGACGGGACATGAGGGAAGTAGTACAGAGGTTTCTGGGAGGGAAATGGCATGTCTGGGGTCTGCTTTACAGTGTTTTTAGCAAGTAGGACTGGGGAAGGGCGGGGAAGGTGGGGAAAGGGGTTGGTGTGCTGCTACCCTGAGCCATGGTCAGAGTTGGGGCACTAGCTTTGTGGATGTTGGATTACTGTTAAAATCAGGCCACAGACCAGGAGAAGATACTTGCAGCACATGTAACTTAAAAAAGACTGTTGTAAGAATGTACAAAAACCAACCAACAGGACTTCCCTGGTGGTGCAGTGGTTAAGAATCCGCCTGTCAACGCAGGGGACACGGGTTTGAGCCCTGGTCCGGGAAGATCCCACATGCCACGGAGCAACTAAGCCCGCGCGCCACAACTACTGAAGCCCACGTGCCTAGAGCCCGTGCTCCACAAGAGAAGCCACCACAGTGAGAAGCCCGCGCACCGCAACGAAGAGTAGCCCCCACTCGCCGCAACTAGAGAAAGCCCGCGCAGCAACAAAGAAGACCCAACGCAGCCAAACGTAAATAAATAAATAAATAAAACCAACAGACGACAGAAAAACGGCAAAAAAAACAGCCACTTAACTGAAGAATAAGGGGAATAAGGGCACTGATGACTATAAACACGGCAAAAGCGTTCAACATCATTAATCAGGAAAAGACAAAATCACTAAGAAGCCCCCCGACCAGGCGGCAAAATGACAAAGGGCAGCTCCACGCGCACACGGATCCCGTGTGTGCACTGGGATGGGCATGCCAGCACCCCGGCAGGGAAGCACCCCTGCCCCCGCACCAGGCAGCAGGGCTCCTGCCCCAAGGCGGGTGCGGGAAGGGCGGCGGTGAGCGCAGCCCAGGGGAGCGGTCACCCACTCCTGGCTCCACACGGGGTCCCGGTGCCCATGACCACACCCATGCAGGCGACAACACCCAGCAGAGCAAGAGGGGCTTCATCTGGACGGAGGGCTCTTGTCCCGCAACGGGAGCGTGAAGGCGGTACCTTGAGGTCTCTATGGATGATGGGCGGCTTTTGTCTGTGCATGTGCTGCACTGCCCTGCACGTCTGATAGAATATCTTCAGGACGGTATCGCACGAGAGCGGACCTTTAGATTCAATTTTCTTTAAAAATTCCACCAGCTGCCCTAAAAGAGACAATTAAATTCACATCACCACGGAGCCGTAAATGCTACGCCCGCCCCAGGCCCGCTGCCGTCCTGAGCCCACCGTGGGGGTGGGGGGGGCGCCGCCCCTCCCTCCGACGGTCACCAAGCCCCGCAGAGGAGAGTGCGACCTCCGTCAGGGCCACAGCGAGTCACAGAGCCCCGCGTGGGAGCGCCTGCCCAGACACCAGCAGAGGCCTCTTACCCAGGGAGCCCATCGTGACGCGGCAGCTACAAGAAAACCCACCACGAGTGCGTATGTCTTTGCGCATGTCTCTAAGGAAATAATCACCGTGTTTCCTTAGGTAACAACGGTCCTCCACTGTTAAGGAGAAATCTCCACACTGAACACGCAGACAACAAGGAGTGCGGCGTGGGGAAAGCACAGAAGTGGAGAGCGAGGCTCTGGGCCCCCATCCCAGGCCCCAGGACGCCACCATCAGGGCTCCCCACCTCAAGGTTGCTCCTTCCTGTCTCTGAGGCCCAGGCCCCAGTCCTGCTGTAACTGGCCGCAGCCCAGACCAGTGAAGCCGGCCGGCCCCCTCCGCGGCAGCTCCCTCCACGACCGTGTGCCGCGTGCCGTCTCTGCAGGGCCGGCCTCCACGGCCGCCCCCTCCCTGGTCCAGGCCTCAGGCTGCCTCGGCTGCCATGCTCCGCAGCTCAGCTTCGCATGCTGGGGCCCGCGGTCGCACTCGATGCAGCTCCAAGGGCGCCACCACACCTACAGGCCCCACAGTCAACTGGCGCTCGGCCCCTTGCCCTGCGACCCTGCCTCCTGCCGACCCGCCAGCTCCCAAGCCCCTGCCACACCCTCCTGCAGCTCCCGGCACAACCGCGCAGCCCTTCCCCACCCCGACTCTGGACTCGGGATGGGCTCTGTCTGTGCCGTGCCCTAACCCTAACCCTAACCCTAACCCTCAGCGGGGGCAGGGGGCCCACAGTAGCGATGGGGCCCCAAGGGGCGATGGGCCCTCAGGAACAGACCGCCAGCCCCCCAAGATGCAGACAGGGCACAGGCCCCACGAGGTGCTGCCGAGGGGTCTGCAGCAGGGATGACAGAGCGACCGCCAGGCTGTCTGGAGGAGCGGGGACGAGACGGTGCATGCACGAGGTCAGGGTTCACTGGCCTCTGACGTTCAATGAGAATTCAAGAGCGGTCTTTCTAAGGATAATTTTGTAGGTGGCACAGCGGCTGAGAGGGCACCGCGGAGGACAAGGCGGGGGTCCCAGGAAGGGGCGGGGGCTCCTGGGGCGTGTATCCAGGGTGGCCACAGCCAGACCAACCCTCAGCGGAACTGGTGCCCACGTGCCCCTCCCCCACCACTCCCAAAGACCCTGCGGCGCCTGGTGCTGGCACCGACCACTGTGCCTAGCGTTCAACCTGGGCCTCGTGCGCTGGCCTAGATGGGTGGTCCCGGCAGCACCGCCATGACTGGCACACTCGCCGAGGTCGCTGCATCGGGGCCGCCCCCGCCTCGGGCACCACCCACAGGCCCGCACTCGTGAAAGGCACCCACGGCCTCCAAACCCAAGATCAAAGCGACGCCAAAGCGCAGCGAGCAGCTGAACGACAGGCGGGGAACGCTGTACATGAACCTCGGTTCTCTGGAGACACCAAGGGCCCAGAGAGGGCCCTGTGGGACCCGCGCGGCCCCCGCCGCCCCGCGCACTGAGAGCCTTCCAGAGAGCGCGTGTGAACGTGTGGGGCACCAGCGCGGGCGCAGCAGGCTCACAGGAACGGACCCTGCTTCACAAGCTCCCACGTAGCGCTGTCTTCAGCGAGCACGAGTCCTCTTGCAGGTAAAAACCAGCGACGCCAACCATCCATCAAGTGGGAGAACCGGGCGCCAGGCCTGAGCTGGGCGAGTCGGCACTCACCAGCTGTGGGAACCGAGGAGCCAGCACGTGACTGGATCCCGAACACCGCTCCCTGCCGGAGCCCGGAGCTCCCGTGCCACCCTGTTGGAAAGCGCTGTGCGCCCCAGGTTCTGTCTTATCCACTCAGGATGGGGACCCCCGTCCCCCTCCACTCTGGGCGGCGAGACCCCCGGTCCCCCTCCGCTCGGGGCGGGGATCCTGTGCACCCTGGTTCCCGGCTGCAGTCCACAGCACCCCCTCCCCTAGCAGCCCTGACACCCCGTCCCTGCTCTTCTTCGCGGCATGACTCCTGCGCTCACGGCCCCCCACCCCTCCTCCTGGGACACTGCTTGGGGGCAGTGACCCCTCGGGTTGCTTCCCTCCTGGGTAGCCGCCTGCCTCAGTCTCCCCCACTCTCCCCTGGCCTCGTGGCGGTCCCACACGCGCTGCCTGTGACCGATGGACAAGCAGGACGTCTGGTGGCCCCTGCCCCGACTCCAGGCCCCGCAGCCAATCCTCTACGCCCGCCGGGCCTCACAAGTCCTGCCCTGCCCCTTCCATCCACGAGCCCCAGGACGGGCTCCGGCCACCTCGCTCCCGCTGTTTTGCCCACACGGGTCCAGCATGGGGCAGACGCTCAGTGCAGGACGAGCCGAGCCCGACCCTCCAGGCGGGGGGCCTGCTTCCGCCGCAGACAGAGGCTGAGCCCACTCACTCTTCCGCTCTGCCCCTAGAACTCTCCGGAAGGCATGGGCTCCCCGCTGCCGTCAGTGGACATGGGAGTCCTCCTTTGAGAACACAGCAAGTGCAAGTGTGACCACCTCGACGCGGGTGAGGTCGCAGCCTCGGGGCCGGCGCAGCCGCTCAAGCCCACCTCCCCAGCCTCATCTGACCGCTTCCCGACTGAGGCGGCTTCCTGCTGCCCAAGAGCCCTGACAGCACGCCTCCACCCCTTTCTCGGACCCAGCTCTGCCCTCACGCCCAGCGCGGGGACGAGGGGGGGACGCAGCCTCTCGAAGAGCTCCCACCAGACAGGGAGCCACGCTCTCTCCGTGACAGCCACCGTGTCTCCGGGAGAGAAGACCCCGGGAGCATCTCTCGACTGCTGGGCGGTCCCGAGCCGCTGGAACCTCACCTCTGCAGAGCTCCATGAGCAGCAGGAACTCGGCCTGCCCGGTGTCCGACTCCTCTCTTCCGATTGACGCTGCAGAACAAAACTGGACAATATTTGGGTGGCCTGAAAGTTTTTTCTGCAGGTGTCTTGTTAAAGGAGAATGCGTAAGTCTGCACGTTTAAAAACAAATATATACATACTATTAAGACACTAAGGTCAGAACACTGAATCCAATCAGCTTACAATCTTACCGCGTCAGAGCAGGCAGAGGACAGGGAGCAGGTGGGGGGCAGCCAGGACGGCAGGAAGACGCAAGAAGGAGAGGGAAGGGGCGGGGAAGGTGGGGACGAAGACCCCCACCACGCCGGCCACGCACCTGACCACAGGCCGGGCGGGACAGCAGGCGGAGGGCGTGGCACGTGTGAGGCTGTGAGAGGTGAGCGAGGCTACTGGAAACCCCACGAGGTGAGGACCCTTGGGCCCAGGCGGCCGGCAGGCTCGCAGTGGACAGAGCTTCGAGACGGAAGAGAACAGATTCTGACAGCCAAGGGCGAGACCCCAGTTCCAGGAGAACACGTGCGGGAGTGGAGAGCAGAACAGCACCAGCCCCACAGACCGACGCTCCGTGCACGGACGCCCAGGGCCCGAGTGCTCTGGGCAGGGCGAGAGGGACTCGGGGGGCTGATCAGAAGCGACACAGAGGCCCATGGGAACCAGGCCTGGCGAGGGGCCGCGGGCACAGCTACTGGCCGGGCACCGTGGGCCACAACAGGTCACGAAGGACAGGCAGAGGGCAGAGGCAGGGGCCTGCCTATCCCCGGCTTGGAGACCTCTCAGCAGGAATGACAACGCTCCCAAGGCTACAAATCTCTTACCATCACCCTGAGAGTGAAGAAGAAGGAAGAAAACTCCTTCCTACTAGACACGTGCTACAGCTAAGTCCAGTGAAGCAAACACGGAGAGGGCATCACTGAGCAGCCTCTCGGCCGCGGTCAACCACAGCTAGACGCAGGCCTCCCCACGTGACCAGGAAAAGGATACCATGAAACACACTTCCTGAATGATGGCTCTGTTCTTCTCCTCTTCGTTGGACAGTAATCTCTGTACCAGGAAATAACATACGAGCAAAGAGTAGAGGCTTTATCTCTGTGCTCTGTACCCAAGAGAACAAACACAACGCATCTAAGGGCTCCCCCGCCTATGTTTTAACATCTGACCCGCAGAGAAACTTGACAGAAGGTTACAGACCCTTGGAAATGGTCCTTTATGATCCAAGGACATAAGAAAAACCAAAAATAGGAGGCTTTTCTCCAAACAGGCTAGAGGAAAATGAGGGATGTGGGTCCAGTTCTGGATGCCAGAGTCCAAGTGCACACCGCCAGCTCGGCCGCACCCGAGACAGGCCACTGCCACCACAGCAGACAGGCCCTCTGCGAGTCTCAGGACAAGCTAGCACGCGTGCCCAGCACCCCAAGTGGCCTGGACGCCCCCTCCCACCCCACCCCCGTGACCCTTACATTTATAGATACACTGCGAACGCTGTTTTACACGAGTGGCCTTCAAACTCCTGGTATTCGTGGAACCCTTACTTTGGCAGTTCTGACTCCCTTCCCCCTGGCTGCCCACTGAGTCCCTGCCCCAAAGTTGGAAACCACAGCTTTACAGTCCTCTAAAACTGCTGAGGCTTCACCATCAGAAGAAACAAGTAAAACAAATAGATACAGACTGCAAAAAAGAAACAAACTAAAGAACAGGGATAAATCTCTGAAAACACTGTCACTTAGAGACTTATTTCCTTTAAAATACACCAACACCCACAAAAATGTTTGTCACCCCTTATTACCTTCAATGCATACTCTCTGCCACTTCCCAGATCTTGAGCTTCATACACAAATGCAAACCCTCCTGAAAATTAGAAAAATATACGTCAGTTCAGTGCTGTGATTTTATTTAACATTAAGCTTTAAAAATATCTTTACTAAGTAAAATACAAACTGGACTTGTGGCTAGCAGTTTGTTTTCTGCAACAATGATGGCCCCGATTTATATAATACTGCCTTCTAAATACCCTGCTTCACAGGAAGGAAGAGAATGAACATAGGAGTGAGATCAATGCGGGAAGATCAACACAACTGAGGCCAGTTCTATGAAAACAAATAAAAGACTAGTACCACACATGAATGTGGATGAAAGAATTCTTAACAAATCATTAATTCTAAATAAAATAAAATGTTAACAAATCAAACTCAACAACATGTAAAAAAGGATAATACATCACAACTAAGCAGAGCTGGTTTAATCAATGTAATTCTATTGTTTTTAGTTTAATTTGCTTACTTTTTTCTGGCTTCCTACAGTGGAAAATTTCATCATGAAATTTAAAACTCTCAGCAAACTAGGAACAGAAGGAAACTTGCTCAGCCTGATGAAGGGCATCTCTGAAAGACCCACAGCAAACATCACTCGGCGGTGGAAGACCAGATGCTTCCCTCTAAGATCAGGGACAGGCAAACGCGTCTGTTCTCACCACTGCCATTCAGTATCACACTGGAAGTGCTGGCCAGTGCAATCAGGCAAGAAAAGAAATAAAAGGCATCCAGATTGAAAAGAAGTAAAATGTTTTCCTCTGCAGACAAAGGATCGTCTATGTAGACAAGCTTATACCTACACCCCAAAAGCTACTATCAGTAATAAATGAGTATAGAAAGGTTGTGGGATGCAAGAGCAACATACAAAAAAATCAACTTTATTTCTACAAACCCTAAGTTAGGCAAAGATTTCTTAGATATAAAAAAAAAAGTATGATCCATAAACGAAAAATATGATAAATGTACTTCATTAAAGATGGTTTTACTGATTTCTGGAGTACACTGTTGAGAGGGTGAAAAGACAAGCCCCTAACTGGACTTTGCAAATCACACACCTGGCAAAGGACCTCTATCCAGAAAATATAAGGAAAATCCAAAGTTCAGTTCAACAACATTTTAATGAGCAAAATATATGAAAAGACACTCAACCAAGATAAACAGCTAGCAAGTAAGCATATGAAAAAATGTTATGTCATTATCCACCAGGGAAACGCACATGTAAACAAGGATACTACTATACACCTATTAGAGCATCTAAAAATTCTTAAACCGACCTAGCAAATAGTGATTAAGGTGTGGAGCAACTGCATGCTTATACACCACTCATGGGAACGCAGAATGGTATCATCATTTTGGAAAACAGTTTGGAGATTTCTTTAAAAGTTAAACATACGCCAACTCTACAGCCCTGTCATTACACTGCTAGTATTTACCCGGGAAAAATAAAAGCACACATCCACACAAGGACTTGTGCACAAATGTTCATAGCAGCCCCATCTGTAATTGCTCAAACTGGAAACAACCCACATGTCCATCAATAGTGAATGGATAAACCAATCACCCCCGCACAGAACACGACTCATCAACAAATAGGATGGAACTATCGCTAACATGCAGCAACAGGATGACTCTCAAAACAATTATGCTGAAGGACAAAAATCAGGAAAAAAGAGTATATGTATATGTACACATGATTTCATTTATAGGAGACCCTAGAAAATATAGACTAATCTACAGTAACAAAAAGCAGATCAGCGGTGGCCTGGAGGTTGAGGATGGGAGGAGAGGACTGTAAGGAAAGGAGGAAAACTGTGGAGGTGATGGGTTTGTTCACCACCTTGATGACAGTGACAGCTATGTAGACATATACATACACACACATATATGTGTGTATATATATATATATATATATATATATATATATATATATATATATATACATACACGGGACATATTTAAAGTGTTTTGACATATATGCAGAGTTACTGTATGTCACTTTTATCTCAATGTAGCAGTTAAAAAATTAAATAATAAGTCAATATAAAAAAATAGATGAAAGGAAATGAAAATCCAGAAAACAGAAATAGAAAAACAGATGGCTTCACTGGTGAATTCTATCAAATAGTTAAGTGAAGAAAGTACAACCACCTCGTACAAAATCCCTGCTAAGATAAGAGGAGAACATAGTTCCCGGCATATTTTTTGAGGCAGAGAAGACAATAAACATACAATTACAGATCAAAATCACTCATTAACAAAGAAATCAAACATCATCAGAAAATACCAGCAGTGATTCTGACAACACTTGGTAAGGATAGTACATTATGACCACGTGGGATTTACCCCAGGGATGCAAGGTTGACTCAACACTAAAAAAGCAATCACTGTAGTACACACTATTAACAGACAGTGAGGGCAGATCACCTCAACAGACACAGAGAAAGTACTTGTCCACATGCAAAATCCATTCATGATTTTTTAAAACAGTAAAATTTTTAAAAAAAGTTCAGCAAACTAGGAATTGAAGGAAACTTCTTCAATCCGAGAAGCGGCAACTACAAAAAACCGACAGCTAACACGAGACTTAAAAGTGTTTTCTTTCTAAGATCAAGAACAACGCGAGGATGTCTGCTGCTCTCAGAGCATAATACAACATTCTATTGGAGAGCCTAATCAGTGAAAGAAGGCTAGAAAAATAAAGAGCAGAAAGGTCAGAAAGGAAGAACTAAAGCTGGTCTTGCTTGCAGATGCTAAGACCGTAAAGCAAACAATCCCAAGGACACTACCAAAAACTCCAGGACCAAAGGGCCACCGCGGCAAGGCTACAGGTCCTCTGGAACATCTCCTGGCCTCTGCCCAGCCCCAGCACTGGTCCTCTCGGCTGCGGCCGCACCCACACTACCGTGCTTCCTCCAGCACACCAAGCCCACTGCTACCCAGGGCCATTCCACTCGCCACAGCCCTGCACGGGCACCCTCGCCTCACGGGCACCCTCGCCCCGGACGCTGGCCCAACTCCCCCTCTCGCCACTCAGGCTCTGCTCCCCATCACCTTCCTGGCTCAGTCCTGTCCCAGCCACGCCCTATCCCCAACGCTCTTCCTTCTTCCCAGCACTTTCCAATACCTGACGCTCTATTACACATTCATTTGGATACCTGTTTACTGTCTCTCCCACTAGGCTGCAAGCTCAGTAGGCAAAAATGTCATCCAGCTTGTTCGTGTCACCAGCACTTAGGACAGAGTCTGACATATAGTGGGCAATCAGAAATGTGTGCTGAGCAAATGAGATCACGACGACAAACTCTTCAGCTATTAGAACACAGTCACGGGCTTCACTGGTGGCGCAGTGGTTAAGAATCCGCCTGCCAATGCAGGCGACACGGGTTCGAGCCCTGGTCCGTGAAAATCCCACATGCTGTGGAGCAACTAAGCCCGTGCGCCACAACTACTGAGCCTGCACTCTAGAGCCCGCAAGCCACAACTACTGAAGCCCGCGCGCCTAGAGCCCGTGCTCCGCGACAAGAGAAGCCACACAATGAGAAGCCCGCGCACGGCAACGAAGAGTAGCCCCCGCTCACCGCGACTAGAGAAAGCCCACGCACAGCAACGAAGACCCAACACAGCCAAAAATAAATAAATTAAAAACAACAACAACACAGTCACTTGTATTATATTTAACACCCCCAAAAGCAGGGCCATGCACTGTCTGTGAACACAGCACATGCAGAGGAAACAACAGATGAGCAGGAAGTACACGCGCTGAATTCATGGTGGTGGCTGCCTCTGAAGAGAAGCAGAGAAACGCAACCAGGGGGCAGGGGGTCAACAGAACCTTTAACAACATCTGTGATGCTCCCCTGTTCAGAAAAAGTCTGGAACCAAATACGACTCTTTGTTTAAAAAAGCTAACATTTATTAATTCTGGATAGCAGGGACAAAGGTGTCTGTTCTGTTCTTATTCTTTCTACTTTTCTGCATTTTTCAAATTTTTCTTATTTAAAAAAAAACCCCAATTTCAAATTTTGTTGTATAGCTACAGTAATCAAGACCATGTGGCACTGGTGGAGGGACAGACCAACAGAACAAAAGAGAAAAACCCCAGCAATAGAGCCACACAAACATGCCCAAATGATTTCTGACAAAGATGCAAAAGCAATTCCATGTTGGAAGCACTGTTTTTTCAATAAATGGTGCTGGAGCAATTGGACAGCTCCAGGCAAAACAAAGAACTTCAATCTAAACTTTACACCTTACACGACAGTCAACTGGGAGCATACAAACGCAAAACCAAGAGACAGCATAGGAGAGAAATCCTGGAGATGCAGAGCTTGGCAACGAGTTCTCAGACTTGACAGCAAAAGCAGGATTCAGGAAGGAAAAGTGATAGAATAGACTTCCTGAAGGTTAAAACTTTGGATCCACAACAGACCCTGTTCAGAGGCTGGAAGACAAGCTGCAGCCTGAGAGAAAACACTTGCAAACCACATCTGACAGTGGACTCATATCTACAATATACAACGAGCTCTCAAAACTCAGCAACAAAAGACGATTTGAAAATAGGCAGAAGGCACAAAGAGACGTTTCTCCTATGGGGATGGGCAGGTGGAAGTAAGCACGGTGTTAGCCTTTAGGGAAACACAAATGAAAACCCCAATGAGCTATCACTACACACCTGCTGAATGATCAAATGAAAACACAACACAAAATGCTGGCAAAGACTCAGAGAAACTCATCACGCTTTGTAATGGACTCAGCTTTGTCTCCCCAGAAGTCACGTGTTGAAGCTCTAACCCCCAATGTGACTGTATCTGGAGAGAGGGCGTTTAGGGAGATAAATAAAGTTAAAGCCCTGACCCAACAGGACTAGAGTCCTTAGAAGAAGAGACACCAGAACAGCTGAGGGAAAAGACCTCACCAGAGACCCTGTCAGCACGTTGATCTCAGACTCCAAGCCTCCAAAATCATGAAAATGAATTTGTTGTTTACACCACCTTGTCTGCAGTTTGTACAGCAGCCCGAGCAGACTAAGACACTCACCAACTGCTGATGGGAATATGAAAATAGCACAGCCGCTCTAGAACACAGGTTGGTAGTTTTCTAAAAAACAAAACATGCAACTGCCATGTGACCCAGCACCTGGGCATTTATTCCAGAAAAATGAAAACACAGCCACACAAAAACCTGTACACGAATGTTTATAGCAGCTTTATTTCAAATAACCAAAAAACCTGGAACAACCCAGATGTCCCTCAGCGGGTGAATGGCTGCGCCAACCATGGTACGTCCACACCACGGAGTGCTCTGCAGAAATAAAAATGAACTAGTTACAGACACAACAACCTGGATGGATCCCCAGACAACCATGCGGAGCGAGAAAAGCCAATTCCAAGAGGCTACACGACGTGTGATTTCATTTATACAGCATTCTTCAAAGGACAAATTAGAGAGGAGGACAGATTAGTGCTTTCCAGGGGTCCAGGAGGGGCATCTGGCTGTGAAAGGCACGAGGGATCCTTGTGGCGATGGACACATCCAATCCTGGTTGTGATGGCAACTCCAGTTTGTCCAGATGCTGCCACAGGGGGACCGGGCAGTGTACGCAGACCTCTCTGCATCTTTTCTTACAACTGCACAAGTCTACGATGACCTCAGAATTAAAAGTTTACGTAAAAATAGTAACACTAGCGTATAAAACTCACGAAGGAATGCCATGTTGGGCACTGCTAAGACAGTGCCCTACGCAGTCATTACCGTGAATGTTCTGGAATCGGGAAATGGCTGACCTCCTCCTCCCCACATATGGGGGGGGGTGCGCGCACGTGTGTGTGTGTGTGCGCGTGTGCGTGTATTATATAAAAACAGGACTCAGATCCAGAATAATAAGAAACTCCCACAACTCCTGCCCAATAAAAAATGGAAAAAAGATTTTAACAAACATTTCACACACAGGAAAGATACACGACTGGCTAACAAGCGGGTGAAAAGGTGTTGGACAGTTTCACGGGGAAAATGCAGATTCGACCACTGCACCCTCTCAAGAACGGGTATAACCACAACGACAGGCGCTCACGAGCTGGTGGGGCGGAAGCTGGTGCAGCCACAGTGGAGAGGGTTTGGCCGTTTCATCTGAAGCTAACCCTACATCCAACCTAAAAGCCCGCACTCCACTCCTGGGCATTTTACCCAAGAGAAAGGAAAACATACAGAAACCTCATAAAAAATGTTGCTGGCAGCTTTATTCACAATAGCCCCAAATGGGAACACCCAAAGGTCCATGGCAGGCGAGGCACAGCAAACTGCAGCAGAAAAGGGAACCGCACTTCAAAACCATGAAGCCGCCGGTGAGAGCACCCGGGCGCGACACCAGAGACACGCTGTCCCAGAAGAGGGGACTCAGAGCCAGCGAGCGCCTGGCCGGGAGGGTGACTGGGGCCCAGAGGCTTTCTGGGCTGACAACCTTCTGCACAGGCATCTGCTACACAGGTGCGTGCACTTGTCAAAGCACCTAAAGTCTGCTTCACCCCAGGTGAATGACGCAATTCACATTATTTTTAATAAAAGAAAACAGGCACAGCATGTGACCATGCAATTCCTGAAGGCAGCCAGCACGGCTGACAGGCACTGAAACAAGCTCAAACTCACCCATCGGAGAAGTGCAAACCAACAGAACCAGACACCACTTTTATCCACTACAGTGAGGACGATGTGGGGAGGCTGGAGTCCAGCAGGGCCTCCGAGGGGGCCGGTGACGGCCCCTCCCACGGCGCAGGGTCGCAGACAGGGGCGGGGTGAGGTGGGGCGTGGCGGGCAGGACAGCGAGCACAGGCCAGGGGGTGCAGCAGCATGGGAAGCAGGTCGGCTGATCTTAACACGTTTTCTCTCAGCATTGTTGGTAAGAAGCAGACACTCCTACGGAGCAGAATTCCAGGAGCTCCACTGCACACACGTGATCACTACCTACCCTACACAGAGACGCCTGCCCATGCAGACGGCAGGCGGTGTCTCTGGAGACGAGCAGGCCTGGCAGAGGGAGGAAGGAGAGCGCCCCCCCGCAGGGAGATGTCCCCTCCCCAGGACCCTCTCCGGAAGACACCCCCTAAGTGTCCGTCCCCAGGGCCACCTCCCCAGTGTCCCGCTCCAGGCGCTCATGCGCAAGCAGACAGACGTGCACTGGAGAAGTACCGCAGGCCTGGCACCACAGGTGCCCAGCGGGCAGGGCAAAGCCAGTGGCGGCCTCCGCACTCGGCTCCCACCTGGCCCCCCAGCGGCACCGCTCCAGCAGCTTCTTTTACCTTGATTTCCTCTGGACACCTATCCCTCCGGGACACACCTAAGATGACCCAGGCCGTTCCTGGGACCATAGCCTCCCTGGAGCTCCCGCCCGACTCCACCATCACCCCCCGGGGGCACTGGCAAGCTCCCGACGGCCCCGACCTCAGCACCGCCATGACCACAATCCACATGAAGCACCAGGGACTGTGCCCCGCAAGTAGCCAGGACCCCATAAGTACTGCTCTGGTGATTACTACTGCTTTATGCTGGGTGCTATCACCACGGTTAAAGGCTGACCTTAAAGCTGCCAACGTGCCAGTGAAGGGTCGGGTGGGCCAGCTGAGAGGGCGATCACTCAGGCACAAGACGTGGGCCACCTCGTTCCGATGGCCACAATCAGCCACCGAGCCTAAGCCCCTGCTGCAAAGATCCTGGTTATCTGTGCTCTGCAGTGTCCGAAGAGGAAAGGTCCCCTCGGAACCCTCCCTGGCAGAGAAGAGCGCACCTCACGAGAGTGAGTCCACAGAGCAAAGCAGCCCTACAGAGCTGGGCTGCCCGAGGGACCAAATGCTCCTAAGCAGTAGCGATCCATCCCCGTTATCCTTTCTGGCAGAAGGAAGCATGAGCATGCAGAATCCAAAACAAGAAGAAACGCAGAACGTATCCTGAAGTCCACTTGGACTGGGCATCTCTGACGTTGTGGGGACTCCCAGTAATTTGCTTTAAAAAAGTGAAAATTTAGAACAAATTTTGAAAAGATTAGAAAGCTATCTGGATCACCCAACCCACAGTTCTGCCCAACAACCCATTTCAGACAAGTGCAAATTCCAAAAAGCTATGAAAACCAATGTTTTTTCCCTAAATCATTTGATAGCAAAACCTGATCTATTATAAACTCATCTGGGGCAACACCTGACATGAACTGATGGGAGGCTATTTGAAGACTTAATTATCCCACAGTGAGGATGCTTACTTACTTAATTACAGATATAGTAACACACTTGATTATGCGACACTTTCCCAACTCCCGCGGCAGTATCCCAGGACACACAGGATACACACTAGCTTTCTAAAACGTGAAGAATTCCGGAATTGTCAACATAGGCACCCAAGGGTTTTGGGTTTGGGACCTTCCCCATATTTATGCAAGACAGCCTGATTTCCCACAGCCTATGTTCTAAGGCTGCTATTTTATGTGAATGACTTCATACAGGTTTC
Source organism: Eschrichtius robustus (assembly GCF_028021215.1). Taxonomy (NCBI): domain Eukaryota; kingdom Metazoa; phylum Chordata; class Mammalia; order Artiodactyla; family Eschrichtiidae; genus Eschrichtius; species Eschrichtius robustus. The sequence continues at coordinate 152,355,644 of NC_090827.1, read as the reverse complement.
TTACCATTCCAGTTCAGAAAAAGGCTTCACGAGCTTTAGAAGCTGTGAGCCGCCAGTTCAGTTTAAGGGGAGGAAATCTACAGTTCCTAATCGCAGTGGTGACTTTCAGCTCCTGACGTGCCCGGAGAGCAAAGGTAACAGGTGCTCTGCACAGCCACAGTGGCTGCTCCCCTCTCCTTGTTCTTCATCCTGGGTGTTAAGCCACAGGCAAGAGCTGCCTTCTCTCCGTGACCCACCTCCCATCCCACCCCTCCTCCCCCTGGCCCTGCCACTGCACCCAGCAGGGGTGCGTCCTCACCCTCCCACCTCAGCTGGGCCCACTGTCTGTCCACCCAGAGGATCCCCTGCGCTGCGTTGTCCTTTGGTCATCAAAGCCTGTGTCTTATTTGAACTTCCACGAGGCAGAAACCATGTACCGTCCACTGTGAATTTCTTAAAAGAATCAAAATACTTGCCTGGTATTTTCAGAATAAATGAATTGATCTGGGGGAACTCTCATTACTAGAGATCCTGGCCCCTACCTCTGAAAGAAGAGCCTGAGGTTTTCTCACTAAATCACACCCCAAATCTCTTTGTTGCTGACACTAGAGGAAAAGTGTGTTATGATGCTAAGGCCAGAACATCACCTCAGGCCTTTAGGAATGAGGGCACCAGAACAGTCAGCCAGTTTCCCACCTCCAACGGAGCACAAAGAGCAGCACGAGTGCTAATGCAGGGGACACAGCTCTGCCTCAGCACAAGCCCCAAAGCCAACTGTGTTCAGCTGGTAAGCACCAAGGCTAGGGAAATCTGCCATGCCAGACAAAACAGAAAAACCCAGATGAGGAACTAGGACTGCGCCAACACTGGTGATAAATTCTGGGTGAAGAAGGGAGAGGACGTCCAGGAAGCTAGAGAGAGCACGCGGAAACACAGCCGACTAAAGATGGACCAGCCCAGCCTGCAAGGTTCTGTTCCGATCACACCTGTTGGCTCAGCTTGCAGTAACTTCCGTGGGATCTCACACAGAGGTCGGGGAGCGGGACGCTCAGGTGGTAAGAGAGGGAAGCCCGGCTACCGGACACTGCGCTGTCTGTCCCAACACCCAAGGAGGGGAGGACTGCGGTCACCCACGCCGGAGTTCCTGTCACCCGAGGAGGGCAAGCCCTACGTCCACTGCCCCACTACCGCCCTCCATGCGAGGGAAGGGCCACGACTTAGACCCACGCCGCCGCACCGCCCGCCTCCGGACTCCAGCCTTCAGCCGTGCGGGGCCCCCTCGCTCCGCCCCTACTGTGGCCCCTCGCGCCAGGCCCCGCCTGCCCACCATTCCTTCCCGCCGCCACAGCCTCCGCTCCGGCCGCGGGTCAGCCCACACCTGCCGCCAAGACTACCTTGCCCCGGCCTGACCCCAAGCCTCCGACAAGGAAGTGCCCAAACCTAGGCCGGCCTCACCCTCAGCAGTGGCCTCCCGGCCGGCCGTGACCCTCGCCGCCGCGGCCATCCTCCCCCGGCCCTGACCCTCCCCCGGCCGGGTCCATGCCACCGGCCCCGGCTTCACCTTCGGCCAGGACCCGCCGCACCCGCAGCCGCAGCTCGCCCATCTCCACCGTCTGCCCCACGAAATCAGTCTGGTCGCGGCCGGCAGCACCACCCAGGGAGCCCGGGCCGGCCAGGAAGTCGAGCGCAGACTGCAGCAGCGACATGGTGGCGGCCCGCGACGGGCGCCGGACAGAGGGCTCGGGGTCCAGCCACGTCCAGGTCCACTCGGCAACCGCCGGCCGCGAACCGGACCAACTTCCGCCCGACGCCGCGACGCAGGGGCGGGAGCGCGTCGCCGCCCGGAAGAGCGCCGGCGCCTCACTTCCGCCGCGCCAGCGGCCACGCATGCGCAGGTCGGGGTGCGGGGGTGGGGGGGGGTTGGTGCGCGTGCGCGGTGCTGCCGGCCTCGGAACGGATTTCGGGTGTCGCGCTAGCAGAGGGCTGCCCACGGGTGGTCTGGCCCCCGGCGCGGTGCTCAACCGTCCCCACGTGGCCGTTTCCGCGGAGGCTGGTGCTCGGGGGCTCCCGGGGCTGGGCCGCACGGCGGGAGGAGCGGGTCGTGTGCGCGGAGCGCCCGGGGTCCCGCAGTGTCCGTCTTTTTAACGAGTTGGTTGCTATTAAAAGACTGAAGAGCTTAATTTTAGAAACCGAGTTTTGTAGCTTCTGTAGAAAAGTCAGATCTGGCAGCATTGGACCCAGAATACCGCGTGTCCCCCATCACCTAGAGCTGCCCCCTCAGGTAAGACACCACCACTCGCCTGACCCCTTGGCTCGCTTGTGTGCCCGGCTGCTTCCTGTAGGTCCTGGTGTAGAGCGTTCATCCCCAAACTGAGAACTGGAGCTGAAAGCCCTAGGCAGCATCTTAACCCGCCTAGAATTTCAAGCTACTAAAAATCTCTTTCCAGACGGGCTAACGTGCGTTATCCTTATAATAAAGCAGCTGCGTTCATGCAGTGCTTTACTGCTTGCCGTATCCTTTTATAAGTGTTCGCCTTAATGATCCTCGATTATCTTGGAGAACGCACAGTATAGTTAATCCCGCACCCCACACCCCGCCTTTGGGTGCAAAATGTGCTCAGCGGTGTCATTACCTGGCCAGGTGGCCAGGGTCTTGTTGATACAGCTAGTGGTACAGCTAGAAGTCCACACAAGTTACGTGGCTTTTTCAGCCGGTGTGTTCGTCTGGTAAATGGAATACAAGGACTGGGGGCTCAGGAAAGAGCCCAGGCTGTATTTGGTTGTCCCTAGCATGTAGGTGGCAGTTGACTTGAAGAGCGCACCAAGGGGACACCGTAGTTAGAAAGAGGGTACAGTCTTCAGAGGCGAGGAGCAGCCAGGGAAGCAGGAATAAAACTAAGAGAGCTTTATGTCACCGGGCCAAAGAAAGATGTTGGGGGGGGGGTGGTAATTAAAAGTGTGAAATGTCATTTAAAAGTAGGAAAAGTAGTAAAAGATGTATGTTGGATTTAGCAACAATGAGATCTTCGGTGACCTTGCCAAGAATAAATTGTTTCATTGGAAACTCTCCATTACCCTGAGTGGAAGAATAAAGAAATGGAGAGAGAGATGGTAAGTGGAGATAACTCAGTGAGTTTGGCTATGGAGAAGAAAGTGTGGGAGCTAGAGTTACGATGGATGTCGAGAGGTTGCAGGATGGGAGATGGCTGAGCAGCCTCCAGCTGATGGGAGGGGGCCAGTCAGTGTCTGCTGGGAAAGAAGGGACAGGTGCAAAGTGGTCCCCTAGAAGGTAGGAGGGAATGCCATCCAGAGCATAGGGAAGTGTTCACTTTGCATGTAAGAAAATCACTTTTCATCGTAAAAGGAACGGAGGTAGGTGGGTTGTAGTTGTAACTTTATGTGTTTTATTGGACTGAAAGCAAAGGAATTCTCTGTTTTCTTCTGTTTTCACTGTGAATAAGGAGAAGGAAACACCTCCCGAAAATGGGAAGGGAGGTAAGAAAGCTAAGATTTGAGCAGTGTGGAAAAGATCTAAAATAGCTTTTGTGGAAAACCTAGTGAATAACTCACTAGAAAGCATGATGTAGTCCAGGGCTCATTTGAGTTTGGAGGCTATGGATTTATTCTGGTATGACCTACAGTTGGGTGGAGATTTTTAATAGTGTAATTACTTTGGAGACAAGAGTCTATTCAGACTTTGTATTTCGTACTGATGGAGCACTTTTTATAATGACACTGCACTAGGTGTTATAATAACACCATCTTAATCCAGATCTGTGTCTCCAGAACACACTTCCCTCCTGAACTCTTAGATATTAGTTCTTAGGTATCTCTCATATACATGAGATAGCTCATGTATACATGTCATATATATATGTCTAAAACTGAATTTATAGTCTTCATCGCCAAACCTGTCCCTTTGTAGTAAATTTCATAACAAAAGACTATAATCAGAAGTTAAGAAGATTATTTTATAATGATGAAAGCGTAAATTCATGAAAAGACATAACAGTCCTAAACAGTTCTGCCCCTGGTAATAAAGCTTTTAAATACATGAAGCAAAAACTAGCAGTAGTGCAAGGAGAGATAGACAAACCCACAATTGTAGTTGGAGATTTCAATACTTCTTTCTCAGATAATGATAGAACAAATACCCAGAAAATGACCAAGCGTATGGTAGAGTTGAGTGACACCAGCAACTTGATTTAATGGACATTTGTAGAATACACGTTATCAAATATATAAACAACATTTACCAAGATGAATCATATTCTGGGCAAATATGTTTTCTGACCACAATGGAATTAAGCTAGATATCAATAGCATATATCTGGAAAATCATCCAAATATTTGAAAACTGACTGACTCACTTTTAAATTACCCATAGGTCAAAGGAGAAATCAAAAGGGAAATTAAAATTTTGAACTAAATGAAAATGCAGCATTTCACAATTTGTGGCTAAAACACTACTAGAAGATAGGTCTCAAATCATTCATCTTAATAAACTAGAAAAATAAGAGCAAATGAAACTCTAAGTACAAAAAGGGAAATAATAAATATCAGCAGAAATCAATGAAATAGAAGACAAAAACAATAGAGAAAATCAATGAAACCAAAAGCTGAGTCTTTGAGAAGATAAATAAAATAGAGAAATTTCTGGCCAGGTTGAACAAGGAAAAAATAGGTTAACAATATCATGAATGAAGGTGATGACATCATTGCTAAAAGGGTAATCGGAAAACATGAACAACTTTATGCCAATAAATTCAACGACTTGTACTAAAGGAACAAATTCCTTGGAAGACAATACCAAAACTCGCTCCAGAAGAAGTAGATAACCTAGATAGCTCTATAACTATTAAAGCATTGAATTTGTAGTTAAAAACTTTTCCTAAAAGAAAATTCCATACCTAGATGGCTTTACTGGGAATTCTACCAAACTAAAGAAGAAATAATACCAATTCTATATAGATTCTTAAAATTGAAAGAAGGAAATATGAATGCCAGCTCATTCTATAAGGATAGCATTATTCTAATGCCGAACTTTGACATAGGCATTACAAGAAAAGAAAACTGCAGACTAATGTTCCTCATGACAAAGATATAAAAATTCTTTTAAAACATTTTTTAGCAAACTGAATCCAATACTGTATAAAAAGGATAATACAACATAACCAAGTGAGGTTCGTCTTAGGAATGCAAGTTGGCTTAGTATTAAAAAATGGATCAATGTAATTTACAGTATTACAGTGAAAAAGAAAACCAAATGGGTCATCTCAATAGACATAGAAAAAGCATTTGATGGGGACGTCCCTGGTGGTCCAGTGGTTGACTCCACACTACCACTCCAGGGAGCACGGGTTTGATCCCTGATGGGGTACCTAAGATCCCACATGCCGCATGGCACAGCCGAAAAAAAAATTTAAAAAAAAAGCATTTGACAAAATCCAGCATCCATTCCCTGATTAAAAAAACAAAAACAAAAAACTGTCGGCAAACTAGGAATAAAATGAAAACGTCCTCAACATAATAAGGGCATCTATGAAAAACCTATAGCTGACCTATGGAATGATGAAAGACTGGATGTTTTTTTTCCCTCCAAGATTGGGAACAAGTATCTGGTCTCACCATTTCTATTCAACATTGTACTAGAAATTCTAGCCAATGTAATGAGGCAAGAAAAAGAAATTAAAAGCTTCCATATTGAAAAGGAATAAGGAAGGTTGTTTATTTGAAGATTACATGATCATCCATGTCAGAGTTTCCCAACCTTGGCACTACTGACATTGTGGACCAGATAATTCCTCATTGGAGTGGAGGGGTGGTGTTTCCAGTGCACTGTAGGATGTTTAGCAGCACCCCTACCTCTGCCCCCTGGATACTAGTACACACACCACTTGTCACAACCAAAAATGTCTCCAGGAGGGACTCCCCTGGTGGTTCAGTGGTTAAGACGTCGCCTTCCAATGCAGGGGGTGAGGGTTCGATCCCTGGTCGGGGAGCTAAGATCCCACATGACTCGCAGCCAAAAAACCAAAACATAAAACAGAAGCAATATTGGAACAAATTTAATAGACTTTAAAAATGGTCCACATCAAAAAAATCTTAGGAAAAATAATGTCTCCAGGCATTGCAAATGTCCCTTGAGGGGCAAAATTGCCCTCAGTTGAGAATCATTGTTCTCGGTAAAAAATCCATGGAAACTACAGAAAGAGCTACTAGAACTAGTGACTTTAGCAAGGTTGCAGGATACCAGGTTAATATGCAAAATAAATTAAAAGTTATTGCATATTTCTAAATAGCAACAAATATTGTAAGTTGAAATTAGAAAAAAAACACTATTTACAAGAGCATCAAAAGATACCAAATCTTTGGGATAAATCTGAAATAGATGTGCAAGAATTATAACTGAAAACTAAAAAGGTTTGCTCAGAGACACTAAAGACCTTAATAAGTGGAAAGATACACAGTATTCATTAATTTAGAAAATTCAGGATCGTTAGGGCCTCAAATTAATCTATAGATTCAATGCCATTCCAATTAAAATCCCAGCAGACTTTTATTTTAATGGACACACTGATTTTAAAATTCATTTGGAACTGCAAAAGAGCGAGAATAGCCAAAGCAAGTTTGAACAAGGACAGATTTTTATGACTTACACTATCTAATTTCAGTAATCCAAATAGTACTCCAAATAGTGCTCCAAATAGTGTGGTGTTGGTATAAAGATATATAAGTAGATCAATGGAACAGAATAAAAAGTCCAGAAATTGGCCCATGAGTATAAATATGTTCAGTTGATTCTGAATAAGGAATAAAGGTAATTGGAGAAAGGATAGTCTTTTCAACAAACGATGCTGGAAGAATTGGATATCCATATGTTTAAAAAAAGAATGTTAATCCATACATTGCATCATATATGAAAAAACCCATAAAACTTCTAGAAAACAATCTGAGAATTTCCAATATGGCACCAAAGTACAATGCATAAAAAATAGATAAACGGGCTTCCCTGGTGGCACAGTGGTTGAGAATCCGCCTGCCAATGCAGGGGACACGGGTTCCAGCCCTGGTCCAGGAAGATCCCACGTGCCGCGGAGCAACTAAGGCTGTGAGCCACAGCTACTGAGCCTGCGTGCTGCAACTACTGAAGCCTGTGCACCCGTGGTCCGCAGCAAGAGAAGCCACTGCAATGAGAAGCCTGCGCACTGCAACGAAGAGTAGCTCCCGCTCGCCGCAACTAGAGAAAGCCTGCGCACAGCAACAAAGACCCAACACAGCCAAAAATAAATAAAGTAAATAAATTTAAAAATATAGATAAACAGGACTTCATCAAACTTAAGAACTTCAAAATACATTGTTGCAGATGTGCTTCAGTAGGTGAATGGATAAACTGTGGTGCATCTATAAAATGGAGTATTCTTCAGTAATAAATAGAAATGAGCTACAAGCCGCAAAAAGACACAGAGGACCTTAGAAGCACATCACCAAGTGAGAGGAGCCAGTCTGAAAACGACACATACTGTTAGATTCCAACTGCATGACATTCTGGAAAAGGCAAGATTGGAGACAGTGGAAAGGTCCATGGTTGCTAGGGGTTTCGGGGGGGAGGGAGGGATGAATAGGGGGAGCACGGGATTTTTAGGGCTGTGAAATCGTTCTGTGTGGTACTATAGTGGTGAATGCAAGTCATGCATTTGTCAACACCCATAGAACTACAACACAATGGTGTGTCAGTGTGTCGGTGTTGGCTCATTGACTGTGCCACACTAATGTAAGATGTTAATGGTGGGGGAAGGGGGGGAATGAATGGGTATATGGGAGTTCTCTGTACTTTCCCTTCGATTATTCTGCAGACCTAAAACTGCTAAAAAAAAGTCTGTTGATTTAAATATATATGTGTGTGTATATATATACACAAATATATAAACATATATTTTTTTTTTTACATGTTGAGAGAATGAAAAGACAGCCCATACTGGGAGAAAATATCTGATAATGGACTTGTATACGGAATATAATACATAATATATATTTATATATATGTATGTATGTAAAGAAAAGTACACAATCCCTGCATAATCTTCCCAATAATTTCCACACTCCTGAAGGAGCTTACAAGGCTCTTTGTGATTTAGTCCTGCCTTATACTTCAGGTACACCTCCCAATTTGAGCCTGTGCTCCAGCCTTATCAAACTCCTTGCACTTTGATGCACACCGAGCTCTCACTATTAGACACACACACATACACACAGAGTCATTATTTGTCTTTCAATAATCCTCACAGCATTATTTGAGAATTAGAAGAAACAGGACATATAAAGTACTTGGAACAATGCTTAGTACTTAGTAAATGTTGGACAGATGTCACATATTGTTCTTATTGTCATTTTGTCATAAATATCTCCAGACAGCACTCTGGCATTTCCCGTTCTGAGCTTTCCCAGACTGAGCCCGCCCAGGACACCTCTGCCCCACCGCACCCTGAGGCGTAGCCAGCACCCTGGGTGATACTCTGCAGGGTCACGTGCCTTCAGTTACCTCCTCTCTGTTACAGGAATTTTCAACTTCTCCCTCTTCCTGCCGTCGGAATTTAAAAATTCTTCAGTCTCTTCCATCTTAAGAAAAATCATTTCTCAACTCCACTCTCCTCTGCCTTCAGTCTTATGTTCTTTCCTTCATCACCATGAGCCTTAAAAACTTGTGTGTGATGAAGGTTAGGTGTAGCTGACATGTTTTTGAACACTTATGTGCCAGGTGCTTTTTTTTTTTAGCCATGTAAAATGCACATAACAAAATTTACCATCTTAACCCTTTTTGAGTGCACAGTTCAGTGGCATTAAGTACATTCACATTGCTGTGCAGCCGTCACCATCATCCGTCCACAGAACTCTTCATCTTGCAAAGCTGAAACTCTGGTCCTATTAAGCAGTAATTCCCACCTCTCCCCCAGCTCCTGCCAACCACCCTTCTACTTTCTTTCTTTATGAATTTGACTCCTCTAGGGACCTCATGTAAGTAGGATCATACAGTATTTATCCTTTTGTGACTGGCTTATTTCACTTAGCATAGTGTCCTCAAGATTCAACCATGTCATAACATGTGAGAATTTCTTTCCTTTTTAAGGTTGGATAATATTCCATTGTAGACGCAGATGCCACATTTTGTTCAGATGTTCATCTGTAGATGAGCACTGGGGTTGCTTCCACCTCTTGGCTATTGCAGACAATGCTGCTGTGATCATTGGTGTACAAATATCTCTTCGAGTTTCTGCTTTCCATTCCTTTGAGTATATACCCAGAAGTGGAATTGCTGGATCCTATGTTAATTCTCTGCTTAATTTTTTGAGGAACCTCCATACTGTTTTCCACAGCAGCCGTGCCATTTACATTCCCGCCCAGCAGTGCACAAAGGTTCCGTTTTCTCCACATCCTCACCAAGAGTTGCTGTTGTCCATCATTTATTTGTATTATGGCGTTCCTGGAGGGTGACTGTCTCGTGGTTTTGATTTGCTTTTCCCTAACGCAACCCAATAATGTGAAACATCTTTTCATGTGCTTATTGGCTACTAGAATATCTTCTTTGGAGAAATGTCTTTTCACATCCTTTGCCCATTTTTTGAATTCGGTTGTCTTTTTACTGTTGAGTTGTAAGAGTTCTGTATATATTTTGGACGCTAGAGTCTTACTAGATACATGATTTGCAAATATTTTCTCCCATTCTGTGGATTGTCTTTCACTTTCTTAATAGCATCCTTTGAAGCACAAAAGTTAAAATTTTGACGAACTCCAATTTATTTTTTGTTGTTGCTTGTGCTTTTGGTGTCATATTTAAGAACTCTTTGCCAAATGTGAGGCCACGAAGATTTTCTCCAATGTTTTAGCTCTTACATTTAGGGCTTTGATCCATTTTTAGTTAATTTTTGTATGTGGCATGAGGTAATATCCAAATTCATTCTTTTGCATGTGGATATCCAGTTGTCCCAGCAATATTTGTTGAAAAGACTATTCTTTCCCCATTGAATGGCTTTGACACCCTATTGCAAATCAGTTAACCGTAAATATAGTGGTTTACTTCTGAACTCTCAATTCTCTTCCATTGATCTATATATCTGTCTTTACGCCAATACTGCACTGACTTGATTACCATAGCTTTGCACTAAGTTTTGAAATTGAGAAGTGTGAGTCCTCAGCTTTGTTCTTTTTCAAGACTATTTTGGCTACTCCTTAAATAGCCAGGGGTTCCTTAAATTTCCGTATGAATTTTAGAGTCAGCTTGTAAATTTCTACATGGAAGGCAGCTGGAATTTTAATAGGGATTGCATTGAATATGTAGATCAATTTGGGAAGTATTGTCATGTTAACAATATTAAATTTTCTAATCCATGAATAGAGGATGTCTTTTCACTCTTTCAACAATGTTTTGTACTCCTTTTTTTAAAGATTATTTATTATTTATTTATTTATTTATTTATTTATTTTTGGCTGCATCAGGTCTTAGTTGCGGCATGTGGGATCTTCGTTGAGGCATGCAGGATATTTCCTTGTGGTGCACGGGCTCTTCGTTGTGGTGCACGGGCTTCTCTCTAGTTGTGGCGTGCAGGTTTTCTCCTCTCTAGTTGTGGCGTGCAGGCTCCAGGGCACGTGGGCTCTGTAGTTGTGGCACGTGGGTTCCAGAGCGTGTGGGCTCTGTAGTTTGTGGCACACGGGCTCTAGTTGAGGCGCGCGAGCTCAGTAGTTGTGGCACGCAAGCTTAGTTGCCCCGTGGCATGTGGGATCTTAGTTCCCTTACCAGGGATCAAACCCGCGTCCCCTGCATTGTAAGGCGGATTCTTTTTCACTGGACCACCAGGGGAGTCCCTGTACTCCTTTGTTAAATTTGTTCCTAAGTATTTTTGATGCTATTATAAATGTAATTGTTTTCTTAAATTTATTCTCAGATTGGTTATTGCTAGTAAATAGCAATGCAGTTGTTTTGTATATTGATCTTAACTCATTTATTAGTTCTAATAGTTTTCTTGTGTGGATTCCTTAGGATTTTCTACATACAGAATCACATCATCTGCAAATAGAGATAGTTTTACTTCTTTCTTTCCAGGCTGTATGCCTTCTGTTTCATTGTCTTGCATAGTTGCCATGGGTAGAACCCCGAGCAGTGTTGAATAGATGTGCTGAGAGCAGACATCCTCGTCTTGTCACTGATCTGAGGGGGGTAGTTTTCAGTCTTTCACCATTGAGTGTGATATTAGCCCTTTATCAGGTTGAGGAAATTTCCTTCCATTCCTATTTTGTTGAATAGTTTTTATGACGAAGAGGTGTTAGATTTTGTCAAATGCTTTTTCTGCATTTATTAAGATGATAGTTTTTGTCTTTTTTCTATTGATATGGTGTGTTCCAGTAATTGATTTTTTAATTTTAAACCAACCTTGCGTTCCTGGAATAAATCCCACTTAGCATGGTATATAATTCTTTTTATATGTTGCAGAATCCATTTGTTAACATTTTGTTGAGGATTTTTGTGTCTATATTTGATATTTACTGACTTTTTAAAAATAAAATTTAATTGAAAGAAACTTAAACATACAAAAAGTGTAGAAAGCAATATAATGGACATCTGTTTCCCCAGATTAACCCATGCCTAAAGAAACACATTACCTTTTGTCTTATTTTTGTCAGGATGGTCTTTTCCCTTCGCCCCCTCCGCCTGCTCTTCTCGGCTCCTCTCTCTCCCTCCCTTCTGTAAAGTATTAAGTTTAGGGACTTCCCTGGTGCTCCAGTGGTTAAGAATCTGCCTTCCAATGCAGGGGACGCGGGTTCGATCCCCAGTCAGGGAACTAAGATCCCACATGCCACGGGACAACGAAGCCGGAGCGCTCTAGAGCCTGTGTGCCACAACTACTGAGCCCACGTGCCACAACTAGAGAGCCTGCACGCTGCAACGAGAGATCCCTCATGCCGCAGCTAAGACCTGATGCAGCCAAATAAATAAATAAATAAATATTTTTTAAAAAAATTAAAAGAAAAAAGTATTAAGTTTAGTGCTGGCCAAGATGAGGAAGCCCCCTTCCGGCTGCCTCTCCCGCTGATTACAGGTAAAAACTCTGGACAAAATATTAAAAGAAAAAGTATGCAAAAGGCAATAGGTTGGAAAGGGCAGTCAAAACTTGAATCAGTGACCACACGTGTGAGTTTTCCATTTTTTCACTCTTCCTCCTCGTGGCTTTGACCCTAGGCCAGTTCCCAGTTGTGGGCCTGGGCAGTAAGGGCTGCTGTACCCCGTCTTTCTGCCTGTAGCAACTATGAAGGGGGCCCCAACAAGCAGGAGTATGTGAGTGAGAGGCAAAGGAACTAGAATAATCCAAACAGTTTTGGAAAAAAAACAAAGTTGGAGGACTCTAGCAGATATCAAGACTTACTATGAAGCTATAATCAAGGCAGTGTGAAACTGGCAAAGGATAAATGCATAATCAGTGGGACAGAATGGACACTCCCCAGATAGACCCACACAAATGTGGTCTGTTAGTTTTTGACCAAGGTGTGTGCAAAGGCAATTCAGTGGAGAAGGGACAGTCTTTTCAACAAGAAGTGTTGGAATAACCAGACGTCCATCTGCAAGAAAGGGAAACTTGACTATACTTTGTATGTTATACAAAAATTAACTCAAAATTGATCGTAGACCAAAAGTAAAACCTCAAACTTTAAAACTTCTAAAAGAAAACAGAAAATCTTTGTGTTCTTGGGTTAAGCAAAGCAATGTTAGATATGACACCAAGAGAATGATCTGTAAATGAAAAGGTGGCGAGTTGGAATTCATCCAGATTTAAAGATTTTTTTTGATGTGGACCATCTCCAAGGTCTCCGCTGAATTTGTCACAATGCTGCCCCTGCTTTACGTTTGGTTTCTTGGCCTTGAGTCACGCGGGATCCCAGCTCCCCGACCAGGGACTGAACCCGCACCCCTCGCATTGGAAGGTGAAGTCTCAACCACTGGACCGCCAGGGAAGTCCCGTCAGAGTTTAAAACTGACATTCTCCTGAAGACTGGTAAGAGAAGGACAGACAAGCCACATAACTGCGAGAAAATGCCTGCGAATTACATATCTAACAACGGACTTCTAACCACGATGTGGAAGAAACTCTCAAAATTCAGTAAGAATACAAATAACCCCTCAAAAGAGTGAACAAAAGATTCTAGCAGACACTTTGCCACAAAAGATGTACAGTTAAAAAGTAGGCACGTGAGAATACCCAGCTGGTCAATACGAAAGTGCAAATTAAACCACAGTGAGGTAGCGCATCTCTCAGCACAGCTATAATTAAAAATTCATTAAATTTTAAAAAGACCCTCCAAACCAAGTGCTGGCGAGGGTGGGGAGCAGATGCAGCCCTCACACACTGCGGGTGGGGATGCAGAGCGGTGCAGCTACTTCGGTAAATGGTTTGGCAGTTTCTTGTAAAGTTGACACGTACTTACTAAATGACCCAGCAGACCCCTTCTGAGGTATTCGCCCAAGAGAAATAAAACAGGTTTACACAAATACCTGTGTGTAAATCTTTATAGTGGCTTTATTCTTAACTGCTAAAACCGTGAATGACCTGTTTCCCAACTGGTGGATGGATAAACAGGTACATTCATGCAGTACAATTAACTACACAGCAGTAAAAAACATGTTACTGATACTCCCCAGACATGGGTACATCTCAGATGCATTGTGCTAAGTAAAAGAAGCCAGACTCAAGAGGTTCTTTGGGGTACAAGTCCATTTATGGGACAATCTGGAAAAGGCAAAGTGACAGTAACAGAAAACACAAGCGGTGGCCAGGGTTTGGGTGGAGGAAGGCCTGCCCACAAAGGGACTGCTCGGGGACAGAACTGCTTTGTGACTGGGGCCATGGTTACACACCTTGTGCATTTGTCTAAATCTCAGTGCTGGGCACCAGAAGGAGTGATTCTTCCTGTGTGTAAACTTTACAAAGTGAATCCAGTGAGAGATAAATTAGAGATGCAGATGAGAGCTAGAGCCCCATCTTCACCCATCCTCCACCCCGCCCTGCCTGGGTCACTGCAGTGCTGTCCTGTTGGTGTTACTGTGCTCTTTCTTACTGGTGTATGTGTGTACATCAGTGGTGTGACACGATGTGTGTCTTTCTGCACTTGGTCCATCCCTCTCAGCGTTGTGCCTCTGAGTTTCTGCATGTGGGTTGTTTCATCTGTTGTCATTTACTGTCTCAGTCTGCTCTGGCTGCCACAACAAAATGCCACAGACTGGGACCTTAGACAACAGGACTTTCTCACAGTCCTGGAGGCTGGAAGCCCCAGATCAGGGTGGCAGCCAGTTCAGTTTCCCGTGAGGCCACGTCCTGGCCTGCAGACACACACCAGAGGGAGGGAGCACGCTGGTCCCCTCCTATCAGGGCACCCATCCCACCCTGGGACCCACCCTCCCGGCCTCCTCTAACCCTAGTCACCTCCAGAGGCCCCACCTTCTGTCCCATCCCCCGGGGTGGGGCTCGACATGCGACACGTGCATATTCGGGGCACAAACAGTCCACAGCCCTTGGTAGCAGCTCCCTTAGTGGTTAATAATGTGCCGCCTGGCAGTCAGTCAGAACGTGTGTGACTTTCATCGTCGAGGTGAACCGCTCCACGAGGCCCGCAGTCCCCACCTCGTGTGCGCCCTGGGGCCTGGCGGTGGGCACCGCAGCCCTGCCCGGCTGCTCAGTGGTCTCCCGGTGGCTGAGGTGCCCTGCACTCCCTGCCAGCTTCTGCATCGCCTGCGCCCTCGCCGCCTCTTAACTCCCTGACTTGTGCGAAGCCGACTGTCCTCTCGTCGGTTTCCTTTGCGTTTCCCAGGCTGCCGAGTGTCTTACACGTGCGTCCGCACTTCGATCTTCCTGCCCGGAAATCCCCGTGAGCCTCCTTTCTCCGCCCGGGGGGCGGGGCTCTGTCTTCGTCCTGTCCCGGGCGGCTCGCGTGCCCTTAGTTCTGACGCCCGGCTGCACCGCGGAGCGCCTCCTCGCTCTCGCTCTCGCTCTCGCTCGGGTTCGTGCCGCGTTGCCGGGGTCAGCAGTGTCCTCTGCAGGGGGAGACCAGGGCACCCTTCCGCTTCCAGTCTTCCCTCTCGGGGGCTTCACCGCGCGGGCCACCCGTCCTGGAGGAGCCCTGGCATCCTGCGCTCTGGACCCGCCTCCTGCTCCTTCCCGGGCGCCTCGGCGCAGTCCTGCCCCCACTCCACCGCGGGGCGTCTCGTCCTCTCGGAGAGCCTTTGCGGGTGACTCCAGCCCCGACCTCTTTCCCGACCTCTCGATGCCGTCCCTCTGCCCAGGCACAGCTCCGTGGCAGAGAACGCGCTCCGCCTTCAGCAAGGAGCCTGGTGCCTCACCGGGGCCACGGCCTGCCCCCCTGGAGTTCCCGCTGCGGGGCCCCGACTCCGTTCCCAGGAGGCTCTGGCATCTCTTCCGCCCGGAGCCCTGTCAGCTGGCACCTCACTTGTCTTCCCAGCCCACCTCTGATACTGAGTTGTCCAGGGAGCTCTGCCATGGGGGGTTCGCTGGCGGGTGCCCGACCAGTCCCCCAGGCCGCCTGCCAACAGGAGGAGCGAGCGCGCCCTCCAGTGGGGCAGCAGCCAGGGCAGCTGGGGCAGCTGGCTTTCCACGCAGGGTCTTGATTCCCCCAAAGGTCGCATCATGGCTGTGATGCAGGGTGCAATGGGAGCAGGGACACGGCGGTGTCTGGTTGGGGTCAAGAGTGTCACGCCCAGCCCCGGAGCACCCACCATATGTGCCGTGTGCCTTCGCCTGCCTCTCCTGTCCCTAGAGGGGACACAGTCACAGGGTGTGTCTCCCAGGTCACAGGCCCCTCTTCTAGAAGGCTGCCTGGGAGAGGAGAACGGGGCAGAGGAAGCAGCGGCAGGGCCCCTCTGCCCAGCCCCGCCCAGCGGGTGGCTCCTCCTAGGGCCCCCTGCCCTGTGTCATGGCCCCCAGGAGCACCCCACGGGCTCAGACCTGTGCTTCTTCCCAGGCTCCACCATGTCTGGGCCCCGGACCCCAGAGCCGGCCCTGGATGGGCAGGGAGCCTCCCCCCCGGGCTCACAGGACGAGGACATGGCCGACGGGACCCAGCACTCACATCGCATGCTCAGCTTCAGCGACGCGCTTCTGTCCATCATTGCCACCGTGATGGTCCGTGCGGGGTCCCACCCAGCACGGGCCCTGACCCGGGGCCCCGAGGCTGCTGGGGGTGGGGAGGAGCAGCCCAGGACTGGCCTGAGTCCCCGGCACGTGGCATCCAGGGAGCAGTCAGTGCCCAGCCCAAGAAGTGTTCCTGGGTTCGTGTTGTGTCTTTTCTCCTAGATCCTGCCTGTGACCCACACGGAGATCTCCCCGGAACAGGTATTTGGGACAGTCTGCAGTGTCTGGTGTGCGGGCGAGGGTCCAGGAGGCGCAGGCCCCGAGCTCGAGGCCGGGCTCCGCTCGGGCGTACCTGGCTGGGAGGGCCAGGCCGTCCGCCGCGTCCCCCAGCGATGCCATCCAGCCCCGGTGCCCTCGCGCTGAGACCTGAGAAAGGCAGGAGCGCCTGGAGGCTGGCGCGGACTGTGGCGGCAGGCGTCGCGGGGAAGCTCCCTGGGCTGTCTGTTTGTCACGCTGGCGTGCCCCTCAGAGCAGGTGCTTGGGGAGCAGAGGGTGGCCGGCCTGCCGGGCGTGGGCCTGCGCCATGAGCAGGGAGGTGAGTGGGAAACGAGGTTTTTCCATTGCTAGTCAGTTTGGAATATTTCCATTTTATAAGTAAAATAGCCACACGTCGCAGCACCTCAGAAACCGGACGTGATTCCGGGAGACGTTCGGAGTTCGTGGGCGTGTGTGTGTGCGAGCACAGCTCTGTGGGCCCCTCACGTCGAGCACGGGTCACCTCTGGGCTCCAGGATGCGCAGTGCTGGCCCAGGACGTGTGGCCGTGGTCTGGCTGCAGCCCAACCAGCACACTTAGCCTGGACACTGCCAGGAGTCATCTGCGGGAGGTGATATCGCTACTTCTCGTAGGGTTTGGATGAGAATTAAACAGAAATGATGGTCGAGCCTGACCTTGGCAACTGGCACCTGGCGCGGTGAGCAAAGGGCCCCGTGCAGCTTCCTCTGCTCCGGGGCACCCCCTCCCCAAAGGGGGCCTGGGGGCTGCGCTCCGGCCAAGCTCAGGAAAGCCGTGTGCCCACCGGGGGCCTCGACGCTCTCCTGGCTGTGCCTGCTCCAGAACCTTCTGGGGCCCTCGGTGCCACCAGTCTCAGGGTGGTGGGTGTGCACGTGAGATGCGGGGGGTGATGGGATGCGCGGGCCTGGAGCTCCTTGCCTCTCTGCGGTCGGGGTCGTGACCTCCGTTGACCCACGAGAGGGCTCTGAGCCAGAAGGTTCCGCAGTGGCAGGGAAGGCGCCGAGGACCCTCCTGACACGAAGGAGAAGGTTCATCAAGGCCAGAGGACCCAGGGATCTGGAAGCGGTGCTGCTCATGTGGTCTCAGACGACCAGCAGACACGGGCAAGGCACCGGTTTTGCATTTGGAGTTTTTGCTGACAAAGCTTAAACCCTCCCCCGGCCTGGGGGCCCAGCTTCCTGTGCAGCCCATCACCTGGCGTCCAGACACCGCGGCCCTCTCACCAGGCCTCGCAGTTGCTTTGGGATCACTTACCCGGCGACGCCGTGACTTCGTGTGGCTGCATGGCCTGTGGCCACCCCGCCGGGATCCTGGGAGAGGCTCGACGAATCCTCTCTGCCTCCAGAGCTGGCATTTCGGGGGGCTTGCCATGTTGGGAAGATGGGGAGCCTCCGGAGGGGCCTCAGGGACAGCCCGGGACTGAGGCTGAGCCTTGGTGGGGGGAGGTGAGGGCTCCCAGGTGCTTCTCCGGCCCCCCGGGGCCTGGTGCCCAGGGGCGGGGCCGCCGGCTGCCGTGGGTGAATCTCCGTCTGATGTTGATGCTCTTCTGTTCCAGGAGTTTGACAAGAGTGTCCAGAAACTTCTAGCCACGAGGATCGCTGTGTACCTGATGACCTTCCTCATCGTGACCGCGGCCTGGGCGGCACATACGAGGTACGGGCAGGCTGGGGCCTGTTTCCGGGCTGGCAGCCACACTGTGGCTGGCTGGGTGTGTGCCCAGCAGGTGTGTCCTCGCCCTGGCTGAGGGTCAGGGTGGCAGTGGGGGTGCACTCAGTGCTGATGAGCTGTCCTCGGGGTGGATGGCAGCCCCGCCCTCCGAGGCTGAGTCACAAGGGGTCACGTTAGTGGGCTGCCTCTCCCCCTCCTCCTCCCTCCTCTCCCCCTCCTCCTCCCTCCTCTCCCCCTCCTCCTCCCTCCTCTCCCCCTCCTCCTCCCTCCTCTCCCCCTCCTCCTCCCTCCTCTCCCCCTCCTCCTCCCTCCCCTCCCCCTCCCCCTCCCCTCCCCCTCCCCTCCCCATCCCCTCCCCCAGCCCTCCCTGCCAAGTCCTCCCTCAAGCCTCTGCTTTCTCCTCTGCACACTGCAGCAACAGGGCTTACACCCCAGGGCCGGGACGATGAATGGGGTGCCGGGTGCAGCACTGCTCGGGCCGCTGTGAGCCCGGGCAGGGCAAGGGCAGGGCTGTGGGCTGACCACCTCTGCTGCACTGTGACACACATGCTGTGCACGGCCCCTCCGTCCTGGTCCCTGGACTCTGGTGAGGAGGGTGAGGCCTCGGGACACACGCTCCAGGGCCCGAGCTCTCTGTTAACGAGGAAAAGTTTCCTTAGGACCCAAGGGGGACAGGGCCCCAGAGCTGTGGGCATCACCTGAGCCCCCGATGGGGTGGGAGGACCAGGAGGGCCCCCAGAGATGGGTGGGGATGGGCTGGGGTGCTGACATCTCGGTTACAAAATGCTCCCCAGCGGGTTGCTGGGGATGCAGGAAGCCAGGAGCCTACAAGGCAGCGGCCCTCGGGTTAAAAGTGTCTCTGAACATTTATACACCACATACTTGTTTTCAGCAAAGTGGCTGTTACTGGTGGGGACACGTGACCCTCTTTAAAGGCTTTCCTCTCCTGCCTCCTTGTTCACGGAAAGCAAGAGACCCAAGGGCTGGCGAGAGTCAGGGGGGCCACGCCACCTCTGTCCAGTCCTGCCAGCGGCCGTGCGGGCCGCTGGCGTGGCTGGCTCGCCATTAGCCCCGCCCACCCTGCAGAGTGGACAGGGCCACACGGGCCTCATTTGCAGGCTGTTCAGCGGAGCCCACCTCCCTCTGCCAGAGGTCCCGCCTTCTGAGAGCGGCACAGACCCGCCCTGGGTCTGGGGCTCGGCTGCCATCTCGGGGCCACAGCCCCTACCTCTGACTTTTAGAGAAGTGCCTGGCCCCTAAGGCCGCCTCCTGGCCGCCCTTGGCCCCTGGCCGGGTGCAGACCTCCCCAATGGGGGGAGAAGGCCACGTCCTCGTGGGTCAGAACCCTGAGGGGACCGTGTGGGGGCCAGGGAGGGGCTGGGGCCTCAGGAGCTCTGCCTGCTTCCTGACTCCGTTTTCAGGCTTCTGTCCGCGTCTTCCCGTCTCGGTGTGAAACCGTCTCTGTTGTATGAGTGTCTGTATTTGATGCCGTTAGAACCATGTTTACTGACAGCATGACTTTTCCTGTTTTCCTTAAATTGTTGAGATTGTTCCAAGTTGTTGGGAAAATAGACGATACGCTTGCCCTGCTTAACCTGGTGAGTTTCTCCTTTGGTTTCTGCCTGTGCTCAGCTCCCCGGTGCCCCTGGGTGTGCGGGCTGGGACGCGCCCACTCCCAGGGCCCCGCACGCTGCCTTCAGCCCCTCTTCCTCCCTCCCTCCCAGGCCTGCATGATGACCATCACCTTCCTGCCGTTCACAGTGAGTCACAGGGATTTCCGCTCCCACTTCCACCTGGGGGTCCAGCCTGCCCTCCACTGGGCAGGAGGGCTCTGACCCTAAGATGCTCCCTTCTCAGAAGCTCTCAGACCACTGGGAGGTCCAGGGCCTGGACCACGGGGTTGCAGAGAGGAGAGAAGGTTCCGGGGGAAGGGGCGACCCTGGGTTTCCGGGCTGGATGGAGTGGGGAGGCTTCCAGGGCCCCAAGCAGGGCTCTCAGGGGCAGAGACACCAGCCTGGCCTCCGAGGGCACAGTGAGGGGCGCCCTCTCCGTGCTCCCTAAGGCTCTCGGCTCCTGCCTGAACCCCAGAGCCCATGGCCTCCTGGCCGACCTGGGCTCGTCCCCAGCATGTGACCCCTCCATCTCCTCACCCCGCAGCTCCCTCTGATTCTGACAGAGAGCGGGGCTCTGGGTACGGAGCACGTCGCAGAGAATTGGGGTCTGGGGAGTCTTTATGAATCTGATAAGCTTGCAGCTTTAAAGGCTTCAAGCGTTGGGTGGAATGGCTCTTGTGAGAGAGACGCCTCCAGGGCTCAGGCCGCTCCCACCCAAGACAGCTCTGCTGCTGACCAGGCAGAGCCCAGCTGACGCCCGGGGCTCACGGGCCCTGCGGCCCTGCGGGTCCTGATTCTGGGGGTTTTTCTGGCTGCAGTTTTCCTTGATGGTGGCCTTCCCCGAGGTGCCTCTGGGCATTCTCCTGTTCTGTGTGTGTGTGATGGCCGTCGGGGCCGTGCAGGTAGGACACCGGCACCCCACCCCCACACCCCGTCCTCGTGGAGCAGGAGTTGTAGCGCGTGCCCGGGCCGCCCGTGGTGGGAGCTGTGCAGACGCCACCCGCCACGCAGCGCCTGCCACGGGGCACCCGCGTGGGCTGCAGCAGGACAAAGCCAGAGACGCTCGGGGCCTGGGCTTCCTGTGCCGACGTGGAGAGAGAGTGAAATGGGGCCGCCGGCACCCTCGGGCGGGGCTCTCTGAGACCCACACCTGACCCCCAGAGCAGAGCGAGGGCTCCCGTCCACTCTGCACCCCCAGAACATCCTGCAGCGAGCCCCACCCGAGACCCTGCTCGCACCCTGCAGCCCGCCTCTCCCGCAGGCGCTGATCGTGGTCTACGCCTTCCACTTCCCCCACCTGCTGAGCCCCCAGATCGAGCGCTCGGCCCACCGGGCCCTCTACCGGCAGCACATCCTGGGCATCATTCTCCGGGGCCCGGCGCTGTGCTTGGCTGCGGCCGGCTTCTCCCTCTTCTTCTACCCAGTGGTGAGTCGGGGTGGGGGGCCCACCGGGGGGCTGCTCTGCAGGGAGGAGCCCGCGTGGGTGAACATGGCACACGCCCAGTGGGCCCGGGAGGCCGTGCGCCTTCTAAAGACGTGCCTGTGTAGGAACGTGAGCCGCCGGAAGAGAGAGAAAGTGAAGAGAGAAACTCCAGAGCAGGAGAGACTGGAGTGGAGAAGAGGGAGGTTCAGGCATGGGTGGAGCTGGGCCAGGGCCGGGCGGACGCACCCCCAGCGTCCAGGGAGAGACGGCGGCCGTGCGGGCAGAGCCGGGCGGGACTCCAGCCACGGCGCCCTCGAGCCTGCAGGTTGTGCTTTTTTTAAAAAAATTTACTTATTTATTTTCTCCTTTTTATTGGAGTGTAGTTGCTTTACACTGTTGTGTTAGTTCCTGCTGTACAGCAAAGTGAATCAGCTCTGCATACACATGCATCCCCTCTTTTTTGGATTTTCTTCCCATTTAGGTCACTGCAGAGCATTGAGTAGGGTTCCCTGTAGGTTCTCGTTAGTTATCTATTTTATACATGGTATCAATAGTGTATACGGGGGTTCCGTCCTAGCCGAGCTGCAGGCGTTGAGCCGGCTGACACCCTGTGTTTAGCCCACAGCTGACTTGATAGGCATATTGTTCTGGTGGAGCTTCCATCATCCAGGAAGGAAGGTAAATCCTAACGAGCCGCCGTCTCAGAGCTGGTTGTAGAAGCTTGATGCATGGCTCCTGCCTTTACTTGAGCGCTAGTGAAGTAAAGTGAATCTTTAAACCCAAAGCATCATAAGACGTGTGAAAAAATGAACGGTTAACGTTACTTTAAACACCTAGTAAGTGTTTTAAGAGAATTCCAAGTTTAAAACAAACAGGATGGCAAGGCCTGCAGAGCCGTGCCCTGGAGAGTGGAGCTGGGGGCTGGGGTCCAGTATCCAGGGCACCCCAGGTCAGGCCACGGGTGGGTAAAGGGGAGGGTGGACGCTGGTGTGTGAGGTGGGGGCTGGCCTCGGGCTTCTGCTCTGTCCCCTCGCCGTACAGTGGCTGCGCCTCTCGAGTGGGCCCCGCTCCTCTCGGGCGGGAGGGATGCTGCGGGGGCCCTTGGGGTCAGGCGGGGTGTCCCAGGGTGGGGCTGGCGAGGGGGCGGCACGGAGAGACGGCAGGGCAGGACTGAGGGGCCCGCTGCGTCCGGGCTTCCGGTGGGACAGCCCCTGCTGGCTCTGGGGACGAGGTCGGGCTGAGGGGCGGTGAGGGTCGTCGCATGGAGGACGGAGGGCACAGCTGGGATGTGGTGCGTGTGGCCTGGGTCAGGAGAAGCAGGCAGAGCTGAGGCCCGCGGGGGCCGTGCCCACTGGCCGGGCCTGGAGCAGGCAGACAGGGCCCAGCGTGCTGCCGGGGGCAGTGACGAGCCTGGGCAGTGGGCACACCCTCACGGGGTGGCAGTAGTGGGAGGCGGGCGCTGGGCCGCCACACTGGGGAGAGGAGGGTCCTCGGTGGGGCTGGGAGGTCTGCGGCCTCAGAGGGGGCGGTCGGTCGTTTCTCTGTGCTGCGTTTTTTGCCCCTTCCTCTCCATCCCTCCCCCTCCTTCCCCACGGTGGGGGTCTGACCCCTCGTCCCCTGTGAGACAAGGCATGTCAGAGCCTCCTGGCCCCCAGGCACCCCCCCTGCAGCCTCCCCACGAGCCCACGGCCATCGTTCCGGGCGCCCTCACCAGCCCCTTCCCTCATCTGGGACGCTGTGTGGGGCCCACCTTCCAGGGCCAGCCACTGCTCGCTGCCCTGGCCCGGGCCGTCCTGACCTCCCTCTGGACCGCCCTCCTCCCGTGGTGACACTCGGGGCCCAGGGCCTCCCACGCCAGCACCCTGTGCCTGCTGTTCCTCCAGACCTGGGCAGGTCCCCACGGCCAGTTAGATCTCCCCCCGCCCCGGGACTCAGGTTCCCCCTCGGGCTGTTCTGTCCCCTCCTACCCCGCAGCACACGTGCACACACACCACACGCGCCGATCCTGTGTGGCCACCGTCGCCCCCCGGGGCCTCTGCGCTCACCTGCCAGGCACCTGGGACACTCCCCCCCTTAGTGTGTGTGTGTTGAGTGACGTGTATGGTGTGGTCTTCTGACGTGTGGAGACCGGAGGTCGTAAGCAGAGCTGTGATGCTGGCCGCCCCCGTCTGTCCCCGAGGTGCCCGTTGTCTCCTGAGTCCCCTCACCAGGCCAGGTGCCAGGTGACCTTGAAGCATGACTGTGAAGGACGGGGTGGAAGCCCTTCACTGAGGGGGGCCACCGGCCGAGGCGACAGGGCTGGGCGAGGAGCCTTCTGCGGCCACCTCGGGCCCGGGAGCATGCCTGGCCCGCCGGCCTCCCTGTTTAAAATAATTGGGTATCCGCGTAACAAAAAATTGACCGTTGTGACCATTTTATCTGCGGCGTGCAGCTCGGCGGCATTGACCGCTGACGTCGCCGTGCATCACCTCCCGCTGGTTCTGGGACTTTTCATCCCCCCCAGACAGGAACCCTGAACCCATGAGCAGCCACTCCCTGTTTCCCCACCCCTCAGTCCCGGGAAACTGCGAGTCTGCTTTCTGTCTGTAGGGATTTGCTTATTCTGGTTCCTTCATATAAATGGAATCATGAAATAGGAGGCTTCTACGTCTGGCTTCTTTCACTCGGCATGTTTTCAAGGTGCATCCACGTCGTTGGTGTCAGGATTCCCTTCCTTTTCATTAGCCGGTAGTGCCCCACCGCGTGGATGGGCCCCATCACCCACCCACAGACACTCGGTGGCTGCCGTGAGCATGGGTGCGCCCCTGCTTTCCGTGCTTTTGGGTGTGTGCCCAGAAGTGGACTTGCCGGGTCCTGTGGCAATTCCCCGTTTAGTTTCTGAGGAACCTCCACACTTCTCCAACAGCTGCGCCATTTACATTCCCACCGACGGCGCACAGGGCTCCAGCCGCCCGCCCCCCACCCACCCAACCCCCCCTCCCCGCCCCTCCACCCCCGCCCCGGCCCAGCACAGCCGCTTCCTGTTCCCGCTGGGAGCGTCCCACGGTGTGCACTGCTCTCCTCGTGGTTGTGACTGGCGTTTCCCCGAGTGTTAGTGGAGCTGAGCGCCTGCCCACACATGTCGGGGCCGCGTCTCTCTTCTTCGGAGAAATGTCAGTTGAGGTCCGTGGCCCGTTTCTCAGTTGGCTTATCTGTCTCTCTGTCGTGGAGCTGTCGGGGCTCCTTGTGAAGCCTGGATAGTAACCCTTTATCAGGCGTGTGGCCTGCAAACATCTCCGTTCTGTGCGATGTCTCTTCATCCCCCGGTGATGTTCTTCTGTGCACAGAAGGCTTCCGTCTTGATGACGGATGATTCACCTGTTTCGTCTCCTCTTGCTCGAGCTGCAGTCCCTTCTGGGCGGGCGGCTTTGGGGTGGGACTCCTGGCTGGGCCCCTCGGTGGAGGCACCACGCGCCCTGACGTGCCCGGTGCCCTGTCTCGTGCAGTCGTACCTGCTGATGGCGACAGTCATCTTCCTGCCCTACGTCAGCAAGGCCGCCGGCTGGTGCAGAGCCAGGCTTGTGGGTAGGTGCCAGGCGGGGCTGGAGTGTGGGGCGCAGAACATGGGCCAGGCAGGCGGCGTCCCCGCGGGGCCTCCTAGCTGGCCCGAGGCCCTGAGGGCTTGGCTGCCCCTCCCACAGGCCCCAGGGAGCCCCCGGCTCGCAGCCTAGAGATCTTCACCTTCGACCTGCACGAGCCGCTCAGCAAGGAGCGGGTGGAGGCCTTCAGCGACGGGGTCTACGCCATTGTGGCCACGCTGCTCATCCTGGACATCTGGTGAGGACCCGCCGGGCCGAGACTCCTCCGCCAGCCCCACAAAGGCGCCGAGGTCTCCCGGCCCACCCTCCCCAAGGGGCTCCCACCTGAGAACCCACCTGAGAAGGGCCCGGTCTGCCTCCTTCCCAGGGCTGCCCACGCAGGGCGGGCAGCCCCCAGCCCCCCGCGTCCATCTCCTGCCCCGAGCCCGCCTCTTCCCTTCCCTGCTGCTCTTCTGCCCGGCCGGGCGGCCTCTGCAGTCTGTCACAGTTCCAGCCTTCGTTGCTGTAATTTTGTTTCTCAGTGTTTTATCTGCTGCTTTTTCGAGTCTTCCATCTTTTTTCTAAAGCCTTTTATTCCTTGGTCATACTTCAGCACATTCTTATTTCGTTAATGTTAAAATGCTCTGATTTTATGTTCTGTAACTGATCACCTAAGGTCTTTTTTTTTTTAATATAAATTTATTTATTTATTTATTTATTTATTTATGGCTGCGTTGGGTCTTCATTGCTGCGCGCGGGTTTTCTCTAGTTGCGGCGAGCGGGGGCCACTCTTCATTGCGGTGCGCGGGCTTCTCATTGCGGTGGCTTCTCTTGTTGCGGAGCACGGGCTCCAGGCACGCAGGCTTCAGTAGTTGCGGCACGTGGGCTCAGTAGTTGTGGCTCGCGGGCTCTAGAGCACAGGTTCAGTAGTTGTGGCGCATGGGTTTAGTTGCTCTGCAGCACGTGGGATCTTCCCAGACCAGGGCTCAAACCCGTGTCCCCTGCATTGGCAGGCGGATTCTTAACCACTGCACCACCAGGGAAGTCCCTCACCTAAGGTCTTGATGCTCCTAAATTTCTCTTAGTAGCTTTTTCCTGCTGTAATTTGGGAATTTTTAAAAATTGGGAGCAAATGTCCATTGGTACCAATCTCTGAGACCTAGACCTAAGGTTCTGGGGCGATCTGGCTTTGCTTCTGCCCTGCAGCCAGGGCCATCCTGGCTTGGGTCCCCTGCTGGCTTGGGTCCCCTGCTGGGTGGCAGCAAGGACCAGCTATGGCTGGGAACCCCCGGGGCGGGGGGGGCGGTCAGGGTTCTTTCCTCCACCCAGAGCCACAGCCCCGAGAACCCAGGTGGGGATCCCCAGGAAGCCCGCAGGCTCTGTCTCCTGCCCCCAGCCCCACCAGCATGCATGCAGCTGCCATCGTGGGCACAGAGGTGTGTCTGAGCTGCGTGGCTGCAGGGCGGCAGCCCCATGACCTCAGTGGGGAGAAGCCTGGGCCGGATGTGCCTTAGAATCGCTCCTTACGATAAAGTTCTGCCCAGGAATCTGAGGACCTCGAAGGCAAAGCCCTTCAGGTCTGTGGGACCGCTCCCGAAGTGGTCGGGCCGCTGCAGGACGGTGGGTAGACCTCAGGAGCACCCACCCGTGGGCGCCAGAGGGGCTGTGGGCTCAGGGCCCGTGCCGCTCACCAGCCTGGGGTCCGGCGGGCAGGGCTGCGGTCAGCCAAGAAAACACAGGCTGCAGTTGAATTTGAACTTCAGGTGAACGGCGCTGTGTGTGTGAACACAGATCCGCACAATCTCAGTGTATGCCGTTCGTTCATCTGAAGTTCAAGTGTGCAGAGGGCCGGCAGCCCGCGCAGGGGCTGGGACAGGGTGGGGGCAGGCAGCCCGGAACGGACGCCCGAGGTGGGGCCGCTGCAGATGCTGTGTGTCTCACCCCTCAGTGAGGACAACGTCCCGGACTCCAAGGACGTGAAGGAGAAGTTCCACGGCAGCCTAGTGGCGGCGCTGGGTGCGTCCGGGCCGCACTTCCTGGCCTACTTCGGCTCCTTCGCCACGGTGGGCCTGCTCTGGTTCGCCCACCACTCGCTCTTCCTGCACATCCGCAAGGCCACACAGCCCATGGGGCTGCTCAACACGCTCTCGCTGGCCTTCGTGGGCGGCCTGCCCCTGGCCTACCAGCAGACGTCGGCCTTCGCGAGGCGGCCCCACGACGAGCTGGAGAGCGTACGAGTCAGCTGCGCCATCATCTTCTTCGCCAGCATCTTCCAGTTCGCCATCTGGACCACGGCGCTGCTGCAGGAGGGGGAGACGCTGCAGCCGTCGGCGCGGTTCGGGGGCCGGGAGCACGCGTTCATGTTCGCCAAGCTCGTGCTGTACCCCTGCGCCAGCCTGCTGGCCTTCGCCTGCACCTGCGTGCTGAGCAGGTTCAGCACGGCCATCTTCCACGCCATGCAGATCGCCGTGCCCTTCGCCTTCCTCGTGTCGCGGCTGCTGGTGCGCCTGGCGCTGGCCGGCCTGCGGGGCCTGCGGGGCCTGCGGGGCCTGGCCCGGCCGGCGCCGGGGGCCGCGGACGACGCGCAGTCCCCGCTCCTCCCTGCTCCCTGCTAGCGCGGCCCCAGCCCCCGCCTGAGGTCCGAGTGTCCGGCGGGTGGCCCGGCCTCGGGTTTTGTCTTCCTTGTGAAGTTTCATGCTCTACTTCAGCCCCTCAGATTGTCTTCCACTGTTGCAGAGAAGAGTCTCGCAGGAGCGTCACTGTGTCCCACGTGCCTGTTGTCTGCCTCGACCAAGTGGAGATGAGCCGCGGGGGGCCGCAGGCGGCGGGTGGTTCCATGGCAGCTGGGGCCGCAGCCCCGTGGTGGGTGTGGGTGTGCGACGTGGCCCCGGGTCCTCAACAGGCAGCACGTCCTGCAACTCAGCCCACGTCCCGCGGGCAGAGGGCCCTGGCAGCTGCTGGGCTGCCCAACCGGCCCCCACATCCCAGCCCTCCTCCCCCAACACACTGGCCTCAGGCACAGACGCAGGAGACGGCAGCAGGACAGGATGCCCAGACTATATTTGTCCCAGATATAAATTACGGTCACCTTCAGGTGATAAGTTACACATGAGGGAGGGGGTGCAGAGCCCACACAGCCCCTCCGGGCGCACACACTCGCTTACTCACAGAGGACACGTCCACCTGAACCACAATTTACAAGACAGTTCCTATCGACCAACGGGGCCCGCAAAGCAAAAGCTAATGCCGCCCCTGGGGATGCAAACCTGGGGGACACACACCAGCTACTAGAGGCACGTGGCGAGGACGGGCCGCCACCCACGGCTGTTCCGATGCACGTGTCTGGGCAGTTTTGGCACAAGCTTGGCGGGTACAAGGCTGGGCAGGGCCGTGTCCGAGGTTGAGGCCGAATGTCAGGGCAAGGCCACCACCCAGGGTGCGAGGGCCCAGCGGCAAGACAGCGCCAAAGGCAAAGAGACCAGACAATCAGGAGAGGGGCTTGTGGACCCTTCTCTGGGGCTTCGGGGGCTCCCAGGCAGCTGGGGTCGGGTTCTTCAGGGGGCCAAGTCGGGACTCTGGGCCGGCTAAACTCGGGGGCTCTGTGGTAGGGGCTCTGCGAGTGGCCCGCCAGACAGCCACGTCTGCATCCTGCGTCGCCAAGTCTCCACGTGGAGAAGCACGGAGACCATACGAGTCCCGTCTGCCCAGCAGCGGACACGGCACCCGTGTGCTGACTGTCGGCGAGTGGGAGGCCGAGTGCCGCGATGATCGTGTGCCGCGTCGACCTTGCTGATTAAAGCCGCTCCCGCTGCACGCTCTCCTCACTTCCTCTGGGCTCCCAGCCAGGCTCCTGCTACCTCCTGGGCACCACCTGGCCTCCTCGGGGCCCTCCCATCCCACCAGCCCTGTCGCTCCGGGGCCACCAGCCAGGTTCCGGCGGGGCCGGCCGGACACCACCCGGGCCTGGGGAGGCATGTCCCCCAGGACAGCCCTCAGTGGAGAGGGGAGGCCAAAGAGCTCGTGGCCAGGGTGTCCCGTGTCTGTGCCGGGCAACCCCAGGGCCCAGGGAGCCAGCTGCCCTGTAGAAGCAGCCAGAGGGGCAGCCCAGGGGGCATGAGGTGAGGGGCAGCACCGCCTGCCTCAAGGGGGCAGAGGGGCCCGGGGAGGAGTGCGTGCCCTCCAGGACAGTGGCCTGGGCCCCGGAGAGCCCCGTGCCCACCCATCACTGGTACGAAGTGCCCACTGCCCACCCAGCAGTTTGTGTGGCACGGGGACGGTCAGGGCTGTGGGCGAGTACATCCACCAGCGAGCGCTGCTCCAGGACCCGCCTCTCCTGGGAGTCCCCCTCGGGCAGGCGCCCCATCTGCTCGCACATCCTTGGGGGTCCCCACCTTCCTGGGCTTCTGCTTGGCCTTCCTGAGCATGTGGACCTGTCCCGAGACAGGCAAGGTCTGAGGGCTGTGCAATACTGCAGGCCACCTGGTGCCGGGTCCTAGGACGGCTGCTGCCATCTCAGCCCATCTTACAGAAGGGGAAAGAGCGGGGCATGCGGTGACCGCGGCTTGTGGGGAAGGGGCTCCCTAAGGGCTGGCTGGCCTCATCCAGCCCCATGACCTCCCCGAGTCAGGGAAGAACCAGCCGCAGCAGGACTGCCGGGCACCAAGGCCATGCCAGCCGCTCTGCGCAGCCGAGGCCTGCCGGCAGCAAGCCCCCTGCCCACCCCACGCCGGGCGTACCTTCGGGCCCGCGGCCGAGATGATCATGTGCCCGGGAGCCTGGACCCAGGGCTCGCCGTCCACCTGCACAGGGGTGGCCTTGAGGAGGGTGACACGGAAGTAGGACCCCTGGGCAATGCGGATGCCGGAGCGCAGCCCACCCTGGACCTGACCCTGGTTGGGGAGAGGGGGAGCCAAGCTCAGCGGGCCGCGGCGCCACAGCCCAGCCCCCCGGTCCCCCGCCCCCGCGCTCACCATGTGCACGACGCCCGTCACCCCCACCACCTCCAGCAGCCCGTCATCCATGCGCGGCTTCTCGAATCTCGAGTCACTGTCGGAGCCCCACAGGTCGGCCCCCGAGCCCCAGCTGCACCAAGAGGGAGGGGCACACAGGTCAGAGGGAGGCCGGGCGGGAGGCTGGAGGGGAGCCGGGGTCCCGGGAGCCCCGCATGCGGGCACCTGGGGATGTTGATGAAGATGAGCCCCTCGATGCTGGGCAGCTCCACCTCCTGCTGTTCGGCCTGCAGCCGGAGCGCCCTGTGCAGGCCACGGGGATGGCTGAGCTTCTGCAGCCCGGCCCGCACGTACACGCCCTTGTTGTGGAACCTGGCGGGGGACCTACAGTCACGGGGCGCCCCAGCCCCCGGCCACTGCTGGTGAACCCCCAGGAAGTACAGGGTCGCCAGGGCCAGCCCCGCGCCCACCCCTGCCCCATGGCACCTGCTCGTGAACTTGCCGGGCTCTTCCTCTCGCGCCTGGTGGAAGTCCAGGCTTAGCTCCGCGTCGATGCCAATCCCACAGTAGTTACTCATGTGCACGATCTGAGAACAAGACGCGTTCTCCCTTGGCCCCGGTCGGCCCCCACCAGATGCTCCCCGCCGCCCCCGCAGTGGGCCTGGCCTCCTGTCACAGAGCTGCTCTGTCCAGTGACTGCCCCACACTCAGGTTCTGAGCCGGCCATCCTCAGGCCCGGCACCCGTGTCCACGAGGGGACAGCGCTGGCGCCAACGCCAAGGCATGGCTGGGACGAGGACGAACACCTGGACGGACGTGGTAGAGAGACACCCGCCGGGGGCCACACCCCCTCCCGGGCACACCGGTACCTTGGGGGGCTCTGCGTCTGCCACGCTGTTCTCCCCACCGCCGGCCTCGTGAGCGTCCAGCAGGATGGTCCAGCGGTCCACGAGCACGGCGTCCGCCTCGTCCACTGACACCAGCACGGAGAACGGGTCCTCTCCACTGTAGCCCGCCCCCCAGCGGAGGACCCGGCCAAGGTCATTCCCTGGACACCGGCAAGACACACGCTGACTCTCCACGGCCACCCCACGCCCCGCCAAGCCCGGGGCCCCATCCCCCAGCGTGCCAGCTGGCCCCACCTGTGCCCAGGGGCAGGATGGCCACGGCCGGCTCTGGGCAAGCCAGACGGTGCCGCATCTCCTCCAGGGCGGCGAGCACCCAGCCCACGGTGCCGTCCCCGCCACACACCAGCACCCGGAAGCAGGGCACCTGGGAGAACACGTGGAACCTGGCGGCAGGGAGACAGGACGTGTCCCGGCACTGGCCACGGCCGCGAACAAGCAGGGACAGGAGGTCACCCCCGGGGCAGAAGGGGCCGCAGCTCATCCCCACCCAGGGTGCCCTCGAGGGTTCCAACCCACCGAACCCCAACCTGTTCCTGCTGGCCGGGGGGCGGGCACGGGCAGGCACCCCTTCTGGCAGGCTCACCCGGGCAGCGGCCCCCCGTTGGTCAGCTCAAAGACCTGGTGGGGGTTGAGCAGCTTCCGGAAACTGCAGAGCAGGTCGCGGCCCTTGAGGCCTCCGCTTCTGGGGTTCACAAACACCAGCAGGGGGCGGCAGTCTGGGGGCAGCTTCAGGTGCTGACAGATGGGGCTGCGTTAGGGTGGGCTGGCCGGCCCCCAGAGACAGAGCCGGGCCTCCCCCAGCACGCGGCCTGGCAGTGGCAGCCCCTGACCCTCAGCCCACCTGCCTGAGCCAGTCTGGGGCCGGCCCCTCCAGAGAAAGGCCACACGGCCACCCCACCTCTCCACTGCCTGCTCAGGCTGCATCCCACAGCAGAAGGGGCGCCCACAGACCCCTGGCCAGTGGGGCAGGAAGACACTGGCCAGCCTGGAGCTCTGAGCACATCGACCACGCCACAGCTGCCACGCCACGTGTCCTCAGACCACGCCCGCCGCCAGACCCACGTGGCCCACGAGCCTAGGCTGGAAGCCCACGCAGGACCCCGCCTGCCCCTCTCAGAGCCACCCCGCTGCCAGGCCCCCGCCCACCCACACGGCAGTCAGGAGGAGCAGCCCGGCTCACAGGGCGGCCCCACACCTCCCCTGGGCCACGGGACGAAGCCCGCCCCCAAACACAACGGCAGAAACAGCGCCCGCCAGAGTGGGCAGGGAGCAGGGGTCCCCACGTGGTGAGGACGGGGGCTGGGGTCCCCGCGATGGGGGATGCTGGGTGACAGGAGACAAACAGGCGCAGACACAGCGGGCAGCGGCCGCACACGGGCTCGGCCGTGGCTCAAGGCCGAGGACACACTGGGGTGACGTGTGAGCCACCGGGCCGAGCTGCCTGCGGTCACCACTTACCTGCTCACCCCAGGGCAGGCAGCTGCCGGGAGAGAGAAAGTGCGTGTCGGCATCACCCACCCGTCTCTGCCCGTGGAGCCGGCGGAGGGGGACCCTGACCTGCAGTGGCCGCCTCCTTGTCTGGATGGTAGGACAGGGCAGCAGAAACCTGAAGACGTGGCCCACCCAGTCTCAGACCCTGAACTCATTCTGCTCCAACTCTGCTGGGCCTGAACTGGGGCCAGGTCACCTCGGGGGCTCCTTGGGGGCCAGCAGGGCCAAGCAGCAGAAGCTGCTACTAGGGCACACAGCGCAGGGCGGGGCCTGGGGCACTGCTGGGGCTTTGGGACAGCCTCCAGGGTCAGGGAGCATCACCTACTGGCCGGAGGAGGCCCAGGGTGCGAGCAGGGCTCCAGAGGCCTCCAGGGCGGGAAAAGCGGGGCCAGGGCCCACGACCCTGCGAGGGCCGCACACACAGTCACAAACACAGGCCAGCCCTTAAGAGGCGGCCGCTGCAGGGCCAGTCAGCCAGCGTGCAGGCCTCTCACCATCGGACCCTGGGCCCCTCCCTCGGTGTGAATCAGCCGTGCACACAGACTCGGACTTTGCTCCAGCTGACCAAGTATTAGACAATCTGGCCGTGGAAGCTATGGCCCCAGGCCCCGCCCCGGCGCCACTCACCAGCACGTCCGGGAGCACCAGGGCGGTCAGCGGCCGGCCGTGCACAGCCGTGTCCCTGACCAGCATGTACAGCCGCTCGGCCTCCGCAAAGCAGGCCACGTCCAGCACCACGGCACCTGTGGCAGGTGGGCCGTGAGCTCGGTGACCTGTCCTGCCCCCACCCACACGGTGTCTGGGCTGGGGCCTCGCCTCCTCCCGCGGCCGAATGGCCCCAGTTCTGGCCACGGCCCACCTCAGGCCAGCCCGTCCCAAGGCGTCCCCGCAGTGCGTGACTCCCTCCCCCGGGGGGAGCCCCCAAGGACAGCCGGGCTCGGAGACAGGAGATGCCGGGTGGACAGAGCAAGGCCACCTGGAGGCAGGGTGGAGCAGACACGCACCCCCCAGGACCCGCGAGAGGCACGGAGCACGTTGGTAACTGCTATGGACCCACAGAGGGGAGTCGGGCCTCACGGTACTGTTCTCCCACTGGGGAGATCTGACGTTTCCCGCCATAAAAGACGGAACCCGTGAGCACAAGAGGTTGTGGAGAAAGCATTCTCTGCACCTCAGTCACGTTTTAGCAAAAGCATCACAGCCGTGAACCAGGAAACGAAACACCACCGTTTCCCCGGCTCACGGGTCCTAAACAAGGCGGAGCAAGAGGGCACGGCTGCCCCACCTACTCCAGGGGGTGACCTTGGACCCAACCTGACCACAGCCCGTGGGCGGCTCACCTTGTGTGGAGTAGACGTGGCTCACGGACACGAGGCCAGCTGCAAAGACGGGGGGGCAGGGCGGCAGGCTGCGGTCGGACGCCAGGGACCTGCCCCCCAGGCCCCCGACCCAGGGCCGCCACCCCAGGCAGCCCCACCCGGCCTCCCAGGCCAGGAATGAGTTCACACCACCCAACAGCGCAGCTCTCCCAGGAAGCGCCCCCCCCACTCCAGAGGAGGTGATGGGGGCTGGGCCCCAGAGGTGAGGACAGAGACCCTCTGGGCCAGGAACCAGCTCGGCAAAGGCTCAGCCAGGGCTTGGGGGGCACGGGGGAGCAGGGGGACACAGCCCGGGCACGCAGCCCAGCCCGCACACCCGCCCTCAGGACGCCCGCCCTGCCCCTCACCCGGCCAAGCGCCCGGACCAGCCCAGGCAGTCGCACCTTTGCTGGCCACAGCCTCGTCCAGCAGACTGCTATACTCCTGGGGGGACCGGCCGGGGGGCAGACCACCCACGAACAGAGAGACACGTGGGGCCACCACTCTGCTCTCAGCCACGTAGAACCGCGTCTGGCTCATCTGCCGCAGGGACGTCTGTGGGGAGGGGGACCGCTGAGCAGAGCACTAGGGGACGGGCCTCCCCACCCCCCCCCCCCCGGTCCACAAAGGGGGCCGAAGGGAAGACGCCCCGGGCTAAACGCCACCGAGATGGGAAAGGAGAGGAGAGGAAGGACACACGGGGAACTTGCGAAGGGGAGGCACTGCTGGCCGGGACGCTTAGCTGCCCGCCAGCATGGGCTTGTGTCCTACGGGCAGACAGACTCCCTCTCTACGAGGTAGAAGCCATGTCCAAAGGCCAGCCGTTCCCCAGGGGCCAGTGTCCACACCCACTCACCTGCCGGATCTCACGAAGCCGGTCAAGCAAGGGCTCCTCGTCCGCCAGCACCGTGCGCTGGACTGCAGAGTTGAGAGACACCACTATTAGCCCCAGGCCCTGCGGCCACCTCCAAAAGCACCTGCCCTGGGACCCCGGGCGCCTAGGGGTAGGACTGGTCAGGGTTTTGACTACAGGCTGCCCGCTCACCTTGCCTGCTGCCCATGAGTACCTCCACCAGCTGGAAGCTCTTCTGCCCCTCAGCCTGTTGGGGTGGAGTTCAGGGCATCAGGCCTGGACCAGCCCTAACGCCCCCCCCCACCCCACCCCACCCCACCCCCGCCTCCCGAAGACCCACATGGGGCCACCACGCCAGGCAGGGCGGGCCCAGCACACATACC
Organism: Eschrichtius robustus; assembly: GCF_028021215.1. Lineage (NCBI taxonomy): Eukaryota > Metazoa > Chordata > Mammalia > Artiodactyla > Eschrichtiidae > Eschrichtius > Eschrichtius robustus. The sequence goes on along the minus strand of NC_090827.1, from coordinate 152,321,038 downwards.
TGGCGTCCCAGCAGCGGGAGGACCTCCAGCACCACAGTCCGGGCTGTGCTCTGCGGCGTCACACGGATGGACACGTAGGCCACACCCACCCTGCAGGGGACAAGCTCAGGAGCTGGGGTCGCACAGCCCCCACCCCTCCCTCCCGCCGCGGACGCTACCGGGGACCTGGGTCTCACTTGAGCCAGGCAGGGTAGATCTTCAGGACCTCCTGGGTGCGGGGCAGAGCGCAAATGATCCAGGCCTCGGGAATGCGAATGGCGCTGGGAACGTCTCGGGCCCCTGGGCCTCTACTGCCTTCCTCCTGGGTGGTCCCACCACTCCAGACCTTTCCCGAGGCCCCGGTGTCGCCAGCCAGAGCGGGTGCGGGGAGCGCCTGCAGCTGGAAGCCCTGAGGGTCCTCCGTGATGTAGTAGGCCCGCAGCGCCGCCTCCTTAGAGGGGGGGTGGGGGTGGGCGTGAGCGGAGCCAGGCCACCGTGGGTCCCCGCAGCCCCCCAGGGACGGGCCTGCGAGGCGGCTGCGGGGTCCCTCTTACCAGCACCTCCTGACTCTTGGCCAGGCGGGAGACGGTGATGGCACGAAAGTAGTTTCGCTGCACTGCGTCGTTGCCGTCAAAGATCTTCAGAGTCTGCTTGCCTGGGCCACAGGGAAGTGGGTGCAAATTCGTGGAACGAGGCACGGGAAGGGGGAACGGGGCATGGGATGGGGGGCTGGCCACAGCTAAGGGGCACTTACTGGACTCTAGTGCCATCACCTCTCTACCTGGGCCGGCGGGGGTGCTTCCGTCCACGCTGTCATCTCCCTCCCCTGTGGGACGGTCACAGCTGGCCTCAGTCAAGGCCCGGCCCCCACCCCAGACGCCCGCTCCCCGCCGCCCTGCTCACCCGGCTCTGGGGCCGTGCTCTCGGAGATCCGAAAGCAGTGCATCTTGCTGAAGTTGCGGGACAGCAGGCGCACGCACGCCGGCGGCAGGACCATGGTGCGCAGGCGCCCGAAAGTGCACTCGGGGGCGAGAGCCGCGGAGCAGACCGAGTGGGCCTGGGGGAGAGGGCACGGGCTCGAGCCTGGGGTCCTGGTACAGGAGAGGACCTGGGTCCAGGCCGGCCCTCAGTGATTCCCCGGGAGCCCACACTTAGCTCCCACGGGCCGGTGGCGCCACCCCCAACCAGAGAGCCCTGAGTCTCCCCTGCACAACCGAACCCCACCCCAAAAGCCGGAAAACATCCCGATCCAAACGAGCTGTCCCCAGGACCCAGGACCCCCGCCCCCCCATCCCGCTTTGCCACTGGACGATGCAGCCCGCCCCACAGGTCTTGGCCCCGACCTCCCTCCCGCCCAGCCCCGCCCCGCCCCGCCCCCAGAACCCCAGCCCCCGCCTCACGCGGACCCGCGCCTCTCCCGCCCCGCCCCCAGGGCCTCCGCCCCGCCCCACCTGGACGCCGCACCACTCGCAGCGCACGCCGGCCAGCACGTCTGACGAGCCGCAAGTCTTTCGGCAGACCTCGCAGCGCGCGCCCGAGGGCAGATTTCCCTCGCGCCAGTGGTGGAGGTGCGTGTCCTGCGGAGAGGGCTGTCAGCAGGCTCGGCGCAGCCTCTCCCACCTCCCCGGCCCTCTGGCCCCCGGCCCAGCGCACTCACGTGGTCCCGGTGCCCGTCCTGGTGGCACTGGCGGCAGTCGCTGCAGGCGAAGGGCACACAGTCGGGGTGAACGTGCAGCTCACACACTGGGGGGCGGGCAGGGTTAGGGGTCTCTCGCCGCTGCCCACCGACCCTGCCAGACCCCTTCTCGCCGGCCTCTCTGCTCCCGTCTGGGGCCGCCCCTCCCCTGACCGCACATTCTTTAACCTTTTGGGGTACGACGTGCGAGACAGGAGCAGTCCCCCCTCCCTCGGCGTGATGGGGACCAGCTTCTCCGCTTCTCTCCCCTCCGGGCCCACCTCAACACGCAGCCTGCGCCCCTGCGGTCCCCTGAACCCGCCTCCCCGCCTCCCCGCCTCCCCGCGCGGGCAGCTCCAGAATCCCCGAACCCCACCCTAGAGCTACCGCCTGACCGCAGGGAGGGCTGGGCCACCCTGGGCAGCAGAGGCCAGGTCCCTGGTGAGGAGGGAGTTAGACCCCAGAGGAGCCAGGCAGGCTCCTGGCGGTACCTTCGCAGCGAACCCCGGGTGCCTCCAGGCCCTTTCGGCACACGGCGCAGAACCTGCGCTTGTAGAGCCCCCGGGGGCCGAAGCAGTGGGCCACCGGGACCTGGAAGGAGCAGAGCTCGGCCTCAGCCTGGGCCCTAAGGCCTGGCAACCGGGTCCCCAAGCCCCACTTCCTCTCTGTCCCAGGGAGCTCCCATCAGCAGCCCTGGCCACCTGCCTGACCGCTATACACCACCCCTCAGTCCTCCCGAGCACGATTAACAGGATGCTGTGCGTGCCTCAGCCCCTCGGTGCTCCCAAGGGGTCCTGCTGGGGACTGCCCTGCATGCTGACCTCCCCATTCCCTGTGCAGGACCAACTCAGGGCTGCCTGGGCCGTGATCTCAGACAGCCCCCTCTGCAGCTCAGGCCCCAGCTGGTCCTGCCCAGGCCTGATCCAGCTGCACAGGTGCTGACCACTCCCCCAGGCCTATTCCCCTCCGTGATACATTTCGGGCCACATTTCGGGCCACCCGGATAAAGGACAGGTGGAGGAGGCCCACCAACAGGCAGGAGGGGCAGTGCTGGGTATCAGGGACCCTGGAGAAGACAGGGTCAGAACCATCGGGAAGTGAGGCCCAGCTGCTGCCCTGGGAGGGGCTCACAGGCAGGGATGCAGTCTGCAGCTCAGGGACCCAGACCAGCACAAGGGAACACTCCCACCCCAGCCCCCCAGTGCTTGGGCCACTGCCCACCCCATCCGACATGCCGGCCTGACTCCCCACCACAAAAGCTGGCCTCCCTGACCCTCCGCACCCTCCCCCGAAGGTGCAGTAGCCCAAGCTCCATACGTACGCGGACCAGGCTGGGTGCCACGCTCGTACACGGGGTCTTCACGTGCTTCAGGCACTTCTCGTGTGACATGAAGTTGCAGACTATGGGAATGAGAGCCCCGTGAGTTGGCCCCTGTCCTGCCCAGGAATCAAAAGACCCCAGGTCTTGGCACGCGGGAGGGAGGCCGCAGCCAGTGGGACCGCCAAGGGCCGTGGTAGGGTGCCAGCATTCTGTGACGGGGCAGATGGCCTATCACAGTGGGCCCACCCTCCCAAAACTTCCTAACCCTAACCCTAGTCATAGGGGTAGGGAGAGGGCATGGAGACAACCTGACCCTCTGTCCCACCCCAGAGAGCCCAGAGCGGGGAGCAGGGCCCTGGTGGCTCTGACCGTCCTGGATGACGGTGTGTTCTGGTGTCCCAAGAGTCCCCCGTCCAGTGCCCTATACACACACGCACACACAGGCCCAGTTCTTTCAAGTCTCTGCTGGGGGGGTGGCGCAGGCGGGCACTTGGCCAGCTCCTGCACCTCTACCTACCCCCTACACCAGCTTCACCAGGGACACCCTTCCCTCACTCCCCACAACTGCATACACCCCTAATTACCCCTCCCACGTACGATGTGCCTGCCCAGACCACAGCCAGTCTGTGATAGACCAGGATCCCCCCAGCCCCCCGAGGCAGGCAGGGTGGCTGGCCCAGTGAGGGCTGCACCTGCCCCTGCCCAGGGAGTAGACAGCCCAGAGGCTCCAACAGTGGTGAGCTATGCTCACAAGGCCCACAGGGGCAGCAAGGGGGCACCCTATCCATCCTGGGGAGGCATGGGGCCGGGTGAGGCACCCAGCCCGGCTTGGCTGCGGGCAGGCGGCACCCAGCTTCCTCCTCTGGCCCATGCAGATGGTCCCTGCTCCCCCCACATGCTGGGTGCTCCCTGGCAGGGGAAGGGGCTCTTCCTCCCATGCCCTTGTCAGGCCCCTCTGCTTGCCGAGGTCACCAGCTCATTCTCCAGAGTTGGGGAGAATGTCCGCACAGCTGCCCAGTGAAGGCCTCCACATCACCCCCATTTCCCTTCCATGAGCTTCTTCGCCCCTCAGACCTAGTGCGCACCTTCAAGAGGCCATACCCACGAGGGGGACCTGCCACTTCCCCCGGCAGAAGGCATCCTGTGTGAGGCGCCCGTTCTCCTCTGCAGGATCCAGCCTGAGTGCTCCCTCTGTCCCCAGAGCCAAAGGCCTGTCTCCCTGAGCAGGGCAGAGGCTCCCCGCCCCGTCCCCTGCGGAAATGAGCAGGACTAGAAGAGCCGACCCTGGAAGCACACGTGTCAGCTGCCCAGGAGCCAGAGGAGGGAGGGCCTCCTCACCCAGCCAGGCCGGCTTGGCAGCGGGGTGTGAGCCCTGTTGGGGCATGTCACACTCGGGGTGGCAGGCCTGGCCCAGCTCTCTGGGAGTCTGAGCCTGGGCAGCGCCAGCACTCAGACCCTGTGGGCAGCAGTGTGCACCCAGGAGAGAATGGACCAGCACCAGCCCAGGGGAGCCAGTGGCCGAGGCCAGCCCTGCCTGGCCACACTGCTGCCCCTTGCACCTGCTCAGGGTTGGCTGGCCTCATCCCCAGTCACTGCACCTGCCCTGCGCAGCCGCGACGTTCTTTCCCCACTGGATCCCAAGCCAGGTGAGGGCGCCTAGGGAGCAGACCTTTCCACCGTCCTGGGGGAGGGGCCGCGGCCACTGGACGCCCCCAGACCCCCGCAGGAGCTGGTCCACATCACCTCCACGGGGAGGTCTGGGCCTGGCACACCCCTGCCCCGAGGGGCAAGGGGCTCTATCCTGGGGAGGCCATTGCTGGAAGTGCAGAGGTCAGAGGTGAGGTGCCCGTTCTGGCCCAGGTACTGGGGTCTGCGATGGGGTCGCGGGCGCTCACCGTCACACAGGATGCCGGCCAGCCCCCAGATGAAATCGGAGCAGAGGTGGCAGAAGGTGGGCTTGGTGAGCGTCACCTTCCTGAAGCTGTGACTCGGCGCGGCGGGGCCCAGGGGCCTAGCGCCCGCCCGCTCCGGCCCCGACCCTGGCCCGGACCCCGGCCCCGACCCTGGCCCGGACCCCGGCCCCGACCGCGAGCGGCTTCCGGCGCCCAGCTCCGGGCTGGAGGTCGGGCTGCCCTGGCGCGGGGAGCCGCCGCCAAGCCAGGCGCGGGCCCCGGGCTCGGCCGCCGCCGCCATCCCCGGCCAGGGCAGCCCGAGCCCCAGTGGAGGACGACTGCGGGATCAGCGCTGCGGGCAAGAGGGGCAGCCGTCCCCAGCTGTGCCCCGCGGTCCGCGCCGTGCTTCCGACTGCGCCTGCCGTCACTGCGCAGGCGCGCACCCGCGGGGCGGGGTCTGGGGCGGGGTCCCGGCCCTTCGGCGGGGCCGGGGTGGGGCCTGCGGGATGGGGGCGGGGCACGGGCGGGGCACGGGCGGGGCGGGCCTGCGGAGCAGTGGGTGGGCCGAGGTCCGAGGTCCGAGCTCCGCGGCCTCCCGGGCAGGTGGATGGGTCCGGTGGCCCGACGAGGTCCGATGGCCGGACGAGGCAGGCACACGACCTGCAGACACCGACGCGAAGTGTTTGCACCTGCGGCGCCCGGGCACGCGCCTGCGCAGACGGACGCCTCCTTCGCGGCACCGGGATCCCGTTCGCGGCCCGCGGTTGCTCAGGGCGACCCGGCAAACGTGCGGCACTGCCCCAGGTCCCCAGAGTGGGGTCTGGAGGCCAGGCCCTGCCCTCGGGAGCCCCCGTCTGGAGTCAGAGGGGCGGGGAAGGGTTTGGGGTCTCGGGGTGGGGGGGTCCCAGGGTGAGGTCCGGGGAGGAGCCAGGCCCTCTGGGCCCCAGTCTGGGCGTCCATGGTGGAGGAGGAAGGCGATGGAGATGGCTCTGGGGCCGGGACGGCCTGTCTGCCCTGTGTGCTCCCACCAGCCGTGCATGGGCGGCTCAGTCTGCGGGGTCTTCGGACGCGTGGACCCTGCCCCGCCGCGAGCAACCCCAGGCGCCCGGCCCCTGTCCTCACCACAGACGGGGTGGTTCCTTTCAGGAGGCGCTCCCTCCCATCATCTCTCACTTGGGAAGCCCGAGGGGCTGGCATCCTTCCCTCCGGGCCCCGACCTCGTGAGCGACCTAAAGCGACCCCACCCCGGGCCTCCCGGACCCTTCCCCGCTGTGAAAGACCCGCCCCCACCGCACTCCCAGGGAAGGCAGTGAATCCAGCCCTTGCCCTGCCCACCAGCGTTGTCTCGAGGACAGGACGTGTGGGGGTCGCGTCCACGCAGGTCACCCTGCCCCATCGCCCGACAGCGCTCCGGGGTCCCCGCCCCTGTGGGCCTGACCGCGGATTGTAATGCGCGTCGCCGAGCCGGGCGTCGTGGGCCAAGGCGCTGCCGGGGGACCTGCCTGATCCCTGCTGCGTCGTTGTGGGCTGCCCTCCCTCGAGACAGGCCCCGACACGGCAGGGTGAGCAGGGGCTGCAGAGCCCCAGAGGAGGAGGAGAACGGGGCAGGGGACACAACCACGGGAGGATACTGTCCTGGGGAGGGCGTAGTAGGGAGGAAATGCCTGGAAGTGTGTTAGGCCTGCTGGGAGGAGCTGCGGAGGCAGGAGAGAGGGAGGGCGGCGCCGGGGCCGGGCCCAAAGACGGGAGCCAACCCCTGAGGGCGGGGGGGGGGGGGAACTCAGCCCCCAATCCTGTTGGAGCACCGGCTGTGCACCGGGGCGCTGGGCTGGCACCCTTGCCCACCCTGGGGCTGAGTTCTGGGGCAGACAGACAAGAGCAAACTGAAAAATAAGGCGGGAAACGCCACTTGGTATCTCAGTGCCTGGCCGTGGACGGAAGGAGCCAGGACTGAGCTACCAGGAGGACAAACATCCAAACAGGGGAAATGGGGTGCAAAGCCCTGGGGCAGTGATGTTGGAAAGGCAAGGACATCCCTTCGCCTGGGGCTCCCCAGATGGGCCCCTGCGCCCTGGAGCATTTAGCTCGCTGCCAGCCCCCTCCCTCCTCCCCACGCCCTGAGGCCACAGGGCCCTGACTGCCCACACTCCTCCTCCTCTCCTCAGCAACCCCCAACCAGCCCCAGGCCAACCTGCTTCTTGGCCCCGGGAGGGTTGTGACCCAGCCATGGTGCCTGTAAGAAGCAGAGGTTTCTATTGAAGCCCACTCCCCATAATCCAAACCAGCTGACTTCTAAGGACGCAGGATTTCAGGACATATCTTTCTCCATTTGTGAGAAAGTGGAGTCCAGGAAAAACATCTTGAAAAGAAAAATCCACGTCTGACCATTTCCGCAGACTTTAACTGCTTTCTGATCCAGCATAGTAACTAAAATGGCAAACATACTTCCACCAAACCGTCCCCTGACCTCCTTGGAATACCTTCCAAAATAATTAGCAGCTTCTAGATGAAGCTTAAATCTAAACCTCTCCTTGGGACACATAACAAAATTCCAGACAGGCAGCTTAAACAACAGACATTTATTTATCTTGGTTCTGGAGTCTGGAAGTTGGAGATCAGGGTGCTAGTGTGGTTGGTTCTGGTGAGGGCCCGCTTCCTGGCCTGCAGACACCATCTTTTGGCTGTGCTGGCACATGGGGGTGGGGACACTAATCCCATCATGGGGCCCCACCCTCACGACCTCATCCAACCCTAATTATCCTCAAAGGCCCACCTCCAAGTGCCATTACATGGGGGCTAGAGTTTCAGCATATTAATCAGTGGGAGAATCAATGTTGTTTAAGCCACCCAGCTTGTGGTGCTTTGTGTGGGAACCCAGGCAAACTAATGTACACACAGACCTGCCAGCCTGCCTGGAAGGCCCAGAAACAGCCAGTCTTGCATTATTTGGTGACTGGCCTGTGTCACCCAACGTTTTGTCTTGAGTTCCACTGAGGGTCTTTTTGTTGCTGCTCAGGTCACGGGCATGTAAGGGTCTGGTCCGCTGTTGGGGTCCTGCCTCTCAGTCCTTCTGCACCAGCGGGCTTGGGTGTTGGTGCCAGACTTTGGCTGTTATGGAAAATGCTTCTGGGAACATTCTCGTCCATGTGTTTGGATACCACACATACATGTCCTTGTGTCTGCTGAAGTAGGACGTGCTATGTTCACTTGTAGAAGATGATGCCAAACAGCTTTCCAAGAATCCACACAAAAATAAAAGTTCATACTTCCACCAGCAATGCGGAAGACTTTTGCCAACCCTGGACACTAACAGTGTCACAATTTCAGCCTTTCTGGTAAGGATGCAGAGATGTCTGTGTGGCTTTGGCTCTTGTCCGGTGGCGGTGGGGAGAGAGGCCTGCAGCTCGTCCTGGATCTGTCTGTCATCTGCAGCTCTTCCTGTGAGGCTTGGTTAGATGTCTTGGTCACCTTTCTTTTTTTTTTTTTTTTTAATTTATTTATTTTTGGCTGTGTTGGGTCTTCGTTTCTGTGCGAGGGCTTTCTCTAGTTGTGGCAAGCGGGGGCCACTCTTCATCGCGGTGCGCGGGCCTCTCACTATCGCGGCCTCTCTTGTTGCGGAGCACAGGCTCCAGATGCGCAGGGTCAGTAGTTGTGGCTCACGGGCCCAGTTGCTCCGCGGCATGTGGGATCTTCCCAGACCAGGGCTTGAACCCGTGTCCCCTGAATTGGCAGGCGGATTCTCAACCATTGCACCACCAGGGAAGCCCTTGGTCACCTTTCTGTTGAGCGTCTTTTTCTTATTGATTTGCAGGAGTTCTTTATGTATTCTGGAGGTGATTCTTTTATTGGTTACAGTCAATTGTCAGTATTCTCAAAGTCATGCTCTATGTGGTCTCCGCAAACTCTCACCCACGGCTCCTGGGGAAACAACGGCTGCTTCCTGCCAGCCTCTCGTCACGGCGTTTTCCCCGATGAGTCAACACAAAAAGACCACTTGGAGAACAGACACCGTCGTTGGCTCGTTAAGCACCGACCCGGCCGACAGCGCTGTCCCTCGGCCTGGACGGAGCTCGCCCGGCACACGGGTTCCTCCGCAGGGCACGTCCCGGCCTCCCGCGCTCAGGACTCTGGATGTGACGAGCCCTGGGCCGGGGGCCACGGAAGCCGCAGAATCACCACCGAAAGCACAAGAGCGGAAACGCGGCCCCGAAGGGGCAGGAAGAGGGCTCGCTCACGGGTGAGCAGAAGCGAGAAGGCAGGGCCCGTCGCCGCTGCTCCGTGCACGTCCATCCGCGGACAGCCTTGAAGGCGCCGCGAGCGTTGACGACGGTGGGACAAGCGGGTCTTCGCGAACAGGCGGACTCGCAAAGACAGGCTCCGTGAATATTGGGAGGGACCGTGTCTGCATCCCCCCCACACCTGGCTGGTCCTGCCACCCGCTCAGCGGTGGCTCTTGGTGAAGGCCTCCTTTGTTTCCTCTCGGCCAGCTGGGCAGCCCTTTCCCTTCTGGGGAGGGCCTTTGAGCCCTGCTCCACGAGCACCTGCCGCCCTGAGACGGCGAAGATGCCCGAGTCTCAGGAAGAGGGCGGCGTGCTGTGCGGCCTCAGGCGCGTCTCCACTTGTCCGATGTACCACCAGGTAAATGTGGGGCTGGGCCTGCCCAGGTGTGGGGCAGCCTGAAGTCAATGGGACTCTCTTTAAGAAAAAATGCAGAATTATTTTGATAAAATTAGAAACACACGTATTCAGAATGAGAGAAAAAAATCACAACAAATTAAGCATGAAAAATATCGATAAATGGCACAAACATCACAAAATCTAGAAAAAGCCCACACCTTTTATTCATAACTGCCTGCTACTCCGCTGTGATTCTTTTTTCATCCACGTTCTTAAAACATTTTTTGTCCCTGCTGCGTGGCTTGTGGGATCTTAGTTCCCCAACCAAGAATTGAACCCGGGCCCTCGGCAGTGAAAGCCCAGAGTCCTAACCACTGGACTGCCAGGGAATTCCCTCATCTACGTTTTAAATTGTCTCTTTTTATAACAATTTTGCAATATCATTGTCCAGGGAGAAAATAAAAAGATAATTTAGTCCCTCCAGCATAACTGATTGAAAAAAATTGTCACTGCTATTTTACAAGACTTTCTGCTTGACAACTAGTTGCTGGTTGTATCGCATACATTGTTAGGACTACTGTCACAGCTGGAGAGAACGTCGTCAAGTTTCTTCCATAAGCTGGGAAGCCTCAGGGTTGTGTGCTTTTCCTGGGCCATGACTAATCTAAAATGTCCCTGCTGATCTGACGAAGCTTCTTACATCATGTCCTTGTCACACTGGCTGTTAGGGTCCACGTTATCTTGTCAATGTCAGCGTTTCCGGTTAAATCAGCGGATGTTTAATCCTCTTCCAAGTTAGGGTGATTCACTCCTTCCTCCTGGTTAGTTGCCACGGGTGTTCCTGGAAGCTGTTTTCTACGCCAGGATGTTTGGCAGTAACTTCCTAACCAAGTGGCTGGGGAGGGCGTGGTGTTCTCCACTGACCCCCAACCCATGTTCCCGCAACTTAACTTCCCCTTGGCAAGATCTCGAGAGTGCCACCCCCGGCACCACCCCAGCCAGAGGGGAAGTGTGATGGGGGACCTGAGAGAGTGTGGGAACTGCTGTGGTCACTTTGTCTTCATTTAGCAAATGTTACAAAACCTTCTGGGCAGATGAAGGCCCTGTGTGAACCCAGGCGACTGCATGGACCCATGGCCTCCCTGTGGTGCCTGTGTCCATCTGTGCCCAGGGCCCCACTGTCCCTACCGCTCTGGCGTTATAGCCCCTGTCTCCATAGCAGAAGCCCCTGCGCGTGTTCAAGGTGTGGGCGGGACCACATTCCCTCCACGAGGGCTGCTGGCCTCCAGCTTCTAGAGCCACGTTCCTGGCATTCCTGAGCAGCACTGCACCTTTGTTCTAAAATTTGTGCCCAGGGGACTTCCCTGGTGGCACAGTGGTTAAGAATCCGCCTGCCAATGCAGGGGACACGGGTCCGAGCCCTGGTCCGGGAAGATCCCACGTGCCGTGGAGCAACTAAGCCCGTGTGCCTAGAGCCCGTGCTCTGCAACAAGAGAAGCTACTGCAATGAGAAGCCTGCGCACCGCAACGAAGGGTAGCCCCCGCTCGCCGCAACTAGAGAAAGCCCGCGCGCAGCAACGAAGACGCAGTGCAACCAAAACTAAATAAATGAATTTATAAAAAATAAATTAATTAATTTAATTAAATAAAATTTGTGCCCAGGATTTGTTTTAATCAGATATGGTAAGATGACAGAAACGGAGACAACTGCCTTTGAAGGAAGAACTTTTTTTTTTCAGTTTTTATTTATTTATTTTTACATCTTTATTGGAGTATAATTGCTCTACAATGGTGTGTTAGTTTCTGCTTCATGACAAAGTGAATCAGCTATACATATACATATATCCCCATATCCCCTCCCTCTTGCGTCTCCTTCCCACACTCCCCATCCCACCCCTCTAGGTGGTCACAGAGCACCGAGCTGATCTCCCTGTGCTATGCGGCTGCTTCCCACTAGCCACCTATTTTTACATTTGGTCGTGCGTATATGTCCATGCCACTCTCTCATTTCTTCCCAGCTTCCCCTCCCCCCCACACCGTGTCCCCAAGTCCATTCTCTACGTCTGCCTTGAAGGAAGAATTTATTATTCACATTTCTCAAGCGAAGGGGCCACCACGTCAGGAGCATCGGTTTGGGTCAGGAGGCAGAAGCAGAAGTGAAGAGAACGTGGCCCAGAGCCTTAACTGGGGCTTTTGCAGGAAGGAGTGGGTGAGGCAGCACAGGTACACACGGCAAGTTTAGGACTGGACCGTTGGAATAATTCTGGCAGGCCTGAGCGCTAGGGGCAGGGCTGCTTGTACAGTGCCCAGCCCCGGGGAGGTCTGGGGCAGGGGGCGTGTCGGCACAAGGGGTGAGAGTGGCTGAGGGGCTGGTTGGGCTGTGGGCTCTGGGCCGGTTCACCGTGGGGAGGCTCAGCACTGGGAGGGCTGTCTCTCCAGTACCAAGGCCCCAAATGCCAGAGCGCCAAGAACACAGAAAACAAGCGAATACAGCCAATACAGCCAAAGACAGATATGGGGGGGGGGGTGCGGAGAGAAGGAAACCGTTCTTCCCTGCTTAGAGATACAGGCCAGGTTTTATTTGAGAAAAAACAGGCTTTTGTTTAAGGGAAGGAAGAGGGAGAAAGATTGATGGTGCTGCCAGCAGGGCCCCTGGTCCTCTTACCAGCCAGAGACAGGGACGAAAAGCCTAACAGAAAAATAAATGAAGAAATAAATGAAGAGGGAGAAAAGGATGAAAGAAAAAACCAATATAAGGGCATAGAGGGGAGAGAATAAGGCCTAGTTCTGCCCGTTCTTTTCCCTGTAAAAGTTAAGGGTCCCTCACGGTGGAAAACCACACCGTGCAGCTGTGGTCCCACTGTTAGGGCTCCACACTGGAAATCCAACACCGCTAACACCACGGCCTCCACCGACCAGCGACCAGACACTTTGCTCAGTGGGTGCCTCTCCCCACCGTTGGCTCCACCCCGAACGGACGGCCACGCCTCTCCAGGCCACCCCGGCACCTGGCCGCCTTCCAGCACGCACCGTCCTGGCAGGCGAGCCCTTGACCAACCTTGACCGAAGGCAGACGCCTTTCTCCAGGAGCACAGGTGTGGCCTCACCGTGATGACGCCCTCCTCCAAGGACAGCCACTGGTCACACAGACCCAACATCTTCTAGTCCTTGTTGAGTCCTGGTGGCCACAAATCCTTCCCCCAGACCCCCTGGCTACCTGGGGAGCCCCTTGGGATGACCTGGGTAGCAGCGGCGGGTGTCCATGGACTGTGCGACAGCACTGCCAGCTACCCCACGTGACGGGGCTCCTCCCGTGCCCCAGCCCTGACGACGGACGGATCCAGAGCTCAGCACACCGGCTGGACTTCACGCAGCAGTCTCAGCAGCGCCTGCCCCAAACAAGTGGCCCGTCTGCACGTTGATCATACACTGTCCAACCATCACCTAAAAATCGCCCCCTTCAGAGGTGAGAACTCTAGGAATCTCGTCTTACAGACTCCCACACGTTTCCATGTGCACTAAGGCCACGACGTGAGGTGTGGCCAGGACATGCTACACATGTCACTTCTCAAAGTACAGTCCCTGAGGGCTCCCAGAGGGCCTGTGTGACTGAGACAAAGACTGGTCTCCTCAAACACCCTTTTTCAAATTCCAGTCCAGCAAGTGGAACCCTAGATGGGCCTCTGTCTTGTCCCAGGCCTTAATCTCTCTTAATTCAAGGACCTTGGCTAACTCACACTTCACGCCAAGTTTCAAAGCTTTTCCACTGCCCTTTCCTCTGTTAAAGGGGACGTGTCCTGCCTTTGGGCACTAAAGACTCTTTGCACGTAAGGATACTTTAATAATGCCCATCCCCTCCCTCCACCTCCCCATGTGGTCCTGCCTCCTATTTCTAGGGATCTGTGTCCATCTGTCTAAGCACACATGATTAAAACAAGTCCTGAGTGCAAATTTTAGGACGATCTTCAGATGGCTTCCTTTCTTCTGAAGTCACCATGCAGCCTCTTTCGTGTCAAATCTCCCTCTGCCTCCCCCTTACAAGGACACTCAGAGCCCGCTCGGATGATCCAGGGTCACCTCCCTATCTCAAGACCCTTAACTTAGTCCCACCTGCAAAGTCCCTTCACGGTAGAAGCCCCCACTCAGAGGACATGGGGGGCCAGCCGCTCACACACCGTGTGCCCCTCACAATCCCTGGACTACTACTGTTGTCATATGTTTCAGTCTCTGGATATATTTCGAGCCCAACGAGACGTTATTATTGCCGTGTTATGTGTCACTCTTCATTAGACTTATAGACAATAGACCTTTCTGCTGCATTTCCTTCCTTCCTGCCCCTCTGGGCTGCAAGGATCACTGTTCTTCTGGAAGAACACCAGTTACCGTTTCCGTAAAGGAGGGTCAGTGGTGACAAGTGTTCTCAGAGTTGGATTCTCCGAAGCGTCTTTATTTGACCTCCATTTCAAAGCATGCTTTTTGCTGGATCGAGACGTCCTGGCTAACAGTGGTTTAGTTTGAAGTTTTCATTCCCTTGGCTGCTGGTTCTGGCCGCTTCTGTTGGAAAGTCAGTGTTCTTTCTTGCTGTTTTGCACTTTGAGGGTAACGGGTCCTTTCCCCCTCAAGCTGCTTTGAAGGCTTTCCCTTCAGCTTTGGTTTCAGCATTTCACTAGGACGCGCCTGGGTTCTGCTGCCTTTGTACTTTTCCTCGGGCTACGGAGCACGCCTTCATTCTGTGACTGGATGTCGTCCATCACTTTTAGAGCTCCTCTCTCTTCAGCCCAAGGGACTGGACACTGGTTGACTCTGGGGCGGGGTTCTGCTGTCCGAGGGAGGACAGTGCAAGGACAGAGGCTCTTCCCCGAGTCCTGAGACGCTTGACTGGCGGAGGATGTGAGGCTGTACGACCTACAGTATATGTAGGTATACACACCCGTAGTATATGTGCAGTTAGAAGCTTAAACGTTCACCGCTGACCCCGCCTCCCCCAACACCCAGGCCGCGCTGCCCATCTGCCCATAGAAATGTCCACTTGGCTTCTCAGAGGCAGCTTAGCCCCCTGACCACCCCCGTTGCTTTGCAACAGCCCTCCTCTCAGAAAACGTCACATCCGCGCGCTGCTCCAGCCGAATTCCTAAGAGCCACCATCCACCTTCCAAACGTGTCCCACTTCTGACCACCTTCCACTGAGCAGCCGCCTGGCCCGCGCGTTAGGATACTTGCCGGCCCGCGAGCCGACCTTCCGAAGCATTAACAGACGACGGATTTCACTCGAGCGGCTGAAGGCCGAGCGCTTTCCGAGTGCCGCCCAGTCCCCGCAGCCCGCTCGGCGCGGGAGGGAACGGAGGGGAGCAAACTGCCGGGAAGGGCTCCAGATTGGGGCGGGGGGATGGCAGCCTGAGGGCAGCTGGGCACAGCCCACTGTCTGGAGAAGCGCTCCAGATTCCGGGGCTGCGGGAGCTGCCCGCCCCGCCACCCAGCCCCACGCCCACCGCCACCTCCCGCCAGACCCCGCCCACGCCTCCTGCTTTCCCTTCCCGGCCACGCCCCTCCCACAGCCCCGCTCCACGCCCACCGCTCCGGCCCCGCCCACCTCCCACTGCCCGCCAGACCCCCGCCCGGCCCGGTCCTGCCGAGGCCCCGCCCCGTGCCGGCGGTCACGTGGCGCGCGACCCGGAGGCGGAACAGGCGGGCGGGGCGCGGACCTCGGCTCCCGGAGCGCGGAGGACCGGGTGGGTCTCCCGGGATTGGGGTGCTCCCGCGCCCGGGGCTTGCGTCCCCCGCGCCCCCGCCATGCGCCCACCTCGCCCCCGCGCCGCGCTGCTCGCGCTCCTGGCCGTGTCCCTTGCGGCCGCCGAGGCTCCGCACCTGGTGCGCGTGGACGCGGCCCGCGCGCTGCGTCCCCTGCAGCCCTTCTGGAGGAGCACCGGCTTCTGGTGAGCGCCTCGCGGGGGACACTGAGGTCGGAGCGGCCCAGCCCGCCCCTGCTCGCTGCGCGCTCTTCCCGAACCGCGGCCGCGCACCCCGCCCCGTGCCTCCGGGACCCCCGTGTCGCGCCTGGAGAGACCTGCAGTAGGCGCTCCGAAGGGAGGAGGGCCGCGGCTCGCTCCTTTCTTTCGGGTCCAGCCTCAGAGTGGGGATCTCCTCTCTGTCCGCTGGCTCTATGCCATGTTTCCGGTGCTGCGGAGGTTTTCTAGCTGAGCGGCTGCCCCGTGTGGTGGGGGCCTGCGGCCAGGTCCTGAGTGTGCCTGGTCACCCCCCAGAGGCTGAAGAGCCTGGTGGCCAACCGCGGCAGCCCAGGCTGCAGGAGGGGCTGTGGCCCAGGACACTACTCTTTGGCGCAGACCGGGACCACCTCAACGGGGCAACCCCAGAACGTTCGACGTCCCTGCAGTGGGACCTGTCCCCATCCCTGGTGTCCCCGATTGCCTCTGTCGGGCTTGGAGCTGATATCTCCCGGCTGGTGGGGCAGGGAGCAGGGTGGGAATGTGATCTCTCTGGGAGCCCCCGACCCCCATAAACCTGAGACTTCATCACAGTCCTGGCACTAGGGGGCAGTTTATTACATCAGGGACAGTAAAATTCACCAGCAGACACGCCCCGGTCCTTGCCCTGAGTTTGTAGGTGCGGGGCCTGTGCTGAGGCCCCTCTGCTAGCCCCACTCAAGGGGACTAACGCCTCCACTCCCCCTTGTTTTGTGCCCAGTCCCCCACTGCCGCACAGCCAGGCTGACCGGTATGACCTCAGCTGGGACCAGCAGCTCAACCTGGCCTACGTGGGTGCCGTCCCTCATGGTGGCATCGAACAGGTTCGGACCCACTGGCTGCTGGACCTCATCACGGCCAGGTGGGTGATGGAGGGGATGGGCAGCCTGGGGGCAGCTGGGCAGAGCCCAGTGTATGGAGATGCAGACGGAGACTTAAGAGGAGGTGGCGTCTGGTTGTGGAGGACAGTGCAGTACCGGGCCATGGCGGGGTCACGGGGTGGGGGACTCGTGCTCCAAGAAGCCATTGCCCCTGTGCTTCTCGGCCAAGCATCCTGGGGGCAGGGGAGAATTGAGGGCACCCTCCTGGTGGCACAGGCGCTGTGGGTGCTGGGGCAGCCCCTGGATCGGGCAGAGCTGGACCCTGCAACGGCGAGTGGGCACCCTCGCTCTGTGCTCAGACTGTGTGGGGATGCCACGCCAGGGGCCGGGCTGAGGTCGTGTTGGTCACATCTGCCTTTGGCCCTGCCAGCCCCGGTGGGGGCTGAGGCAGAGGGTGTAAGAAACACTTGGGTGTGTGCATTGCGGGGTTTCCTAGACACAGAGACTCTCATCACACCCCTGGCCAGAGCTGCCAGCTCTCACCTGGGGTGGGGGGGCACTAGCGGGCCAAGGGACCAACGTCCTTTTGGCACCTTGGAGGCCACATGACTGCCTCAGGGTCCTTGTTCAAGTAAGACAGGACACCGAGTGTCAGACCGGCTCCACGGACCACAGATGCACAGCACTGGGCCCAGGTTGGCACCGAGGCAGCGTTTGTCTCAAAGGTGCAGTTGAGGGTTCTCAAGTGTCTGGGTCCTTGTGTGTGTTCACTGCCACCCTCCATCCCATTTGGGGTTCCCTGGGTCCTCTAGATTGGAGGCACCAGGCAACAGCAAGATCGCAGTGGTGGATGGTGGGAGTGGAGGCTGGCGGCAGGTGCCGGCTCTGTTAGAGGGTGGAGTTGGCGGCCACCAGCTCCTGGCAGCGGGCTCGGGCCGCCTGCACGGCACAGTGCACGCTGGGGAACAGCTGCCCCTCCTCGGCCGCGTCCCCCTGGTCCTCCCCGAGGAAGCCGCCTCTCCTCAGGGTGTCCCTTACCGAGGGGCTGCAGCAGGCCAGGAGCAGGGTGATGCCCAAGGCCCCGTAGTCTCGGCGCAGGTCCTGCAGTGTGGCCAGGCCGGCCGCGTCCAGGAACAGCAGCGGGGCACAGTCAATGACCACTGCGTGGAAGCAGGTCGCCGAGGGCACCAGCGCAGCTGTGCTGCTCCCGGGACCCAGGTCCCTGCCTTCGACAGGCTCTCCCTCGCCAGCCCCCACCCCCGGGCCCCGCTCCTTCCTCCTGGCGGCTGCGTACCCCGCGTTCAGCCCGGTGAGGCTGTAGAGTGACCGCAGAAAGAAGTCCTTATTGGCGTAGTAGAGGGGCCCCGTGAAGCGGAACACCTGCACACCAGGCTCGGGGACCAGGCCCTCAAATTCTGCTGGGTCCCCGTAGAAGCTGGAATCCCCGGCGCGGGCGAGCAGGGCAGCGCGTGGGTGCCGTGTGCGGCCGGCCAGGCTGAGCAGTGAGAGGAGAATGCCGGCCAGGAGCCCGGCCTCGGTGCTGACCAGCACGCAGGTGGCCGCCGTGGCCACCCAGACCAGAGCATCGGCAGGGCTGAGCCGCCACAGCCGCGGGACATCCCGCACCTTGCGCAGGGCCCCACGCAGGCTGACGATGATGATGCAGGCCAGCACGCTCCGCTGCAGGTCCCGGAACAGGGGCGCTAGCGCCAGCACCACCAGCAGCACCACGGCGGCGCTGACCGCACTGGAGAGCTGCGTGCGGCAGCCGGTGGCCGTCTTCACCAGGCTCTTGGCCAGGGCGGCGCTGGTGGCAAAACAGTGGAAGAAGGCAGGCAGCACGTTGCAGCAGCCCACAGCCAGCAGCTCCTGGTTGGCGCGCACAGAGTAGCCGTGGCTGCGGGCGAACATCTCCGCCAGCGAGATGGAGAAGGCGGAACTCACGAGGGCCAGGGATGCGGCGTCCAGTGCCACGCGCCACACCAGCCCCGGCTCTGGCACATGCGGGGCCATGAAGCCAGTGGGGATGTCGCCAGCCACGCTGGAGCCGAAGCGCTCGTGGAACTGCCCGAAGTGGGACACGAGCGTGGCCGCCCCGATGACCAGCAGTTCTGCGGGCAGCGGCACCTTCAGGTGGTGCCGGTAGCGGTCCGAGAGCTCCTTGGCCGCCAGCAGCACGGCCAGGCACGTGGCGCTGGTGAGCACGTCGCACAGGTTGGCCTGCCCGGCGCTGCGCAGCAGGCTCAGCCACGTGCTGACCACCAGGCCCGGCCCCTGGTGCCGCGGGACCCGCACGCCCAGCAGGTGTCGGAGCTGGGAGGTCAGGATGGTCACTGAGGCCCCCATGGCGAAGCCGTCCAGCAGCGGCTGCGAGAGGTAGGCGGACACGAAGCCCAGCCCGAGGACGCCCATGAGGACCTGCGGACAGAGCGTGGTCAGGGCTGCAGGGCGCGGGCACGGCGCAGAGCCGGACCTCCCTCCCTCGCAGTGCTCATTTCCCACGTGGACCCCATCCGCGGCCGCCTGCACATGCGTGTGCGCGCACAGGCACGGCAGCCGCCAGAGTGCACACTGTGGCCACGACGCTCACCGCGGTCCCACACACGCGGGCTCTGGGCATCGGAAGGCAGCTCCTTTCTCTGCCCTGTCCACAGCACCGCCCCCCTCCCGGGGGACCTGGAGCTGAGGGGAAGGACCTGAGGTGGCCCTTGGGAGGGAGCGACGTTGGGGTGGACAGCCCTGGGCCAGGGAGGGCTGGGTGCGGGGAGGCCGTGGGGAGGCAGGCGGGCAGGCAGTTCCCAGGATCCCACTTGGGACAGGACGCCGGGGAGGATGTTCAGACCACGTGGGGGCACGTTTGGGCCCGAGGCCACACTCTGCGGCTGGCCAGGCAGGCCCCCACCCCGGGCACCCTCAGCCCCTCTGGTGCCCCGACCCGGGGTGCTGTCACGCACCCACTTCTGCCTATGCCCTGTTCTCTCCTCTCCTTGCGGGTTAAGCCACCGCCCTGACCTCCTGTCTCCCCCGGGCTTGGCTCTTGCAGGGGGGCGGCCAGTACCGGAAGGGGCTGCTCTGAGTGGCTGAGCCAGGCTGTCTAGGCCCAGGCCCAGCTCCTCACCTGGTAAATCCCGGCCAGCAGCGTGAGGGCGGTGGCCACGTGGATGGCGTAGCAGTCCCGGCTGCAGTCCTGTAGCCCAAGCGCCAGCATGGTGGCCGAGGCGTTGAGGGTGCTGCGGTTGGCCCCGGGCCCCGGGCCATCCTGGGCGGGGTCGAAGCCGGCCAGCAGGAGCTCGCGGTCCACCACCTGGCCCACCATGAGGCAGAGCAGGCTGAAGATACCCACGGAGACGTGGCGCGAGGTGCCCATGAGGAAGTAGATGAGGTTCGCAAAGAAGGACGTGTAGAGGCTGTAGATGGGCTGCAGCCCGGCCAGCAGTGAGTAGGCGATGGCCTGAGGCACCAGGATGATGCCGATGACCAGCCCAGATATGACGTCACCCGCCAGGTCCTCCCGAGGCTGGTACTGGCGGAGCCAGCGTGTGGCGGGGAGCAGGTCCTGCAGCAGTGCCCAGGCCCCCTGCACGCTGCACGCACAGCTCCGCCGCAGCCGGGCCTTCAGAGCCTCTCGCAGGCCTGGGGGTGCGGGGGGCCGCCGGCGAACCAGCACCAGCCCCCTGCCCTGCTGTGTGCACTCAGGGGACACTTCCATCATGGGGCACCAGCCCGCCCCCCGAGAAAACCTGCAAAGTGGGCAGAAGTGGGTGTCATTGCTGGGGTGGCGAGACATGTCAGAGTCAGAGGGCGTCACGGAGACCCAGACTCGCGTGGCCAGAACAAGCTCCGCTGCTCTCTGTCCACGCCAGAGGCCCCTCCGCTCCGCCGTCCAGACCACCATAGTCCCCTCTGGTCGTCCCTCCATCACCTCTGCACTGTGGCCCTGCTGGCAGGAAGAGCCTTGCAGATGCCAGGACCCCAAATCTGTGCTGCAGCAGCGCCTGCCACTGCCCGGTCCTTGCAGCAGAATTCCTGGAACGTGCTTTGAGGGGCCGGCTGGGAGGGCAGCGGGGGTGACTGGTGTCCATCGCCTGCAGGGTGTTCTGGGACAGCAGGCCCCTTTCCCAGTGCGTGTTAATGCTTCTGGGTTTTGGCTGGTGGCTCAGGCCACAAAGACGCACCGTGGAACACGCGTGCCAATCGTCCCTGCTGTCCAGAGGGCAGCCTGCCACCCGGCCCAGGCTGACCTTGCCTCTGTGCTCAGCGAGTGCCAGGGAGTCCCGTTCACAGCTGTGCTGAGGTCCGCCCGGACTTCAGCTCTTGCTGTCCCCCTCATGGTGACATGAAGCAGACGGTCTCTGCTTCCTCAGAGCCTGGTCACCCTGGCGCGGTGTGTGCACTGGCTGGGAACGCGGGGCCTGGGGTGTCCCCGGGTGTGGAGGACGGGCGCTCGTTCCGGCCTGGTGTGAGGTGTGGGCAGGTGGACGCCACCCCCAGGGCTCGAGTGGCAGGCCTGCCCTTTGGGGGATGCTAGGGGAGCTGTTTCTTTCCTCTGAAGACCTCACCACACAGGGGTCCCTGGACACCTTGAGCTCAGCCAGCCCCCGAGGTCCAGGTGTGTCGACTGAGTGACTGTTTAAACAACGGGGAGTCCACAAAAGAAACACTGGAATCGGGCCTTTCCACTCACAGCGTTCTGCCCCTCCGCTCCATCCAGGGAGCTGGCCTCTGCTGTGGCCGAGTCGTCTAGAGCCCTCGCTGTCCTGCCGCAGGGTCCCAGGGGGACTCTTACCTGAGGGGGCCCCTCACGGCCTCGGCAGGTAGTGCGGGCCTAGCTTGTCTGTCCGCGGGGCCTCTGGCTCAGTTAGCGGGTTGGGCATGCAGGTGGTGGGCTCAGGCACAGAGCTGGCCTGGCACTGACCGGCGGGCAGTGCTCTGTGCTTAGCATCTGACTGCTCGGCTGTGCTGGGCTTGCAGTTAAATCATTTACTCCAAAGATTGCTGAGTCATAGGTTCCCCCAGATGCGCATTACCTGAGCAGCTAATCCGCGGAGTTGTACTGTAATCAGAGGCCCACACATAATTACAATTGTGTGGGACTCTTATAAGCTTCCAGCCTCCCAGGAGCAGGGCTCCAGGTGCGGGACCCGTGGGCTGGGGCATTGAGTGGCTGGAGCAGGAAGCTTGGATTCTGGGCCCCTGGGGGAGGCGGAAAGCTCAGGAGCCTGGCCAGTTGTACCGGGGGAGGGGGCGGGGGAACGGGCCCAGTGCCGTGGCTCCCAGGACCCTGGAGTGTGGGCAAGGATGGGGGTCCGAGGGAGGGGCTGGTCTCCGGGTCCCATCCCTGTACATCCCGTCTGCCAGGCGATGGGTCTGGTCCACGCGGGAGCCAGCTGGGCCCAGGGCAGCCACATCTTGGCTTCTGCTCTGTGTCCTTGTGTGGAAAGCAGGCACGAGGCCGTTGGGTGTGTGTGTGTGTGTGTGTGTGTGTGTGTGTGTGTGTGTGTGTGTGTGTGTGTGTGTGTGTGTGTGTGTGTGTGTGTGTGTGTGTGTGTGTGTGTGTGTGTGTGTGTGTGTGTGTGTGTGTGTGTGTGTGTGTGTGTGTGTGTGTGTGTGTGTGTGTGTGTGTGTCCGAGGACTGGAGGGCTGCCAGGCATCAAGATACAATTAGCAGCCAGGTGTGCCCTTCCTGCTGCAGGGGCAGGGGTCCTGGTTCTGTCCCCTGGAGCCCCGCCACCTGGATCCCAGCCAGGTGCTGGCCCTGTGTGGTGGGTGGCCGTCTGGCCTCGCCACGCCTCCGTCCACTTCTCCTGGGCCAGTGGAACCTGCTTCGTAGGGCTGGTGTGAAGGTAAACGGCCCCTTTGGATGACTGCCCTTGTGTCCCACATGCAGTTAACGAAGAGCGCGCTGCTGATTTTAAAATTACTCAGGACCTCGGTTCTCCCATCTTTACAATGAACAAGTGGGTGCCTTAGGGGCAGCGTGGGGAAAGAACACCACAGCCCCAAGTGTTCTCCATCCTGGAGGGGAGACCTGAGAGGCTGCGAGGGGTCCCTTTGACGGGGCTGCAAGGCTGAGCTGGCCTGGGCCTGCTGTCTCCCAAAGCCCGGGGCAGGGGGAGCTCCATCCAGGTGCCTCCCACATTCAGCCTCATTTCGGGACCTCCCTCCAGAGCCTCCCTGAAAGCTCTGCCACATCATGGCCTGATGGGAAAGACCAGAGGCCCCATTTGGGGGCAGAGGTGGGAGTGGAACCCCAGGGTGGCTGGGGGGATAGCCAGAGGGTGGGAGGGTCTCCGCACACCTGCATCGAGGGGGAGGAGTGGTCAGGGCTGAGGCCCCACTGCGATGCCGCGTCCATCTCCAGATCTGATTCCTTTTTCTTGAAGAGTCTGTGTTGGGCCCCAAGATCTCGCCCTGCCCTCGGGAGTTTGAACCCAACCACCCGGGGCAGAGCCTGGGGCCTCCCGGCCCGGCCCCTCCCCCTGAGTCCTGCGCAGTACCCACTCAGTCCTGGGGCGGAGCTGTTTGCCCAAGGATGTGGTTTACAGGAGCCACCGGCCAGAGGGCGGGTGGGACAAGTCACAGCAGTTCAGGGGCAGATAAGACTCCTCTCAGGGCTGGAGTGGAGGGGCCACCGAGGGGTCATAACATGCTTATCTTCCAACCCAGCTACCGGCGGCGGAGCGGCAGTGTGGGAACTCCCTGCGTGGCACGTGTGGGCAGCGGTGGCGGCTGGGCCCACCATCGGGGAGGGGAGGGGTGAATGGAGGTGGCGGCCCCTCCCCCTCTCAGGAGGTGGGGACGGGGCTTTCGGGGGCTGCCTAGGTTTGGAGCACCTGTGGTGGGATTTTAGGCAGGTGGAGATACTGATATTTCAGGGAGGGACTGTTCTCAGCGCTGCAGCACCCATGTCCCCCATCCAGCTGCACCGCAGGGGTGGCCTTGGCTGCCTTGGTGGCAGGCCCTGGGCCTCTGCTCCCCCAGCCGCTGCCCAGGCTGGGTGTCTAAGCAGCTGAAGAGATTCAACTGAGAATTGTAGGGCCCCTGGGGCCTAAGCGCCACCCCCCCCCCCAACCCCTGCCTGTCCCTCTGTGCTTTGAGGACTGTGGTCTTCATGCTGCCATCTGACCAGGCACACAGGTGAACGTCTTGGGTCCTGGGGCCTTGCTGGCCGAGGTCCACTGTCCCCCTTCACCCCAGTGGGCCCACTGCAGACTTCTCCACCGGGGCAGGGGGGCAGCAGGACCCTGGCGCGGGTTAACCAGCAAGGGGCGTGGGGTCTCCAGCACCTCCGCCTGCTGGAACCGCCTTCATCTTGCCTCCTGCCCAGTCCTGTGCCACATGGTTGTTATTTTAATATTGGTCTTTAAATCACCATTTTAAGCCGCTGAGTACACTTATTTGGAAAGGAGCCATGTATCCCCACAAGTGAAAAGAGGCTGGGCTGCAAGCCCATTCTCATCTCCAGGGTCCAGAGAACCAGACCCCAGCGCTCCCAGTTCCAGAAGAGCGACTCTCCTGCCTCCCCGGCCGGCACCTTCGCAGCCGGGACCCTGACGGTGGCTGCCGGTTCCCCGCAGCGGCGGGTCTGTGTCTCCCCCTATGAGCACTCTCGCCCTGCCCCATGTATTTCCCCACCCCGGCCCCGCGCCCCCCCATCCCTACCGACCACGCGCGCCCCGGGTTCCCACCCCGTGCATTTCCACACGTACCCCCGCTCTGCGCCCCTTCCCACGAGTGCGCCCTGCAAGCCAAGCACGCGCGGCCCGGGCCCCACCCAGCACATTTCCATCCACCCTGCGCCCCCTCCCACGAGTGCGTCCCTCCCCTCGCCAGACGAGCAAGCGCGGCCCCATCTGCACCCGGCCCGATCCCCACCCCGTGTTCCCCAGATTCCACGCCCGAGCACGCGAGGCCTGGGGCCCCGCCCTGCGCACCCGAGCACTCACCAGGCCTGGGTGCTGCTGGGTCCTCGCGGCGCACGCGCTCAGGCCCAGGGATGGGGGGTGGTTCCTGGTGCAGCCTGACGGCTGCCGGCGTGCAGTGAATAAAGTCGTTGTGCGGCCTCCGCTGCCCCGGCCCAAGTGCCGGACCAGGAGCGGGAGGCGATGCCACCTGTGCCTCGCGCCCAGGTTCGGCCTCCTGCATGGCTGGAGGATGGAGAGGCCCTCGGGCTGGACTGCGTGCGTGACCCAAGCCTCTGCAGGGGGAGTGCAGGGGTGGGCTGTGCACTACACCTTCTGGCTCAGCCCCCTCACTAGCTTTGATCACTCAAATTCCCCTCCTGACGGAGGCTGAGACGGATGGAGACCTAGGCACCGACGGTGGGGCCCGAGGACAGCTTCCCGGGGTTCCTGGGCCTGGGATCACCCCAAGGTTGGGTCTTCTGGTCCCCAGGGGGCAGGTTACTGACCCCTAGGGCATTTCTGGGTGCCGAGGCTGGATTGGTCAGCGGACACTCAAGTCCACTCAGAGTGACAGGCTGAGATCGGCTCTGCGGCTGGGGCTCCCCTGGTGACACCCCGCAGGCCCAGGACACTGAGCGCCGGAACAGAATTTACCCGAGGCCTGATGTGCTCCCGCCCCAAGTCGGCCCAGCGCTGCCAGGGTCTGCAGAGAAAGCCTGGCACCCGTGCCCGGGCCTCCGCTGTACATGCGTAGCCCATCGCGCACGCCTGCTCCCCCACCCCCACCTGTGGGACTTTGGAACCCGTCCGCTGCCACGCATTTAATTTTTACCCGAGCGCTTTTTTTTCTTTGCTACCGGTTGTGACCTTTGGAGGGGGGAGGGGCGGACCCCCGCTGCGCACGTGCTGTGGGGCTGGGCTCCGGAGGTGGGAAGACGCGGTCTGGTGAGAGCCGGAGGCACCCTGTCTGCGTGGTGGCTCGGCCTTGACCTTGTGCAGTGACGAGTGGGGCAGAGGAGGCCCGGAAGGGAGGTGCTGACTTGTCCAGACCCTCGCTGTCCCTCAGGGGGACAGCGGTGGGCTGGCCAGACTGGCGTGGGACTGACTGGGAGACTTAGACCCAGAGCGGTTCGGGGCCAGATTCCACCTTGATCCCTCGTCGCCCCTCCCTCGCTGCCGCGCAGGCGAGACGCACCTGGCTGCCACTAGAGGGCGCAGCTGCACGCCCTCTGGAACGTGTCCGCCCTCCCCCTCAGATCTGTGGATGGACCGGGCGTGCCCTCAGGGGAAGCCCTCAGACCCTCTGCCGGCCCACCCGTCTGGGCCACCCCAGGCTGCCGCATCAGCCCCAGGCTCGGTGCTCTACTCCGCCTGCCTCGCCCTCCTTGCCTTGGCCTGACGGCTGAGCACCAGTTTCCTCACCCAGCCCCCGACCCCAGGTGCGCCACCTCCACGCCAGCGCATTTGAGACCCATCTTACTCCCCCGCCTGCCTCTGCCAACTGCACGCACCCCCAGGTGCTCAAGCGAAATCCACGGTTGTGCTGAACTCCCCCTTCCCAGCTCCCCTCCATTCCGGCAGTGGACGCTGGCCCCTCTGCCTCCTAAATCCATCCGCGCCAGCTCCCTCTTGCTGCTGCCGCCGACGCCACCCAGTCCGGGCACCTACCTCCCCCGGGGAACCGTCTTCCAGCTCCCACTCTGGCTCCAACGGGCCGATGAAGGGATCCTTTCAAAATATGGCAAAGACAAAACTATGGAGACAGTAAACACGTCAGGGGTTTGGGGTGGGGGGAGGACGAAGAGGTGAGGCAGAAAGGATTTTCAGGGCAGTGAAAATACTTTGTGTGATGCTACAGTGGTAGATACATGCCGTTATACATTTTTCCAAACCCATAGAATGTACATCACCCGGTGAGCCCTAATGTGGACTGTGGATTTGGGGTGACTGTGATGTTAGTGTAGGTCCACCAGTTGTAACAAAAGTCCCACTCTGGGATGTTGACCATGGGGGAGGCTGTGCATGTGGGGAGGGAGCGTGGCGGGGGGTAAATCTCCGTACCTCCGTCTCAATTTTGCTGTGAATCCAAAACTGTTCTAAAAGAATTGTCTTACAAACACATAAAAAAAAGTCATGGTACTGCTCTGCTTCAATCCCTGAGAGGACTCCCCATGTTACCCTGAGTCAGGGTCCCATCCTCACCATTGTCACAAGGCCTCGTGTGACTGCATCTCTCACAACCCACACCGTTCTTCTGCCCCAGGCCCACTAGCTGCTTTTCTGCTGCTTGATTATCATGAGTTCATTTCTACCTCAGGGATGAGTGCAGGGTGGGGGGACTGCCCTTCTCCCTCTCCTGCCTGTTCACGTTGCCTCTCAGAGTGTGGAAGGGGGGCAGGGGTAGTGTTGAGCCAAGTCTGGGGCCCTGGCCTCCAGGAGGTGCAGGGAAGCAGGATATGGCACCACAGGGTCCTGCCAAGCTCATCCCACAGCCTCCCGCTTCACTGTCAGCTGTCTTTAAGATGCCTATTCTCCCCCCTCCATCCTGTTGTACCTTTCCCGAAAGACCTGCCTGCCCCCTCCCACAGGCTATTCTGAGCCCCTGAAGGCTCGAGGGTGGGGTTCCAGTACAGACAGCCTAGTTCACACTAGGCTGTGAGTGACTACTAGGCTTACACAGTCACGTTTCTGAGGAGAGGGGCCAGTTGAGTCTGGAGCCTAGTCCTGCACGGCACCTTGCAGGTTTCTTAGCTGCTTGAATGTGGCCACCGTTCCAGCCCCGGGCCCACCTTCCCCCATCCTGACATTGAGTGTCCTTCTACAGGGGGTCAGCCAGGCAGGGCCTGAGCTACAACTTCACCCACCTGGACCGGTACCTGGACCTTCTCAGGGAGAACCAGCTCGTCCCAGGTAAGCCGCCAGCCTCGCCCTTGTACTGCTGGCCCCACGCCCTCCCCTTGGCCTGGCCCTTCTGGGTCCTTCTGGTTGCCCACGCAGGGCCTACCTCAGCGCGGGCCTGGTGGAGACAGGCAGGTGAGCAGCGGACAGCCGCCCTCATGTGCTACAGGCTTTGAGCTGATGGGCAGCCCCTCCGGACGCTTCACTGACTTTGAGGACAAGCGGCAGGTGTTCGAGTGGAAGGACCTGGTCTCGCTCCTGGCCAGGAGATACATCGGTGGGCGGGGCGCGTGCCCTGCGGGGACAGGGGGGCACTGCTGGGCAGGCTCTCCTCCCACACCCACCCAGGCCACCTTCTGGTCTCCTCATCATGAACCCGCTGAACCAGGGCCTCCTGATGGGGGAGGGGGGCAAGTGGGGGGGGGGCGAGCTCATAGGGAATCAGACACTCCCGTCGCATCCAAGCCCCCCACCATGGTTGCCCCTCGCTGGGGATCCCCATGAGCCCATGACCCTGTCCCAGGGCAGGGGCCCTCTCGCCACAGTAGGGACCCTCTGCAGGTAGGTACGGCCTCAAGCACGTTTCCAAGTGGAATTTCGAGACGTGGAACGAGCCGGACCACCACGACTTTGACAACGTGTCCATGACCTTGCAAGGTGGGCAGGCCGGCCTCCTGGGGTCCTGCGGATCTGAGAGGGGGTGGCAGCGGCTCCTCCGGCGCGGGGGTGTGGACTCTGTGTCCCTCCCGCCCAGGCTTCTTGAACTACTACGACGCCTGCTCCGAGGGTCTGCGAGCCGCCAGCTCGGCTCTGCGCCTGGGCGGCCCCGGAGATTCCTTCCACCCGCTGCCGCGCTCCCCGCTCTGCTGGGGCCTCCTGGGGCACTGCCACAACGGCACCAACTTCTTCACCGGGGAGATGGGCGTGAGGCTGGACTACATCGCCCTCCACAAGAAGGTCCAGCCCGGGATCCCCGCCCTTCCGTCCGTCCCCGCCCCCAACCCAGCGCCCACGCGGGGGTCCCCCGCATGCGGCAACCCCAGAATCCCGCCTGCTGCCTGCAGCCCCGCCGGCCCTCCGCGGCGGTCTCGGGGGTTGCTCAGGCGGGGCCTCTGCGCAGGGCGCGGGCAGCTCCATCTACATCCTGGAGCAGGAGGCGGCGGTCGTGCGGCAGATACAGCGGCTCTTCCCCAAGTTCGCGGACACCCCCGTTTACAACGACGAGGCCGACCCGCTGGTGGGCTGGTCCCTGCCGCAGCCCTGGAGGGCCGACGTGACCTACGCTGCCATGGTCGTGAAGGTGGGCCCGCCGCCAGGCCCGCCCCTGCGGGAGGCCTTTCTCCCGGGTGGGAGTGGCGGGCAGGCGGCCCCCGCGGTCGCGTTCCCAGCCACCCCGATGCCCGCAGGTCATCGCACAGCACCAGAACCTGCTGGTGGCCAACACCAGCTCCTCCGTGCGCTATGCGCTCCTAAGCAACGACAACGCCTTCCTGAGTTACCACCCGCACCCCTTCTCTCAGCGCACGCTCACCGCGCGCTTCCAGGTCAACGACACGCGCCCGCCGCACGTGCAGCTGCTGCGCAAGCCGGTGCTCACGGCGATGGCCCTGCTGGCCCTGCTGGGTGAGCCGCGTGCCCCGGCGCTTCCTGCGAGGGCGGGGCCAGGATGAGGCCTCAGTTGGACGGGGATGTCGTGCTAGGCCAGGGGTAGCTTGTGCAAAGGCCCGCGGAAGGATGTGCCCTGCTGGGGAGCCGGGAGCGTGTTTCTTGTCCCTCCCCACCCTTCCCCAGCTCAGTGGGCCGCAGAGGCTGTGGTGTGGCCGGGGATCTCCGGTGGAGGAGGGCAAATGGTGGGAAGCCGGGCCCTGGGAGGGTCGAGGGGCGACGACTCCGCGTGGTGACCCCTCTACCCCCGCAGACGGCGAGCAGCTCTGGGCTGAGGTGTCGCGGGGCGGGACGGTGCTGGATAGCAACCACACGGTGGGCGTCCTGGCCAGCGCCCACCCCCCCACGGGCCCCGCCGACGCCTGGCGCGCCACGGTGCTGGTCTACGCGAGCGACGACACCCGCGCCCACGCCAACCGCAGCGTACCCTTGACTCTGAGCCTGCACGGGGTGCCCCCGGGCCCGGGTAAGCAGGGCTCCCAGAGAGGGGGCTCCCGCCCGTGGGGTGGGGGTAGCTCTGGCGGGGCGGGGCCTGGAGGAGGCGAGGCCCGGCCCCAGCATCCCGCTCCGCAGAGGTCGTCTTTGTCCAGCTCTACATGGACAACTGGCTCTGCAGCCCCTACGGCGAGTGGCGGCGCCTGGGCAGGCCCGTCTACCCCTCTGCTGAGCAGTTCCGGCGCATGCGCGCGGCCGAGGTCCGCGGGGAGCGTGGGGTAAGGGGCGGGGCGGCTCCCGAGGTGCGAGGTCCCTGAGCCCCTGACTCTGTCCCCAGGACCCGGCGACCGTGGTGCCGCTCCCCTTTCCCAGCAGCGGCCGCCTGACGCTGCGCCCTGAGCTTCCTGTGCCCTCGCTCTGGCTGGTGCACGTGTGCGCGCGCCCCGAGGAGCCGCCGGGGCAGGCAAGTGGCATTTCCCTTCCCCGCCGCCGCCCCGGTCGCCCCCGCCCCCAACCAGTCTCGGTGCCTCACTCCCCCAGGTGACCCGGCTTCGTGCTCTGCCCTTGACCCGCGGGCAGCTGCTTTTGGTCTGGTCCGATGAGCGTGTGGGCTCCAAGTGCGTGAGTGCGGTCACCACCCCTACCCCTGCCCCCCCCACGCGCCCTTGGCCCCCAAATCCTCCGGCCTGTAGCGCCCATGTGGCCACTCTCTGTGGCCCTTCGGCCACCCCACGCGGACTGTGCTCTCTGCTCCCCATACAGCTGCCCCCACTGTTGGCACAAATGGCCCATGACTTTGTACCTCTGTGATGTAGGATGGGGGTACCTACACAGGCCATTTGCCCCTGGCACTGTGCTCCAGACCCCTCCTCTCAGCCAGTGTGGCCCTTTGTCATGGCAGGAAGAGTGTCCTGGGCCCCGGGGAGGGGCCAGGAAGGGGGCTGGAGGGGAGTAGGGCTCTGGGCGCCCCCTGCCTGCCAGCCCCCCTGGACCCCAGCCCTGGTTGTGCCTGACCTTCCCCAGGTGCCTGTGGACCTATGAGATCCAGTTCTCCCCGGAGGGTGTGGTGTACCTGCCCGTCAGCAGGAAGCCTTCGACCTTTAACCTCTTCGTGTTCAGCCCAGGTGTGCCTGCTGCCTCAGCACAGTCCCTGTGGGGAGGGGTCCAGGGCCTCTCGGCACCTGGAGCTTGCGGGGATCAGAGGGGTTCAGGTTGAAGAGCAGGCATGTACCTTTGTGTCCTCAGACACGGCTGTCGTCTCCGGCTCCTACCGGGTCCGTGCTGTGGACTACTGGGCCCGACCAGGCCCCTTCTCGAGCCCCGTGTGGTACCTGGGGGCCCCTGCCCCGTGAGGGCCACTGCTGCCCCGCGACTGCACCTGTGCTGACCGTGAGCCTGGGCGGCCAGAAGCCGTGCTGGGCCGGACTGCCGTCAGCCTCTCAGCCAGTCGTCCCCTCTGTTTGTCCCCTCCTGCCCCTCATTCACCCCCTTAAAGTGCCTTTCCACGCACAGTAATGGGGACGGCCTTCGTGGTGGGCACTGGGCAGACACGAGGCCTGGCTGGAGTGAGGCCATCCCCGCCTCACCCAACCCCCGCCTGTGGGAGCCTGGATGGGACTCGGGTCAAGCGCAGACTGGTGTGAGTTGCCACTGGGGTGCCCGCTCTGCGCGCCTGGGGTCTCTGGCGTCACCGCTGGGTGCAGCAGGCCCCATTCCCAGCCCCTGCGCCAGGAGGGCCCAGAGGGTTCCCACTTCCTGAGGCCCAGCCAGCCTGCCCACTGCACCCTGCCTGGCCCAGACTGTCCGCAGTGGCAGGGAAGGCCGGCAGTGTCCACTCCTGCGGTCATCCGGGCTCCTTATCTGGGCCCAGGAGAAAACAGCACGCCCAGACGAGGGCGACTTGGGGACTGTGGATGGACATGTGGACAGGGGGCAGGGAAGCCACGAGGGGTGGTATGGAGCCCTGGGGCTCCTCCCCAACCCCCCACGCCCACCCCAGGGCAGGTGGAGCCGACACAGAACGGTGTGGCGAGGCCACGTGGCGAGGAGCAGGGGTGCAGCCAGTCTGGGGTGACGCAAGCAGGAGTGGGGGCCCCGACCCACCCTCCTCTCTCCGCTGCCCTCCGAGCTGCCTGGGCTCAGGGATGGGGGGGCAGGCCTGGCAGGGCACATGGAAGGCGAGGCCCAGTCACCCCCGGCTCCTGTCCGCATGGAAAGGGCGGGGTGCCAGGGCCCACCAGCTGCCTCGTCCTGGGCTGGGGATGTCAGCGTGAGAACTCTCCACCTGAACCCCAAAGCCAGCACCTGTCCCCATTGCCCTTGGCCGCTGGGGGAGGCTTCAGGGCTTGGTGCCTGGGGCCCTGTTGGTACCATACACGGGGTGCTGGGGTGCCCGGTGGGCCCCCGGTTTCTGGGCGTTGTCTTCCTGCCTCGTCAGGAAGCTCTGCCTGGATGTGGCTACGTGACCAAGCACCACGGCGGGCAGGTGGCCCACACGGCAGACGCTCATCCTCTCACGTCCTGGAGGCCGCAGCCTGCGGGCAGGGGTTCCTCCTGAGGGCGCTCTCCTTGCCTTGCAGACGGCCACCTCCTCCCCGTGTCTTCACATGGTCGTCCCTTTGTGTGTGTCTGTGTCCTAATCTTCTCTTCTTATAAGGACACCAGCCATGTGGGATTTGGGCCCACCCATGTGACCTCATTTTAATCACCTCTTTAAAGGCTCCCTCTCCAAATACTGTCACATTCTTTGGTACTGGGGGTGAGAACGTCAGTGTGTGAATTGGGGGGATCCAGTTCAGTCGGTAATGAGCACCAACCCTATTTCTCTGTGACGGTAGGAGTGCATCACCCCAGCGTTAAAGCAGCCTCTTCTTTTTGGGATACAAGCTGCTATATATAAAATATAAACAGGGGCTTCCCTGGTGGCGCAGTGGTTGAGACTCCGCCTGCCAATGCAGGGGACACGGGTTCGAGCCCTGGTCTGGGAAGATCCCACATGCCGCGGAGCAACTAGGCCCGTGAGCCACAACTACTGAGCCTGCGCTCTAGAGCCTGTGCTCCGCAGCAAGAGAGGCCGCGAAAGTGAGAGGCCCGCGCACCGCGATGAAGAGTGGCCCCCGCTTGCCACAACTAGAGAAAGCCCTCACACAGAAACGAAGACCCAACACAGCCATAAATAAATACATAATTTTAAAAAAAAAAGTGGTTAAGATTTATTAAAAAAAAAAATATGTATATATATATATATATATATATATATATATATATATATATATATATATATATATAAACAATAGGCCCTACTGTATAGCACAGGGAACTATATTCAATATCTTGTAATAAACCGTAATAGAAAAGAATGTGAAAAGGAATATATATATTGGGTTGGCCAAAAAGCTCATTTGGATTTTTCGGTCACATCTTATGGAAAAACCCGAACGAACTTTCTGGCCAACCCCGTATATACACATATATAACTGAATCACTTTGCTGTACACCAGAAACTAATGGAACATTGTAAATTACCTATAGTTCAATTAAAAAAATTTTTTTAAAGCAGCCTTTTCTCTACCTGCTGGTTTGGTAGCCTGAGGACCCCTGATGGTCAGGGGCCATCTCAGCTCGCAGCTTACTGGGAGGGGTACTGGGTTCCCCGGTTCCTTCCTTGGACACTCCACCGCACACCCCACTGAGCAGAGATCTCAGATGGGCCCCTCCTTTGGAGACAGTTATGGCTCCAGGGCAGTCAGTGGGGATTTGGCACTGGCACCTGCATCTTGGCCAGGACAGCAAAGCCACAACTGTCTCCAGGGGTAAGTCACCATCTCCACTTTTATTGTGGCTTGTGTGTTGTCAGGTGGCCACCGGGTTGCTGGCATGTCCCCATCCTCTGACCATGTTTTCGTCTTTGCTGGTATGGGGTTGGGCTGGGAGCTGTGTTGAGAGTTCAGGAAGTCCACGTAACTGGCCCACGCACGTCCTCCGTCCCTGCTGTCATGGCCACTTTGCACCTGGGCCCATGGAGTGGTCACTGGGATGGCAGAAAGGGGCTGACATTGACATGACCCGTTTATGAGCCCCTGCTGTAGGGGACACTTCCTGGATCAGTGTAGCTTTTCTGCAGGACACAGCACCCTCTCTGTCCCTCTCCACAGACCTCTTTGTCCCCAAGTGTTCTGTCTTCGTCGCTCTGAGTCTGGCCCACCGGCTGAGCTGTTGGATGCTGCCTGCTTGAGCCAGACGTGCACCTTGGTCCTGCGTGCCGGGGGACCCTGGTGCGTGTGCACACGCGCCTGCAAACCGCGTCCCTCACGCGGCTGGCGGGAGGCTCTTCGTGCAGCCCTGGGCGTGGGCTGAGAGAGAGGCAGCAAGCAGCTCAGGACGAGCTGCAGGCTCCCGGCCATACGACGCGCTTTCAGATGCGCTTGGGCCCAGGCTCTGATATTTAAATTTGGGACAGAATGCCGTGTGCACCGTCTTCTCACTGGGCCCTTGGGTCACGTGGCCACTTGGTAAATGGAGTTGGACCTGCCCCAGAGCTCAGTGGCAGACCCGGAGCTGCTTTTCAAGTGGAGAGTTGTGTTTGACGCAGGAGGAGATGGACTTGCTCCAGGATGCCAGGGCTCTGGGCTGGAGGCGTTTGCCACAGGTGTCTGCCACAGATGCTCCAGGCTGCGTGGGGTCTGATGGGCTACTCACCCAAGGGGCGAGTGGCCTGCGGCCCAGGAGATGGGTCAGAACAGCACGTGCAGATGCGGGGTGTGCCGCTCCCCCACCCAGAGCCCCACTGAGCTCTGTGCCTCCTAGAAGTGGTCCTGCACACTCCCACGTTGCCAGACCTTCGGACCCCCAAACTTCCCTGGACTTTCAGTGGGTTTACCTCTCACCCTGCGGGAGGCATGGGCTTTACCGAGGCCTCTAGGGCGCTTGTCATCTCTTGGCCGCCCTGTCTAATCGGCATAATGTCATCAAGGGAACCAAGATCCCTGGACCGTGTTAAGATGGTGGGAGCGTTGGTGCCATCAGGCAGACTCTGAAGGTGTGCTGCCGTGCCTGCCATGTGTGGGAGCCTGCTGGTCTCCTTCTTCGAGGGGGATAGAAAAGCCAGCTGTGCTGCATACTGGCGCCCTGGACTGTGTGATTTTGTCCAGTAAAGGTACACATCCAGACCTCAGCTGGTTGGTGTTGCCCTGGGTTATGCTGTGATCATCTGTCACTCAGCACCCATCTGGCAAGTGATATGGAGAACAGAGAAGGAATCCCCACCCTCACATCTCCCCAGTTCCTGATGTTGGACCTAGTCCCCAGACACATGGTGTTATTTTTGGTTTCGCGCGGAGGGCAGGCCTGGGGGCTTCCACGATAGCCCCCCGTGCAGCAGCCGCGGGCCAGTGTGGGGCTGTGGCTGCTCGCTGAGTATGAATGGCCCACTCTACATTCTGCGGAGATGGAAACACCTACAGGAAGGCTCTGCAAACCCGTGGGCTCACAGACTCAGGCCCATGCCCCATGTGACCAGCGATGGCGGCTTTCCGGTGCGTGAGGAACGGCCTCGCTTCAGAGCCGTCATCCAGGAATCCCCTCCATAGGGCAGTCACTGAGGGGGCCGCAGGGGCCCCTTACGTAACTGGGGCCGTAGGCAGTTCTTTGTCAGGGGGACTAGCCTCCCCTCCATCCAGGGCTCTGGGTCCTGCACATGAGGCCCTAGCCTCACCTATGACAAGGGGCTTCAGAGACCTGCCAACGGACCTACAATTTTCTGCCTATATGTGCCTCAAGCAGCGCTTCAGAAGCTGCCCACCTGTTTCATTTCTCGAGACCCTGCGTGTAATCGGCCATCTCGTGTTTGCCAAGTCCCCCGAGGGCCCATGGCTGCAAACACTTGCACGTGTGAGTCACCTGGGGTCTTGTTAAGACGTGGGTCTGACTCTAGTCTGTCTGGGATGGGGCCTGAGACCGCATTTCCAACCACCTGTGTGCTGATGGTCCCAGGGGCCAGCGCCAGCCCCGCGGCCCAGTGGCTGCGGCACGCTGCCGGGCGCTTACCAGGCTCCTGCCGGCCGATCCTCGAGGTTGGGGCTCCCTCTTCCCAGAAGGTGTCCGACAGGCTGTGCGGGCAGAGGAACAGCCCGCGTGCACACGTGGACAGGCTGTACACGGGGGCCGTGTGGCTGTCCTGCCCATCTGTCCCCATGTCCCTCCCTCGCAAATTGCTGCTCCTGAGCAGACCAGGGCCCCGGCGGCTTCAGCCTTCGGTCCGGCAGCAGCACGAAGAACCGGCCCTGTGGCCGCAGGAGCCGTCAGGAGGGCCCTGTCCCCGCGTGCCCCTGGCTCTCAGTCCTGCCTCTTCCCTTTCAAGGGAGAAGGAGGGACACCCAGTCTTTAGAAGCACGGCTGTCGCCATAGCAACCAGCCTCTTCCTCTGCCGCACTTGCCCGGCTCGAGGCCGCCCATCCCCACGGTGTCTGTGGCCGAGAGTCACCAGCAGCACCCCCAGGGTCCCTCGGGGAGGTGGGGGTCCCTCCCACAGTGGTCCCAGCACAGGTGCAGGAGTGGCCAACCCCGTGCGTGGGGAGGCTCCAGCGAGGCCCCAGGAGAGAAGGCGAAACCAAAGAGAGGTCTTTCGTGCATTTTAAAGTCTAAAGTGATGTCACCCCTGTTCACGCTTCGTGTGTTCGCTCAGCAGCCGAGGCCGAGCCTATCACCTCAGCGGCCTCCCCGGTCCCTCCACACAGGCCTCTCGTCTGTCTGTCTGTCTAGTAGATCAACCTGATTGGTTTGTTTTTTTAAATAACAACTTTATTGAGACATAATTGACACTCTTTAGAGCATATGATTTGATACGTTTTGACCTGTTTCTGTCCATGATACTCTGACCACAATCTAGACAGTGGCTGTTCCCATCACCCCCAGAGGTCGTCTCACGGCCCCTCCCAGCCCCCACCCAGGCAGCCCCACGTCTGCCTCGGTCACTGTAGACCCACTGGCTCTTTCTAGAATGTGGTACAGACGCCATCACACAGTTCGCACGCCTTTTCCACCAGCACAGTTACCTTCAGACTCACCTGCGTTGTTGCCAACACCTGCGTTGTTGTGTCGACGGATGGTTCACGGCTTTTTATGGCTGATCACGTCCCATTGTGTGGACCTAGAACGGTTTGCCCTGTCACTTGCTGACGGACATTTGGGTAGTTCCCAGTTCGGGGCTGTTACAAATAAAGCCGCTGTGAACATTTGTGTGCAAATTTGTGTGGACATGTACCTCCTTTTCTGTTGGGTAAATACCTGCGAGTGGGACGCTACGTCATGTGACTCGATTACATGTGTGCTTGGCTCTTTGGAAACTTGTTGCTTGCAGCGCGCCCGTATGTCGTGTACTGGTGGTGTCTCGCCACCTTGCTAAGTGCACTAATACTGTTCATTTTGGTGACTCTTTTTCTTGTAGAGTCCAGAGAATTGTCCACATAGATGATCTTGTCATTTACAAATCAGGGGCATTTTACTTCTTTCCAGTCTGAACTGGCTTGACCCTCCAGCACGATGTTGACTAGCAGGGAGAGAGCAAACCCCAGGTCTGGTTCTAATTTAAGGGGTGAGCGTCATTCTTTAACAATTAAGTGTGATGTTAGCTGTAATGTTTTTGTAGATGCCTTTTCTCAGGTGGAGGACGTCCTTTTCTTTGCCAGTTTGCCGAGAGTTTTTTTTTTTTTAACATCAGGAATGGGTGTTGGATTCTGTCCAGTGCTCTTTCTGCATCTACTGAGATAATCATATGTTTTTTCTTTCTGTTGATACGGTAAGTTATGTTGATTGATTTTCAAATGTTAAACCAACTTTGCATCCCTGGGATAAACCCCACCTGATCATGATGTATTATCCTTTTTTTGTTGGATTTGATTAACCAAAACTTAAGGTGTTTTGCATCTGTGTTCATGACCGACACTGTTCTGTAGGTTTCTGTTCTTGTCATTCTGGATTTGGCATCATGGAATGAGTCAAGAGGTAGCCCCTTCTCTTCCCTTTGCTGGGAGTGTTTGCGTAGAATGGGTGTTATTTCCTCCTTAAATGTTTTGTAGAATTTCTCAGTGAAGCCATCTGGGCCTGGTGTTTTCTTTTTTTTTTAATCAGTAAAGAAAATGAATTAATAGTTTAAAATTTATTCACACATAAGCACACATGCGCACAGGCACATACATACATAAATATACCCACAAAAAAATCCAACCTCAAATGATTCCTTGGGTAAGTTCTACCAAACACTGAAGGAACAGATATTTTCAATCTTATTCAAATTGTTTTACAAAGCAGAGAAAGAGGAAATGCCCCCCACTCATTTTATGAGAGTGGCATATCCTTTTTTTTTTGAATTTTGTTTATTTATTTTTTATACAGCAGATTCTTATTAGTTATCTATTTTATACATATTAGTGTATCTATGTCAATCCCAGTCTCCCAATTCATCACACCACCACCACCCTCCCTGGGCCTGGTGTTTTCTCTGTGGGAAGGTTTTTAACTAAAAATTCAAATTATTTAATAAGTACGTTCAGGTTTTCTACTTCTCCTAGAGTGAGCTTTGGTAGTTTTTGTTTTACAATGAATTTATCCAGTTCTTCTAAGGTGTCAAATGTATTGGCATAAATTTATTCACAATATTCCCTATTCTTCTTCTTTTTAAAAAAAAAATTATTGGGGTATAGTTGATATACAATGTTCTTAATTTCAGGTATACAGCAAAGTGAATCTGTTATACATATACATATATCCACTCTTTTTTAGATTCTTTTCCCATATAGGCCATTACAGAGTACTGAGTAGAGTTCCCTGTGCTCTACAGTAGGTCCTTATTAGTTATCTATTTTATATACAGTAGTGTGTATGTGTCAATCCCAATCTTCCAATTTATCCTTCTCCTCCTTACCGCCCCCCCCCTCCCCCCGGTAAGGGGTTTATTTTCTACATCTGTAACTCTATTTCTGTTTTGTAGATGAGTTCATTTGTAGCCTTTTTTTAGATTCCACATATAAGCGATATCATATGATATTTGTCTTTCTGTCTGACTTACTTCACTCAGTATGACAATCTCTAGGTTCACCCATGTTGCTGCAAATGGCCTTATTTCATTCTTTTTAATGGCTGAGTAATATTCCATTGTGTATATGTACCACATCTTCTTTATCTATTCCTCTGTTGATGGACATTTAGGTTGTTTCCATGTCTTGGGTATTGTAAATAGTGCTGCAGTGAACATGTATCTTTTCAAATTCTGGTCCTATTCTTCTTCTAATGTGTGTAGAATCTGTAGTAACATTGCGTCTCTTGTTCCTAATACTGATAATCTGTGTCTTTTCTCTTTTTTTTTCCAGATCCATGTATAAAAAAGATTTATGGATTTTATTGATCTTCTCAAAGAACCAGCTTTTGGTTTCATTAATTTTCTCTTTTTTTTTCTTTCTGTTTTGTTTTCTATTTCATTGATTTCTAATGTGATCTTTCCTGTTTGCTTCTTCTGCTTACTTGGGGTTTCACCTTTTCTCATGTTTTCTAGTTCCTTTGGAAGGAAACTGAGGTCATTGATCTGAGCCCTGTCTTCTCTAATTAGGTGCTTAGTGCCATACATTTCTAAGTACTGCTTTAACTGTGTTCCACGGTTTTTGATATGTTCTCTTTTCATTTCCATTCAGTTCAAAATAGTTCTTAATTTTCCTTTGGTTTCTTCTTCAATGTATGGGAAATTAAGAAGTGGATTACTGGGACTTCTCTAGTGGTCCAGTGGCTAAGACTCTGCACTCCCAATGCAGGGGGTCTGGGTTCGATCCCTGGTCAGGGAACTAGATCCCACACGCCGCAACTAAGAGTCTGCATGCTGCAACGAAAGATCCCGCGTGCTGCAACAAAGACCCAGCACAGCCAAAATAAATAAATAAAATATTTTTAAAAAGAAGTGGATTATTGGTTTGCAAATATTTGAGGATTTCCCAGATATCTTTTGTTAGTGATTTCTAGTATAATTCCAATGTGGTCAGACAACATTCTTTGAATGACTTGAATTATTTAAAAAATATTGCCACCTGTGGCTCAGGAAATGTTTGACTGTTCTGTAAATATCAATCAGGCCAAGTTAGGTGATAGTGTTCAAGTCTTCTATATTCCTGATGATTTTCTGTCTACTTGTTGAATCACATTTGGGAGAAGAGTGTTGAAATCTCTGAGTATAATTGTGGATTTGCCCATTTCTCCTAATCGGCTTTTGCTTCATGGATTCTTACCATGTGCCATCAGGTACATGCACATTTAGACTGTTACGTCCTTTTGATGATTTTAGAACTTTGTCATTATGAAATGGCCCAATTTTTCTCTGGTCATATTCTTGCTCTGAACTTTACTTTAATATTAATACATCAGCCACTCAGTTATTTTGCCGAGTGTTAGCCAATTTATCTTTTCCCACCGCTTTACTTTTAACCAATTTGTGTCTATATTTGAAGTGTGCTCTGTGTGGGCAGCATATAGTTGAATCTTGCTTTTTTTTTTTTTTTAACCCAATCTGGTAACCTCTGCCTTTTATTGGGATGTTTCAATCATTTACATTTAATGTGAGTATTGATATGATTGGGTTTAAATCTACCATCTTGCTATTTATCTTTTATTCATCTCATCTGTTCTTTTCTCCTTTTTTCCTGCCCTTTTTTTTGGATTATTATTTTTTAAAATTACCCCATTTGCCTCTTTTGTTGCCTTCTTAGCTGTAATTCTTTGTTCGGTTATTTTAGTGGTTGCATTGGGATTTATACTATACATTTTTTTAACTTGTCAATGTCCACTGTTGAGTGAGATCATACCATCTCATATGTAGGAAGGGAACCTTAAAACACCATTTCTGATTTTCCCCTCCCAGCCTTTGTACTCCTGTGGTCATACGTTTTAACTTCTCATGTGGTAGAGATCACACAGTACATTGTTGTTATTTCTGCTGTAAGCAGATGATTGATTATCTTTTAAAGAAATTTAAATCATTACAAAAGCATTCCTTACAGCGACTCACATAGTCTGCCTTTCTGGGGCCCTTCACTTCTCCGTGTGGCTTCTGGTTTCCCCCTGGTCCCATCTTCCTTCTACTTGGAGGATGTCCTTTCACGTTTCTGGTAGTACGGATCTGCCAGTGACTGATTCTTCCGACTTCTTACGTCTGAAAAAGCCCTGTTTCACCTTTGCTTTTGGAAGACGCTTTTGCTGGTAAAGAGTGCAGGTTGGTGGGTTTCCTTTTCTCGCATGTTAAAGATATTGCTCCTCTGTCTTCTTAGGTGCATTGTTTTCATTCAAGACATCAACCGATCATCGTTTTCTTTGTTCCTGTATAAAAACGTGCCTTTTTTCTCTGGGTGCTTTTAAGCTATTCTCTTTATAACTGGTCTTCAGCGTTTTGAGGAGGATGGCCCTTGGGGTAGTTTTCTTCATGTTTCTTGTGCTTACGTCTTGTTGAGCTTCTGGGAACTGTGGGTTTATGTTTTTCACTACATTTTGAAAAATTCTGGCCACTTTTTCTTAAAATATTCTTTCTTTTCCAGCTCTGTGTCCTCTCCCTTCAGGCTCCAGTTCCAGGTGTATTTCACTACCTGCAGCTGTCCCCCAACTCACAGATGCTTTGTTCATTTTCGTCAGTCATTTTTCTCTCCATGTTTCATTTGCATAGTTTCTATAGCTCTGCCTTCAAGTTCACAACCTTTTCTTTCACAGTGTCCTCTTCATCCTGTTCAGTGTATTCTTTATCTGACATTTTGATTCTCCTCCCTGGAGTTCAGTTTGAGGCTTTAGAAAAATCTTCCATGTCTCTACTGAACATACTTAGCCTTGCCGCTGGCATCTTGCGCACGTGCAATATAGTCACAGGAAGTGTGCATGATGTTCTTGTCCGCTAATTCTATTGTTTTTGTCATTTCTGGGTTCTTTTTTATTATTTTTCTCCCCTCAGTACAGGCTATCATTCTCTGCTTCTTTTCATGCCTAATAATTTTTGGTTGGATGTCAAACATTGTGTGTTCTACCTTGTTGGGTGCTGGATAGTTTTGTATTCCTATAAATATTCTTGCATTTGTTTCTGGGACACAGTTAAGTGACTTGGAAACTGTGTGATCCTTTAGGTCTTGTTTTTAAGCTTTGCTGGGCAGGACCAGAAATGCATTTAGTTTAGAGTTGATTTTTCCCTTCTACTGAGGCAAGACCCTTCTTTCTACTCTAACCGACACCGCTTGAATTACTAGGTTCTCAGCTCTGGCTGTTGAATGCAGGCACTGTGTTCCTGCCCCGTGGGCTCCCATCCTTCTGGGCGGTTTTTCCCCAGCCTTGGATGGTTCCTTTTCACTTCTGGACTGATCTGTACTCCGCTGAAGCCTCGAGGGTGACCCTCTGTGGGCCTCTGGGGCTACCTGTCTGCACAGCTCTCTCCTCTCCAGGACTCTGCCCTGTGAACCCCAGCCGTCTTGCCCTCCCGGGACTCCCCCTCCCTCTGGGCTGGGTCCCCACTGCCTGCACTGCGCCCTGGAAACTGCAGGGAGGGAGCAGGGACTATTTAAGTCTCCCTTCATTTGTTTGCCGTCTCCTGTTGCACGATGTCTCCTGTTGCGTGATGTCTTGGCTGCTGCTTTTCACACGTATTTATCTCTGAATTCTCTTATTTTTTAACATGCGGAGAGCATGTAACTCTGGTCTCTGTCATTTCATCTGGAGCAGAAGCCTGTATGTCAGGGGCTTTAATTCCCTGGCAAGCGCTTCCCATCATTAGAGGCGTTTCTCTCAGTCCCTACACCTGCTACTAAGATGCCTTCTCTCTCAGGGCTGCGGACACGCCCTCCTTGCCCACCCTCACCCGTCCCGGTCTCGCACAGAGCCAGGGCTCAGCTTCTCGTGGTTGACTGACGATTGCATGAAGAGCAGATAAATACTTCTTGGGGCTCGCTGTGTCCGGCAGGTGGGAGACAGAAACTCTTGCAATCCCCAGGATAATTCCATGGGGTCTGATCGCAGACGGGAGGATTGAGACCGGGAGGTTAAAAGGACAGTATTTGAACCGGTTCCGTATTCCGGGCCCATTGTCATGAAGGGGAAGTGGGAGCCCGCTGGTGGGAGGGTTTCGTGGAGGAGGCGGCTTTGGAGATGCGCTCAGGCTGGCCTGGCGCCGGCGTGGGGAGCGCCGCGTCCTGCGCGGAGAGGCGGCCGCGGGTCCCAGGGAGGGAGAGTGGGGAGCCGGGCGGCCTCCGGGGCCGCCACGCTCCGAGCCTCCGCCAGGGGGCAGCGCGTCCCCGCTCAGGGAGGTGAGCCCCGCCCGGGACGCGCCCCTTCCCACGCGCACACCAGGCCACGGCCCCTCGCCCGCCAGCAGGGACTGCCGCCCGCACCTGGCGCTGCTCACCTGGCGGAGACCCCTCCCCACGGCCCACCTCATCCCGCCCACCGGCGCGGGGCCGCCTCGCCCTCGGCCCGCTTCCTGTTTCCGACCCCCCAGCTTCAGAGCCACCTTTCGCACCGCTGCCCCTGGCAGCCGCCCACCTGTCGCAGCTCTTCACGCCCCGCTGGCGTCTCCTCATAACCCTGCCCGCGCAGCCCGCCACTAGCCCCGGACCTCTTCCCCCACATGCCCGTTTTGTCCCAGAGCACCTGTCTGTGACCCCCAGCGCCGCTGGCACCGTCCTTAGGTGGGCACTGAACCCGCCCTCCTGGCTTCCTTCTCGCTGCGGGGCCTGACTCCAAGCGCAGGAGGGCTACTCGGGTCTGTCAACGTCTGGGCCTTCACCCCGCGTGCAGGCAGGATGGGGGGCGGGCCTGGCTCACCACCACCCTCCCACGAGGTGCCCACCCTGGCCCAGAGACAGGATTTGGGAACCGCCTTCTCACTGGCTTGGAAGAGGTGCGCAGCCTGGGTCTCACCGGGCCCCAAACCCTGATGGCTCACACCCCCTCACCCAGCTCTCCTCTGCCCTGGAGATTCGGACCTGCAAGGCCTCTCCAGTTCCAGTGTTCGCTGGAAGGCTTCCTGGGAGAGGGAGCTCCTGAGAGGACAGAGGCTGTCCCAGGCAGGGCTCCCGAGGGAATAGCATGGGCAAAGGTCCAGAGGGGATGGAGGGAGGGCTGCAGGGGGTGGGGGTGGGAGCTGGACAGGACCCAGGCATCCAGGGCCTCAAGGGTGGTGGGGTTTGTGTTGAGGGCACTGGGGAGCCAGAGACGTGTCAAGGCTGTGTTTTAAGTGATTCTCCGTTCCAGAGATGTGACAGTGGAGGGGAAGCCAGGGGAGCCTGACCCACTGATTCAGGCCAGAGAGGACGGGGGTTGCTCGGGGAGACCCTGATGGATGGAAATAGGGGAGGCACGGGAGCCAGTGTGTGCACGTTGCTGAACAGGGAAGGGAAGGGCAGTGGGGCAGCGTGGAGGGAGATCCGCGGGAGAGCTGGACTCCGCAGCGCGCGCTTCCAGTCCTGGGCATGCCTGGGAAATGCTGCCTGGGAAATCTTGGGTAAATTACCTGACTTCTCTGTGCCTGCGTTTCTTCATCTGCACAGGACCTCAGTACCCCACATCACCTGCGACTTGGCCCTCCCTGGAGTCTCTTGGGGCCAGAGCGGGGTCTTGGATCTCCCCTCCGCTCCCAACGACACCCGGGGGCTCAGACCTCGGGGCCCTGACGGCCCAGCTGGGGCTCGATCAGGGCCAGCTCTGGAGGTGCGCGGGGTGTTGGTGGCCTGAAGTTGTGTGCTCAGACACGGGCGCCAACGGGTGCAGCTGCGAGGTGGGCGCCGCGGGACCTGGAGGTGCGCAAAGCTGGGCTGGGCCTGGGCGGGGCTAGGCAGATGGCCGTGAGGGGGCGCGGTGTGTTGGACCTGGCTGGGGTGGGTGGGAACAGGCTGGGGGCGGGGCTAGGGGCGGGCCGTGCGGGGGCGGGGGCGGGGCCAGGGGCCGACCGGGGCGGGGCGGGGCCGTGCCCCGGGGAGCCGACCCGCCCGCGGGCCGCCCGCACCGCGAGGGTTAAGGCGGGGAGCCAGGCGGGCGGGGCGGGCGCGCACGCCGATTGGCGGAAAGTTCGGGCGCGGGGCGGGGAGAGGGGCGGGGAGATGGGCGGGACAAGGGGGCGGGACGCGGCGGCCTCGGCGCGCCGATTGGCAGGAAGTTGTGTCGGGGCGGGGCGCGCGGCGGGCTCGGCGCTCGCTCCGGGAGAGTTGACAAAGCCCCGCAGGGAAGGACGCCTCGCGGCGCGGTGCCCCGGGCCCCTCGCCCCGCCGCCCCGGGACCCCGGCCCCGGCCCCCGGACCGACGCCGCCGCCCGCCCCGCCCCCGGCCCCAGCCCCCGGCCCCCGCCCCGGCCCCGACCCGAGCCGCCCGCGCCCAGGTAGCGCCGCCCCGTCCCGAGGCCGGGCCCGGGGGCGCGGGGCGGCGGGGTGCGGCGCCCGGGGCGGCGATGACCGCGCAGCGCGCACCGCGGGCCCGGCCCTGAGCCCCGCCGCCCGCGAGCTCCGCCGAGGTGAGCCCCTCCGCGCGCCCGCGATCCCCGGGGCAGACTGGGCGGGCCGACTCGGGAGGGCCGGGGGCCGGGGCCAGAGCTGGGGGCGGGGGCCCGGGCTGAGAGCGTCCGGGTTCCCGCTCTGCGGTGGGGAGCCACCGGCACCGGCACGCGCCGCCGCCGCTCCCGCCTGGCCCGAGGTCCTGCCAGTGCCCCGCCCCCGCCCCTGAACCCCACGTGGGCC
Source organism: Eschrichtius robustus (assembly GCF_028021215.1). Lineage (NCBI taxonomy): Eukaryota > Metazoa > Chordata > Mammalia > Artiodactyla > Eschrichtiidae > Eschrichtius > Eschrichtius robustus. The sequence goes on along the minus strand of NC_090827.1, from coordinate 152,276,119 downwards.
CCCCCCCCCAACGCAAATTTGTCCGCTAATGGCGCAGGCGATTATCTGCGGGGCCGCCGGTGTTGTGTGTCCCGCGGGCAGGGCCCGAGTTACAAGAGCCAGGAATCCAGACGGTGTTTGGAGGGGGGGGCGGGGGAGGTCGGTAATTAGTGTAAACCCTTTGTCTGCCTTTGATAACCACGGTTCCCCCGCCGCCGCTTCCTCCGCCCGGAGCGCGGCAGGGAAGGCGGGGCGGCCCGCACCCCGGTCCCCGCGATCCAGGGCTGGGGTGCGGGCGGCTCCGGGGCCCAAGGCGGGGGGCGGGGCGACCCCCACCCCCACGCAGTGACCGGCCTCTGAATGCACCCCAGGTCCGCACTGGCCGAGATGACGCCGAGCCCCGCGTTGGTGCTGCTGCTGCCGCTGCTGCTGCTGGGGGCCCTCCCGCCGGCCACCGCCGCCCGAGGTGAGTGCTGGCGCCCAGCCCGGCGCCCCGGCCTCCGCCAGCGCCGCCCCTTTCCCTCCGGCCCTGAACCCTGCCACAGTGCCCGCCTGGCGCGCGTGCCTGCGCCCCGCCCCTGCTGGCCCCGCTCTGCCCGCCCTTCACCCGCGGGGCGCCCCAGTGCACCCATGGGACCCTCCAGCTCACCCGCGGGCCCCTCTCACCCACGTGGCTCCCCAGCTACCTGTGGGGCACCCCTCATCTCACCCATGAGGTCCCTCCGGCTCTCCCACAGGGTTGCCCCTCACCCTCAGGGCACCCCCAGCTCATCCGTGGGGCCCCACGCTTGCTGGCAGGGTGGGCTCTGGCCCCAGTTCCCCTCAGGACACACGCACACATCCACACACACATCCCTGCAGTTGCGGGCAGCTGCTCACGGTGGATTCTTGCGTGATGGGCTGTTTGGCCACATTGGACCCAATTAGGCCCCTGGGAACCTGCAGAGACCCCCCTGGTGGCCAGGGTTGGGTGTGGGGACAGTGGGGACATTCTTGGCCTCTGGGACTAATGACCCAGCCCTGTTCCCTACGCCTGCCCATCTCTAGGAAGGTACAGGGTGGGGGCTGGGAGACTGAGTGCCCAGTGCATGGGGTCACTGCACGGTGGAGGGTAGGGGCCTGTCTTAAGGCAGACCCTGAGACCACCTACTCCTGGCTACACACTGCGTCTCTCGGCGTGCACCACACCAGGGCCTGGACGTGGGCTCACACACCTGCTGTGCAAGCGGGCAGGCCCAGATGCCTCCGGAGGGACCCCTGCCCCTGCAACCAGCCCCAGCAAGGGGCGTCCTTGGCTGATGGGTGATGCGTGCCCGCAGACTCCCACCGCCATGCTCAGTGCTGGCCTTTCTCAGCTAGGCGGGACCTGCGGCCAGGCCAGCCCTTTGGGCGTGTTGACCACTCAGGATCGTCCTTGCCCTGTCTACCAGCCCTCTGCGGCTTCGCACCCCTCCCCCGCCGCCGCTGCCGCCCAGCGGGCGCACTGAGACCAACCCGGCCTTATATGGCCACGTTCGGGTGTGGGGTGGCGGGCGGCGGCCCAGGTGGGCCTCATGCCACGGTACCCACCCACCCCCCCCGCCCCGCCTGCCCCGCCAGGGACTGGCTGGCTGGCTTGAGGGTGGGGGCTGCCCAGGCGTGGCCAGGACGGGCAGTGGCCAGGGTACTGCGGACACTCAGGTCATGCCCAGCAGGGCCCCCCCTCCGCCAGTGGCCAGTGGCCTGGACTCTGATTGCTCTTTTATCTGCTTGTTCTCCCCCATCCACGCACCTGCCTGTCCTCTGGCCACTCGGCCAGGGAGGCTCTGGAGGCCACTGGCCTGGCCTGGTCATTGGCTGGAGCCTGAGGTGGAGTGGCCGGTGGCAGCGGGCCGTGGATGGCAGTGGGCAGTAGGGCCTGCCTCGGCGCCAAGGGGTCCCAGAGGGACCACACCCTGCCCTGTGCCCCTTGGCTGAGGCCTCGGGCTCCATGGTGCGGGCCCTGGCGGCAGTAGGGAGGTGGGAGCCCCTTTCCAAGGGCAAGGGCCTCTGTGGTTTTGGGGGTGCGGGGGGCAGTGCTCTTCCTGAATTGTGCTGGCTTCTCCGCCAGGCCTCGACTGGAGGGCAGAGTCGTTTCAGGCCCTTCCCACTTGGCGAGTGAACAGGCTGAGCGCGGACCTTCTTTAGGCTGACAAACCAGCGCAGAGAGAGTTCGGGTGGTTTTTTGAAAGCCGTTTTCCCCGTGGTGTCACAATTTCTGGAATCGGTACATTTCTAGACTCCAATCATATTTTTAAAGTTCCCCTTTTCCCAAAGTTTCACAATCTTGGTGGGTTTGTCTTAAACTGTTTTTTTTTTTTTTTTCAAGTTTGAAAAAAGAATTTGGCTTTCTTCATTTCCATTTTATTTCTCACAGTGAGAGCTCTGAGAGGTTCCGAATGAAATACCTCTTACAAATTACTTTGGAAGAAGTCATTTCAGGGTTTTCTGAGAAGTGCCACGTGTGAACTTCTCTGAGGATGGTGCAGTGGATGGTCTCTGAGTAGCCAGCCCTGGAGGTCCCTCCCTGTCCCCTGGACCTGGCCGGCGTGCCCGGGTGCCCTACCTCCTGTGGGACAGCGAGGACTTGGGGCTGCCCTGCCTTGGGGCTGTGGTGGGAAGGGTCTGCTGGAGCGTGTGAGTTGTTGGGGAAGCATGTGGCCGTCAGGGCGGCTGTGGCGTGTGCATGTGCGTTGGCTGACCTCGGCCTCTGGCCAGGCTGCAGGGGGCCTCCTCCTCCCCTCTAGGTCCCTGCAGGCGGTGCTGTCCAGTGTGCGGCCAGGGCTGAGGTGGACTTGTGGGAGCCCGGCCCAGGCTCTGCGAGGTGGGGATGTGGGCCAGCGGCCCCATTTACGTCTTGCCTTGGGCCCCACTCCTGGAAGGGAAAATAAATCACTGTCCCCTCTGGGGGGAGGAGGGAGCTGAACAAAGTGGCCTTTGGCTGGGCCAGGCTGAGCCTGGGCCGCCCGCAGGCTCTGTCTCCATCGTGGGGGGATCAGTGGGCCTCCGGCTCCGGCCCGGCTCCGCAGCCCTAACGGGGGACGTGTTGGTTTTCCCCAGCTGCAGCCTCAGCCTCCGATCACCTGGGCGGCTCAGGCTCACTGACGTGCTGGGGGAGGCGGGCTGTGGCCGCCTACCCGCTGTGTGGCCATCCACGTTGGCCTCCTTTGCCCCATGCTGTGCCTCGCCTGGTGACTGCAGCCCTGGTGCGTCCAGGTGACGGCCTCCGTCAGCAGGTCAGCATGTGGAAGGAAGGCGTGCCCATGCCACCGTCCCCAGACCCCACGGACACTATCGCCAGCGTGGCCCCACCCTGCCTTGCCCGCCACCCGCTCTTCCTAGTGGTGGCCACCAGGTGCTCCTGGTCAAGCCCAGCCTGGCTTCTCTCCGGGCCCCAGGAGAGCAGGGGCCGCTGTCCTGGGCTACCTCAGGTGGGGTCGCAGCCCGGGGTCCACTGGAGGGTGGTGGGGCGCAGAGGCATGGGTGTCACCCTGGGGCCTGGAAGGAGAGGTGGGGGCCGGTCAGGGTAGGCAAGGACAGACCTCCAGCTGGGGGGATGTTGTGGGCAGAGGTGGGCAGCTCACCGGGGCCAGAGTGGACATCCAATGGACACGGGCGCCTTGGTGTAGTGGGGAAGGGCTGGGCCGAGAGGCTGGTCAGCTGAGGGGGTGTCCTGGGGGCTTTTCCAACAGGACATCGTGGCCAGCCTTCCTGGCTCCGGCGAGGAGTCCTGGGGCCTCCATCCACACCCTGTGCCCCCACTGAGTGGCTGGGGGCAGGGCCTGGAGGCAGGCAGGGGGTGGGGTAGGTGCCTACCCCCCATCCAGCACAGACTGGCCCCCTTGAGGAGATCTGGCCCAGGGTGGGGTTCCTAGGAGCTGTCCCTGAAGCACTGCAGGAGTTGCTCCAGCCTAAGGGCTGCTGAAATCCAGGGTTTCCCATCTTGGCAGGAAACACAGTTGCTTTTCTTCCTGCCGGGGAGTTTATTTCATGAGAGATTTACACAAGCTGTGCGCTGTTGAGTGGCTGAGGAGTGAATAAAGGGGCCTGGGGCAGCAGGCGGGGAGGAGGGACCCCCTCTGGCTCCCACGGTCCTGAGCCCCGGAGGAGCCGGGGCCTGCGGAGCGCGCTCTCCTGGTCTGGGGCCACTGCCAGTGGCTTCCGGGCTGCCCTCTGCACTCGTGCAGCAGCCTGTCCGGGTTGCGGCGGGGACAGTGGGGCTGACTCTGGAGCTCAGCCCGACACAGCATGTGCGCCTTGAGGGCCAGGTGGCCTGCCCCGTGGCCTCCGGGGGCCTGGGGGCGCCTAGCCCGGGCTGGCCTGCTCAGGCCCCATGGCCTCAGTCCTCGCCTCAAGAAGCCCGCCGTGGGCATGGGCTGCCGTGGAGCAGGTATGGGTGGGGGGAGGGGCTCTGGCCTGGGGCTGTGCAGGCCGGGCTGCTGCGTGGGCTGGGTCTTCTGCTGCCATAGCCATCGCCCTCCCCCTCGAGGTTCTGCTTAAACGCCCAGGGGCTCCAGGCTCAGGAAAATGTCCTCGTCTCACCTCCGAGGTGACTCCGGTACCTGGATCGGGGCCCCCTGGGGTGGTCTGGGCCCCGCGGCGCATTACCCTGTGCTCTGGGTCCAGTGCCGGCAGGTGTGGGAGGCCCCACTGGACAAGGGCCTTCTCGGTCCTTTGGCAGCTGGGAGCGGGTCTGGGTCAAGTGATGTGTGTGAGGTGGGGGTGGATGGCGGGGTGGGTCCGCGTTGAGTCTGGTGGGCCTGGTGAGATCTGGACACCCGTCGGGGGCTGCCCGGTGTTCAGCTGAGTCCCTTGGTGAGGGCCCGGGTGCTTTGCGGTCACTGCCCCCTGTTGGCAGTTCACATGGGTCCCCCCCAGGGCAGTGGCACCGTCAGGGTGATGCGCCGGGCCTCCCGTGTCGGTCCTGGGGATGGTGAGGGTGAGGCGGAGGAGCCCTGAAGCTGGGGGTCCACTGAAGGTCCATCTGGGGGCTTCCAGAGAAGAGGACAGACCCGGAGGCCCCCGGTCTGCCCGCCCCCCGGTGCGCGGCTGGGCAGCCGGCTTGCTCGGTGGGTCAGGCCGTCCCTTTGCCACGCCCAGAATGGCCTGGTTTCTGGGGCAACCACCTGTCCTGCGGGTCCTACCAGTTCCGCCACAGGTCCCGTGGGTCCAGCCCCCGGGGGCCGCCCTGGGCCGGCTGGTGACCGGGAGCCTGTGTGCGAGTGCGGGTGTGCACGTGTGCTGAGCCTGCCCCCCTCGTGGCAGCCCTGGGGTGGTCCTCACCTGTGCCCCCGCCCTGGGGCGTTCCTGTCCTTCCCCCCCAGGCCTCGCCTTCTTGGGGAGGGTGCTGGCCCTACAGCCTTCCCAGCTCACCCGCGGTGCCCGGTCCTCACTGTGAGGACCACCTTGGGCGCCCGCACCCCCCAGAGAGTGCCTACCTGCCCTGCCTGGTGCCAGGTGCCTGCCCCCTCCCGGCCCCCCAGCCAGGGCCCAGCGCCCCTCCCCACGCCGCTTACTGAGCTGGCCCTGCACAGCGGGACGGTGGCTTCTGGCCGGCCGCCCTCACCCCGCAGCCAGGCCCACGCTGGTTAGCCCGACGCCCCCCCCACCTCCCCCGCCCCCTGCCAGAGAATTCCTTCCAGGCTGGAAATTTCTGGGGCTTCGCAGGGCTTGCGGGGGACGGAGCTGCCCGGATGAGCCGGCCGGTGCTTCATGCACCCTCATCCTCACCTGGGTTTGCGGCTTCACGGGGCGACGGCTGAGACCACCGGGGCCTCTGTGGTCCCTGCTGGTCTCTGGCACACGGGCCCTGGAAGAGGGGCGATGTCTGGCCCGGCCCCTCTTGAAGGGAGCTTGGGGGTCGGCAAGCCAGGTCCCACAGAACACCCTGGGCGGTGGGGAGGGGGTGGAGCCCGATGCTTGGGACCCCTCTCACCCCTGCCACGGCCAAGCCCCTGACAGACCGTGAACAGAGCGGGAGCGTGGGTCCAGATGCAATGGCCAGGGCAGGCCACCGTGCACCTGGGGGCGGGGAGGGAGGAGAGGGTGTCGGGAAGGTGCGCCAGGCTGGGCAGAGGCCGCGGGGCAGTGAGGTGTGGGGTGCTGAGCTTTGGGGCGGCCCCGAGGGCCTGTGGAGACGGCTTGGGGGTACGGGGTGGTGGGCATGGAGTGGGCCACAGCTGGGGGTCCCTTCTCTGTCCCTGCCAGCACCTTTGCCTCCCTGGGCCCTGGGGCAGGAGGGGTATCAGCTGGGGTTGCAGCCGGGTCTTGTTACACTAAACAGGGGAAAGCGGTGCTCCTGGCCAGGCAGGGGGAGGGGCTGTGGGCCTGGGCGTCTGGAATGCTCAGAGGTGGGGTGTGTGTGTGGGGGAGTCTGCATCCACTGTTGGGGTGTGCATCTGGGGGTCGGTGTGACAGGGTCTGTGTGTGACAGCAGCTCTGGATGGCGGCTGGGAATCCAAGCTGGGTTTGTGGGGCCCTCGGAGCGGCTGCCCCCCATCCCCCCCAGTACCCCCATTCCTGATCATGTTTTCACAGCTGAGGGTGAAGGAGGATGGAGGAGAGGAAGGGGCGACACCTTCCCTGCCCGTTACGTTCAGCCCCCCATCTTGGGGTGAGACCCTGCCCCAGCCTGCCTTTGCCCCGCGTCTGCCCTGCCTGCGCCGTGTGCCTCCTGCCTGTGCCCGCGGCTTCCTAGGGCTGCGACTGCGGGTGGGTGCAGGGTTGGGGCTTCCTGGAGGAGGTGCTCACGGGGAAGGCGCTAAGGCTGCGTCAGCTGCCCCCACCCACATGCCCTCCAGGGGCCTGCGGGTCTCCAGCTCAGGCCTCAGTTTCCCCGTGGCTGAGGGGTGGGAGGCCTTGTCCAGGTGGAACAACAGGGCTTGTGTTTCCCAGGCTAAATATAGAGCTGCAGCAGCCGTGCTGGCGGCCAAAATTCCCAGGAATCTGGGGGGCCAGGCCTCCCGCTGGTGAGCCTGCTGGGGGGTCTCTGCAGAGGCCGGGGTGGGGGGCAGGGCCCCGGCCTCGTGTCTGGGTCCCCCGGAGCCCAGGTGGGGGTGGGGAGGGGTGAGGCTGGCCACAGAGGGGAGGGGGGCTGTTTGCTTTAGGATAAGGCTGGCTCCAGCCGGGGCCTCTGGACGGGCGCTGTCTTGTCCCCCTCACTGCTCACAGGCCGGCCCATGGGGCCACACTTCCGGCCCATCTGGCGGTCACTTGGCTCTGTCCCTCCACTCCGCAGGACCGAGGGTGGCGTCCCTGCCGCCCAGTAGGTGCCCCCCAACAAGGTCTCCTCTGGCGGGTGGGGAGAGGGAGGGGCCTCACTGTCAGGCTGGCGCTTTCTCTGCCACTGAGGCGGGCTCCTTCGGGGGTCGGGGGTGTTGAACCAGCCCCCAGTGGTGCCCCCGCGATGCCGCTGGGACAGGCAAAGCCCCAGCAGGGAGGGGTGCTGTTCCTCGTGCGGGCACCGTCCTCCCCACATGCCTTCCGGGCCATTGTGTGTGTCTGTGTGGACATGTGTGGGTCCGTGTGCCTGTGCTTGTGTGTGTGTGATCCTTGCACCCAGGTGTCAGCCTGGGAAGGGCTGGGGGGTGCCCTTTTGTCCTGCAGCCTGGGAGGCCCCTGTGAATGGTGGAATTTCAGGCAGTGACAGGTGGTGGACAGGGTCTGCCTGGGAATGAGGCCCGGACCCTGGGCGGCCTGGGGGGCCTCAGAAGGTCCACTTGTCTGGGGGCCCTGAAGCCTCTCCCACTGTGAGCTGGGTAGGTGCCTGGGGGGCCCTGGAGACAAGTGAGTGATTAGGGAGAGGCGGGTATCAGGGGAAGCCAGAGGGCTGGCTGGCTGGCTGGCACCTCTGGCACGGCCCACCGTCCAGGGGCTGCATGGAGGGGGTGGGGCCACCCGAATGGGGCAGGATGTGGAGGGGGGAGGCTGTAGAGGGAAGGTGCCCAGTGTCTCCGTGTCTCTCACACCCCAGTCCCCTGGAATCAGAGACTCGGGACCCCCTCCCCACCTGGGGCCCCAGAGAAGGTGAGCCCTGGGCTGTCAGCTCCCTCCATCCAAATGGGGATGGCCCCCTACGCTCCCTGCGCACCCCAGGCAGAGGCGACGGGGGCCCGTGCTCTGTGAGAGTCCCTGGGAGCTACAGTCTCTGGGGGACCCACAGGAGCACTTTGGTTGCAAAGCGGCAGCAGAACCAGCTGGCAATTGCATGTTGAAGAAACACCAGCTGGTTATTAAAAACACATGCCGCTCTCAGGCCCTGTAGCGATAGCATCTCAGAGCAGCCGTGCCTCCGGCACCTCCGTGTGGCCAGGGCTCGGGACCTGGCCTTCACGGCCTGGAGTGGCTGCCGTGCGGGGTGGGTGCCCCTTCCAGTGGCTGGTGGGCGGAGTCCTGGGAGCCGGGCCCAGCCAAGCCCCTGGGAAGGGCAGCTGGGTGCCCGTGGCTGCCTCTCCTGGTCTGGAGGGACCGTGGGTGGGTGACCACGTAAGAGCCCTCCACCCCTCGTGGTCTTCCTGTGGTGCAGGGGCCGCAGACCAGCCCCAGCTCAGGGCGTCAGGCGTGGCGGCGCAGCAGGGAGGGGACTGAGGGTCCACCAGGAGATCGCGCCACAGCCTTCTGATGTCCGCAGCGTCCTTCCCAGCTGACCCGTCTCTTGCTGCCCTCTAGGCCTGGTCATCCCCCTTCTCCCTGGACTTGACTCCAGAGAAAGTGAGGCTGGGTGGACCCGGACCGGCGCGGACAGGGATGGGTTTCTTCCCGCCGGTGAAGGGCGTCATGGCCTCAGCCCAGGACTCAGGCTTCTCCCACGGCAGACAGTGGTCACCCAGGGCTGGGATGCCCAGCTGCTTGCCCTCTGACCAGGGCCTTGGTGACCGGGTGTGGCCTGCCTGGCAGCAGGGAGGCTCTTGTCCAGGCAGACAGACCCGGTTTGATGCAGCCCATGCACACACAGGCACAGACGTGGGCCACCAGATGCAGGGACGCTCACACGTGCACACACACACACAAACGGGGTGCCTGCAGGGAGGTGGTGGGGGCCGCCCTCGCTCGCCTGTGGACGTGCCTCCTGGGCGAGCCGCTCCTCCCCCCTCCCACCCCCACCCCCACCCCCACCCCTGCATCCTGGCTCCCGTGCGGGAGCGCGGTGGGCCCTGGGTGAACGCCGCCTCCTGTGGTCTGGGAGCTGGGTAGGTGTATCTGGGTGGAGTCCTGGGGTGGGGACCCGGCAGGGACAGCCCTCCCCCGGCTCCCAGTGCCCACGCCTGCCTTGGCCCTGACCGACCGCCTGCCGGTCCCCTCCTCCCTGACCGAGCCCTCTGACCCCCACAGGCCCCCCGAGGATGGCGGACAGGGTAGTCCCGCGGCAGGTGGCCCGGCTGGGCCGCACTGTGCGGCTGCAGTGCCCCGTGGAGGGGGACCCGCCGCCACTGACCATGTGGACCAAGGACGGCCGGACGATCCACGGCGGCTGGAGCCGCTTCCGCGTGCTGCCCCAGGGGCTGAAGGTGAAGGAGGTGGAGCGGGGGGACGCTGGCGCCTACGTGTGCAAGGCTACGAACGGCTTCGGCAGCCTGAGCGTCAACTACACCCTCGTCGTGATGGGTCAGTGCTGGCCGTGCCAGGGCGGGGCCTGCCGTGCGTGCCTAGTCAGCTCGGGCGGGCAGGCAGACCTTCCCTGTGTGCCCACCCCTCACCCTGCGTGAGCTCGGCCCACGGCCCCCAGCACCAGACCCGTCCGGCTCCCCGCCTCTGAGCCCGGGACACCAGCCCCAGGCTGGGCCCCGCCCCCGCAGGCCTCACCTTGGGGTTCCCCTTCCTCCCGACCCCTTCTCCCCCAAAGTTCTGCTGACCTGGGGGCCAGGGCTGGCTGGGGGGGGGGCGGCAGGGGTGGGTATGGGGGCCCCAGGTGATGGTCCCCCTGAAGGGCAGCCTGGCGGGGCAGGCGGGCCGGCAGCCTTGGCGTCGGCCATGACTTTGAGGCTCGGGTTTCGGAGTTCAGAGGGGCCGCTGGGAAGGAAGGGCCTTCTGTTCTCCTCTGCCTCTGGGGCCCCGGCTTGGGGACCGGGCGGCGCCCCCCAGCAACACGCCCTCCACTCGCTGGTACCGGGCGCTGGCGCCTGGCCCTCCCCCACGGGCTCCCGGGCGGGTCCCTCGGGGCAGGCTCCCTGGCAGCACAAAGGAAGAGCCTGACCCACGCGCCCCTCCGCTGGGTTCCGGGGTGGGGTCTGAGCGCCTGGCCTTGGTCCTGGGCCGTGGAGGCGCGGCTGTCACTGGGAGGGGGGGCATTCCTCGGCACGCCGCCCCCCCTCAGGCCTCACAGGCCTTCTCTGGGCTGTGGAATGGGAGTCCTGTGGGTGTCCCCCCAGCGTCCTTTCAAAGGGGAGGATGGCCAGGCGGTATGCGAGCCATGTCAGCTCTCCTAGCCCTCGGCCCCTTGATGTGGGCTAGGGTTACTGCAGCTGCCGGCTGGGCCTGGTCCCCACCTCCCCCAGGCCCTGCAGACCCCCCGGAGCCAGGGTGGGGGAGCCAGATCTCCGTCCCACCCACGCCTGTCGGGGTCACCTGCACCCAGGGAGTGGGCCGGGTGGGCGGCTTCTGCCCAGCTGTCTCTGGGATTCTGAGATGTGGGTGTGCACCCATGGCCTCCTGCTGGCGTTTCTAGAACTTTCCCAGCTGGGCCTGAGGCTGGGGCCTGGGAGCCAGTCCTGGGGTCTTACAGGGGCTGCCGAGGCCCCTCTCATGCACCCTCCCCTCTGCAGACGACACCAGTCCAGGAAGGGAGAGCCCGGGGCACGACGGCTCTTCCGGGGGCCAGGAAGACCCAGCCGGCAAGCAATGGGGTGAGCACGGGGAGAGACGTCACCATCTTGGTCGGGGGGTGGGGCTGTGCCTCCACCCCAGTGCCCGCTGACTTCTGTGCCCCGCCCGCTCCCCCCCACCCCGCGCAGCCCGGCCCCGCTTCACGCAGCCCTCCAAGATGAGGCGCCGGGTGATTGCGCGGCCCGTGGGCAGCTCCGTGCGGCTGAAGTGCGTGGCCAGTGGGCACCCACGGCCCGACATCATGTGGATGAAGGATGACCAGGCCTTGACGCGCCCGGAGGCTGGTGAGCACAGGAAGAAGAAGTGGACCCTGAGCCTGAAGAACCTGCGCCCCGAGGACAGCGGCAAGTACACGTGCCGCGTGTCGAACCGCGCGGGCGCCATCAACGCCACCTACAAGGTGGACGTGATTCGTGAGTGCCGGGGCCAGGGGTGGGGGTGGGCTTGCGCCCGGGGGCTGTGCCCAACGCATGTCCCTGCGCAGAGCGGACGCGCTCCAAGCCCGTCCTCACGGGCACGCACCCCGTGAACACGACGGTGGACTTCGGAGGCACGACATCCTTCCAGTGCAAAGTGCGCAGCGACGTGAAGCCGGTGATCCAGTGGCTGAAGCGCGTGGAGTATGGCGCCGAGGGCCGCTACAACTCCACCATCGACGTGGGCGGCCAGAAGTTCGTGGTGCTGCCCACGGGTGACGTGTGGTCGCGGCCCGACGGCTCCTACCTCAACAAGCTGCTCATCACACGCGCGCGCCAGGACGACGCGGGCATGTACATCTGCCTGGGCGCCAACACCATGGGCTACAGCTTTCGCAGCGCCTTCCTGACCGTGCTGCCCGGTGCGTGGGCCCCGCCCCACCCCACCCCACCCCACCCCACCCCACCCCACCCCACCCCACCCGGGCCCCGCCCCGCCCCACCCCACCCCACCCCACCCCACCCCACCCCGGCCCCACCCCACCCCACCCGGGCCCCGCCCCACCCCACCCCACCCCACCCCACCCCACCCCACCCCACCCGGGCCCCGCCCCACCCCACCCCACCCGGGCCCCGCCCACACGTGACGCTCCCCTCCCCGCCCCCTCCTCGGTTTCTCCCGCAGACCCGAAGCCGCCAGGGCCGCCCGTGGGCCCCTCGTCCTCGACCACCAGCCTGCCGTGGCCCGTGGTCATCGGCATCCCAGCCGGCGCCGTGTTCATCCTGGGCACCGTGCTCCTGTGGCTCTGCCAGGCCAAGAAGAAGCCATGCGCCCCCGCGCCCGCCCCTCCGGTGCCTGCACATCGCCCGCCCGCGACGGCCCGCGACCGCGGCGGGGACAAGGACCTGCCGGCACCCCCCACCCTCGGTGCCGGCCCCGGTGTGGGGCTGTGTGAGGAACTCGGGCCCCCGGCGGCCCCCCAGCACCTGCTGGGCCCGGGCTCAGCCCCCGGCCCCAAGCTTTACCCCAAACTCTACACGGACACGCACACGCACTCACACACGCACTCGCACGTGGAGGGCAAGGTCCACCAGCATCAACATATCCACTACCAGTGCTAGGGTGCCTCAGGGTGGGCTTGTGGGGGCCCGGCCAGCCGGGCAGGCTTGGGGCAGGGGCCACAGAGGAGGATGGACTGCGGTGAGAGGCGCCCCACGTGAGACACACACACACCTGGACGCACACACATGCATGACATACCTCTGGACACACACAACTACACACACACACACACACACACACACACACACACATTCAGACTAAGAAGCCTTCAGGAAGGTCTGTATCGTAACTCTGCAGTGCGCATGTAGCGATGGGCTAGCTCATGAAGGAATCCCTTGGCCCCGTGATAAGGATTTCATGGGGGCCATGGTCACCCCCCCCACCCTGGCCTGGCAGGAGATCTGAGAGGCACCCTGGCTTTGCAAACCAAAAACTCCGACCCCCTTCCCTACGCCTGCCCGCCTGTGTCCCTGCCCAGGCTATTTTTGCCACCACCTGTCCTGGGTGTCCAGGAGTCCACCAGTGCCCTGGGCAGGGGGGTCGGGCGGAGCAGTCCTAGGCCCCATCCTGAGAGGCCGGAGCTGGCTGGGGGTGCCTCCCGTCCCACTGCCAGAGAGAAGGGGCCCTTGATATTTATATTTAAGAAATTAAGATAATAATATTAATAATGATGAAAGGAGGGCTGGGCCACAGAGACTCGGCCTCTCCTGAGGCCCAGGACCCACCTGGCCTTTTGGAACCACGCTGGATGTCCACCTCGGGACCGGGCATCCATCACCCCACTACCCGTGGCGGCCCCAGGCCTCTGTAACTTTATATAGAGTTTGAGCTGAAGCTTCGTATATTTAATTTATTTTGTTAAACAAGAAAATGTTCATCCTTTCCTCTAAGCTGGTGTTTCTTCCTGTGTTTGCATCTGTGCGTGAGCATGTGCCTGTTTATAGGATGGATGGGGGAGCTCTCAGGAGCCCCATCACCAGGCCTTAGGCTCGGGGGCTGAGGCCTGAGGGTCCCCAGGTCCTGCCATCAGTGCCCTGAACCGAAGGACTCTTCCCCACTCACCTGCATGCGCCTCCCTGGCCAGCCAGCGTCCTGCACATCTGGCCCGGGGGGGGCCCCCCAGCCCTCAGTGCAGGGCCCGTGTTTCTCCCGTCCCACATTCTGGGGTCCCCTGGGTGGCCTTGGTGGGGAGGTGGGCTAGGGCCAGTTGCCTGCAGGGAACCGTCCACCCTGGGTGTGCACCCGTGGCCTCGCTCTCTGGATGAGGAAACTGAGGCTCTGACTCACTCAACCAGCAGGCAGGGGTTGGGTTGCCCCTGGCCCGGAGGTTCTGGAGCATCTTGAAAAGAGCCGGTGCGATTTTAGCGAAGCCCCCTGCACGGTATGTCGGAAGGTCGGCAGGAGGGGCGAGCCCGAGCCGCTGGTTCCCAGCGCTTCAGGAAACAAGCCCAGGCTCTGCCTGACCCGCCGGTCGGGGTGCCCGCCATCCTGCCCAGGCGACGCTGGGCCCACGGCTAGGGCCGAGTCTCCCCTCCTCCGTGCCTGGGCAGTGAGCTGCTGCCGACCCCCTGCCTCCTCCCCAGCTCCGGGCTGGTCCCCTCCCGCTGCTCTAGTCTCCCAGGGCTCAGTCCCCAGTCCCCTTGCCCTTCCTCCACTGGGACCCCCATGCAGTGCAGGATGGGGTCCCTTGTCCTTCTCAACCTGCCCCCATCCTTTGGCCTCCCAGGGGGGACCCCACTCCTATCTCTTAGGAGGCAGGGGCTAGCTCTGAGGTAAGCCCCACTGGGGTGGTCCTGACTCTGTGGGCAGTGACCAAACTGTGGCCTGGTGACGGAGACCACCTATAGTGGGCACCGCGGGAGACCTAGGGCCTGGCCGGCTGTGGGGAGCCGGGCTGCAGTGGCCAGGGGGGTAGTGTGGGCTGCAGGCAGCCCGCAGCTGGTGACCGAACAGATGTTCCCCAGACAGGACACGCTGCAGCCGACGCCTGGTTGGGTTTCAGTCTGAGGGGGTAGGGTGGGGAGAGGGTAGACGCTGGGCAGTGGGGAGACCTCAGGCTGTGGGCCATCTTTGGGTCACAGGGCGTGAGCTGCCCCCTGCCCAGCACCCCTGAGGGTACAGTCCCCCAGAACCTCAAAGGAGACTCTGCCACTCCCAACCCTGTGCCCTTCTTGGCCTGAGAGACAGTGCTGTCTACCTGGGCTCACGTGAGGACCACCCTCATCATCTGCCCCAGGGAAGCCTGGGGGGCTAATGACCTGACAGGCCCATCAGGGCCCCGGGTCCTGGTTTTCGGGAGACCAGTGGCTCCGGGCCCATGCCCCAGTGCCCTTTCAGGAGAGAGGGCTGCTGATGGGCTGGTCATTCTGTGGACATGTTAAGGTGCCTGGCTGGGCGCGGGGTCTGGGCGACCAGACAGACCCATCCTCTTGGGGCTGCCTGGCCACCACGAAGCCCACCAGGACAGACGTCTGCTCATTGGGCCTCCAACTGACCGGCCCCCCTCCCTCTGTCCAACACCCCCTTTTCCTTCCCTCTCCCTGGCGCCCCGTGCCCCTTGGGGTCTCCCAGGTTGTGCGGGGGCGGAGCCAATGGGAGCGTCAGTGGGCGGGGCCAGGCGGCAGGCGGGGCCAGGTGGCAGGCCAGGCCGGAGTGGAGAGTCTTTGGGCTCCGAAGGGCAGGGGAGCCCAGAGTGGCATGAGGAGGGGCACCGCGGCAGAACTTCACCTCCTGGGTTCTGAGGCACCGCACCCTGGCTTCTCCTGCCACAGTTGCCCCTCCACAAACACCAAGGCCAGGCCCTAATGTGCCCTTGGCCACAGGCAGAAAGACCAGGGCACAGCCACCCATGATGCTACCAGGACCCCCAACAGGAACAGAAATGCCTCCCGTGCCCAGCTCTGTGGGGTTCCCTGTGGGGTGGGAGTGGGGGCCCCCAGTCTCAAGGGAGAGGAGGGGGATCCAGCTGTGTCTCAGAGTGACTCCCAGGCCAGACTGGGAGTCAGTGTCTTGAACTGATTTCACAGCCACTAATGGCTTGTGCTGTTGAGGCTTCTGAGAGCCATTTGGGCTGAAACTCCCGATGTCCATGGTGGGGGTGCTGGGTGCTGGGTGGGTGGGTGCTGGGTGGTGGGGTGCTGGGTGGTGGGTGCTGGGTGGTGGGTGGTGGGTGGTGGGTGGTGGAGGTGCTGGGTGCTGGGTGGTGGGGGTGCTGGGTGGTGGGTGCTGGGTGGGTGGGTGCCAGGAGGGAGGAGCCCCGGGGCCAGGCCAGCATCTTCCCTCTGATCTGGGCTGTGATAAGCTGGTCCCCTTGAAGCCTGGTGACCTTGAAAGGGCAGCCCAGGCTCTGACACCCTCGGGTGTGACTGCTCCCTCCCCACCCCCAAGCCCCGCAGCCCAGCCCTCCTGGCTTCAAAGGGGTGGCCGAGAGTCTTGTGCAGCTGTCCCAGAGGGGGGGCCTGAGGCTGATGTCCAGGGACCAGGCCATGTGACAGAAGCTGAAGATGAGGGGACGTGGGGCCACCACACCCCCGTGGACCTGGGGTTGGGAGGGCCTGGCAGGGGATCAGAGCCTTGTCTGGGGGCCAGGCCAGGGGACCTGGGATGGGAATGCAGGATGTAGGAGACAGGAAAAGGGACAGGAACATAGGACATGGGGTCGGGACCAGCACAGACTCGACCTGGGACTGGGGGCATGGGGTCAAGGACCTGCAGGCGCCAGCCAGGCTGCCCCAGCCCCCCGGGTGGCGTTGCCTGGGGCTTGCAGGGCCCTGGACCTGCTGCGGGGGCTGAGGTGGCATGGAGGGGCTGGGCCCCGAGGGGCTGAAAGGTGAGCGCCCCCGGCGGACCTTGCCCAGACCCAGGGCGTGGGCTGGGCTGCCCTGGGACGCACGGGCCTGTGGGGCGGGCTGCTGCAAGGTGTGGTACGGAGACAGGGGACTCCCACAGGGCCAAGCTTGTGCGGGGGCCGGGCCCCCGGGCTGGGCTGGGAGGCAGCCTCCGCCCCATGCCTGGCACCAGCACCTGGCACGTCCCTGCTGCATATGGTGGGCAGGGACCGAGGCTGCTGATCACGGGGAGGGGCGGGGATTGGGCAGGGCAGGGGCGGGGCCTGGCAGCTGGGGGCTCCCTCTGTGCCCCGTGCTGACCTCACCCGGTGCCGGGTGCCCGTCCTGTTCAACCGCCCAGGCCTGGCTGGGCTCAGGGCCCTCACAAGATGGGCCGGGTGTCAGGGGAGCTGAGGGCCAGGGCCTCTCCTAGGAGCCCGGTGAAGGTCCATGCATTCCTTCCCCAGATTCAACCCCCATCCTGCCAGCCCCACCCAGGCTGTCCCCCACCCCTACGGCTGCCCTGCTGAGCCCTCTCCAGCCCTGCCTTGGCTCAGAGACCTCCGCAAGCCGGTGCTCCCCCCGGCCCAGCCACCCTGACCCCTGGACTGCCGCCGTCTGTGGAAGGGAGGGTCGACCTCCCATTCAGGCCAGCACACGTCAGTGACCCCAGGTGGGAGATTGCAAGGATCCCCAGACCTGGGAATGTAGGGCCCTGGAGGTGGGATCTGCCTCCCAAGGGGCTTCTCTCGTGGAGACCCCCAGGGGGTGGCGCCCAGTGGAGCCCCGGGTCAGCAGCTTCCGACGCCTTTTTCTGGCTGTGTTGCCTGGGGTCACCTGGGGTCGTGCCCGGTGGGCTCAAGAGCCCACCCCCCAGGGTCTGCCGAGCGGCAGCCCAGCCCAGACCCTGCAGCAAGTGGCGTCCCAGTCAGCGGCCCGCACCCCTGGCACCGCTGATTTGAGGCGTGGAAGCCGCTGACACAGGACTTGCACTGGCCCCGGCTGGGTGTGCCCATCCACCACAAGGCTACTGACGACCAGGCCCGGCGTCTCATGCCCCTGCCGTGGCACCCTGGGCAGCCTGGGGAGCTGGGGGGAGGGTGCTCTGCCAGCACCCATCCTGTACCAGCTCGGGGCAGAATGAGGCCCTGGGTTGGGGGCCTTCAGCACACTCCTGCTTCTCAGGGTGCAGGCTGGTTCCTTTTGGGGGGTCTTGTCTCTGGCACTTGTCTGGGGTGACAGGGCAGAGTGTCTGGGTCAGGCCGGTGGCCAGCGCAGCGGACTGATCCTCCCGCGGCAGGGGGTCTCGGACTGAGATACACACGGCCCCTCCTTCCTTGATCTGGGTTCAGTCCTGCCTGGGCCTTGCCCAGAGCTCGGGGGCTTGCGCCCTCCTGTCTCCTGGGCCGCGGTCGTCCATCCCCAGAGGCTGCGCTGACCCACGTTCCCCCGCCCCCACTGCACCTTCAAGACTCCAGGGAAGCTGAGCCAGAAGCATGAGCAGTACAGCTCTGAGGGCCTGACCAGCCCCCCCAGACAAGCCCTGGGGAGGGGCGCGTGCTGGCCTGGCTGCATGCAGCAGCCTCAGGTTAGGACCAGAGGTCCCCACCCCCCGCCCCATGGTGGCTGGGCGCAGGATGGGGTGGGGGGGTCCATGAAAGGTCCAGCAGCTCCGGTAAGGGCGGGGGCGGGGCAAGACGCCCTCGCACCCAGACAGCTGTACGCCCCACCCCCGCTCGCTCCACAGCCGTGGGGCATCTGGCCCTGGGCCGGCAGGTGGTGACAGCTGCCAACAGCTGGCCAGAGGGGCGGGGCCGCTTATCCCGAGTCACGGGTGGGGGATGGAGAGGGTCTGGTTGGGATGACTCGCCGTTGAAGGGAAGGTCGAGCTGTCCTCCTCATGTCCCCAGAATGCCATCCCTGGGCCCTAGAGAGACCCTGGCGGAGAGCACAGCCCGGGAGAACAGGACAGGCAGGGGGTATCTTGGCCCCGGTGCCAGGGCTGCGGACCCCCGGAGGCCCCATCTGCCTCTGCGGGGTCCCCAGGGTCTGGGGGCTGCATGCTGGGGGTGGGCAAGGCCAGTGGGTGGGGGTCTTCGCTGGAAAGCAGCAGCCGTCCCCCAGCAGCGCCCACCCCGACGGCAGGCAGTGCAGGTGGGTTTCGGTGGGGGGGCCCTGGCGAGGGTGGAGGCCCCCCACTGACGCTGTCTCTTCCTCCAGCTCAGGGACTCCTGAGCTTCCTGGGAAACTGGCAGCCCCTGTCAGTGGGTCCCTGGGGCCCTGGACTCTTGCTGGGGACCGCTGCCTCATCCCTCCAGGCCCTCCCTAGCTCTGCCCCAATGTTGTCCCAGTGGCCTTTTCACGAAGCCCGCCAGCCCAGGGCAGCACTGAAGCTGCCGCTGCCTGCTGGAGCCTCCCCTCAGGCACGCCGTGGGGACCCGGCTTGGGATGGGTTTACGCCTCCAGCAACGCCAGGGCCACCTAGCTTTACGCAGGACCTGATGCGCGAGGGGCAGTGAGCTCTTGGTGGCCACACGCCCCTGCCCCCCTGCCCCCCGGACCACGGGGGAGTCACGGCCAGCCTCCAGGACTGCTCGTGTGGCCCAGCCGCTGGCAGAAAGTGTAGCTTGCGGTCAACTGCCATGGCCTGGGGACAGGAAGGTGGGAGTCCTGGGGGTGACCACCTTATCCCCTTCGGGCCCTGGGAGGCAGGGAGCCAGGACCCCAGCCTCAACCCTCACCGTGCTCTGTGCAGCCTGAAAGCGCCCGGCAGCACCTCCCACCCAGCGTGCACAGGCCGTCTTCTCAGGCCAGCAGCCTCTCTGTGTCATGAGACCCTAGGCAGCTGCCCAGCTATTCTGACCCTCAGTCTCCTCATCTGTGGCCTGGACGAGAGGACCCGGCTCAGGGGCCGGTGGGAGCCCTTGGGGCCTGCCTGGGTAGGAGGTGAGCTCAGGCCTGGGCCCAGGAGGCACGGAATGGCCCTGGCCAGGGGGCGGGGGCGGTGAGTGGGCAGGACCTCAGCCTGGACCCAGGCCCAGGGAGGGCTGGGGCGGCACCGGGCTCAGCAGAGGCAAATTCCTTCTTCCTTCACAACTTTTTCCTCTTATTTTTTTTCCAGTTTCTTCCAAAAGCCGTCCTCCGCTGTTCGTTCCTGGAGCCCCTCCAAGACCATCGGCACCACTCGCGGCCACAAAGCTCCTTTGACAGCAGCGGCGGGAGCTAAACCAACAGTGGGGGTGGGGGAGGAGGGAGGGAGGAAGGGGACACGGGACGCCCCAAGCGGAGGCCTCTGGGCGTCCTCTGGGGCAGGGCTCCACGGGGGTGGGGGTCGTGCCGGGGTTGGCCCCATTTCTGGTGGGGAGGACGCTGGTCCCCCTCTGCCCAAGCCCAGCACCTCCAGGCGCCTCTGGTTGAAGCTCTGCTCTGAGCGGCCCGCCGGCCCCGGCTGCTCTGGGGAGGCCTTGCAGACAGCCCTGTGTCCACCAGCGTCTCCCGGGTGTGGGTGCCGGCCAGGCAGGGACTGGACCGCCTGCTGGGAGGTCTGCCGCCACAGGACCCTGGCCCGACGGGCAAACGGGATGGCGTTGGCCTTGGACTGTCTGCGCCCTGCCACCGTCCCCATCTGTGGGCTGCGGAGGGCTGGGGTTTTGGGGCTCACATGGGGCACACAGCAGCGCTCATAAATGTTTGCCGGAGGGGTGCTGGATGCAGGACGTCGGGCGCAGTTCCTCTGCTTCCTTTCTGCCCACTTGGAAACCGAGGGGCCTGGCCCGCGTGGCCCCCCAGAAGCCAACTCTGAGCGTTGGGCATCCCCAGATGCCCAGTGACGGGGAGGCCTGGCTGGACGGACAGCAGGGGGTGTCTGCCTCTGGTCCAGCGGGGCGGGTGGGTGGTGGTGAGCGTCACAGGACACGGGGGGCCTGGGCTGGGCAGGGGCCGGGGCTGGAGAGCCGTGGGCTGGTGACAGAAGTGTCTGCACAGGAGAAGGTGAGGGGCGGGCACAGCCGAGACCGCCTGGCTGCTGCCGCTGGACTCAGGGAGGTCGGCAGGGCGGGTGGCGGGCCAGCTGGGCTCGGGACAGGCTCCCAGGCTCCCAGGCCGCGGCTGGTGCCCGTGGCCGCCCGCTCGCTGAGCCCTCACAGCTTGGCCGGAGGAGCCTTGCTTGGCTCCAGACACAAGCGTCGCCCATGGGGCCCTGCAGGGGCAGCGGCCGGGCGGGGAGCAGGCCCAGGACGAGGCACAATCCACCCTTTGTTCCCGCGGCGCCTGGAGCCTTCGGGCCAAGAGGAAATGAGGGGAGCGCCAGCCAGCAGCCCTCGCCTGCCCGGCAGCCCTCGCCGCCAGGGCCCCGCGGATGCCAGGGCCGGGCCCAGCAGAGGAGCTGGAGGTCCCAGTGGCCTGGACCTGGAGGCCCACACCCCTCTGTACCCTGCACACCCACCCCAGGAAGGCCTGGCCACGGCCCCACCCCTGCACCCCGAATGCTTGGCCACTGCAGAGGGCCGTGGCCGGAGCACAGGCCCCGGGCAGCCACTGCTCCAGGCTGAGGCCGGCCCCCGTCCATGGCCTCCCCCCACACTCCCTCCTCTCTCCTCTCCTGGCCGCTGACGAGCGCCCGTGTCTTTCCTGGCTGAGGGTGGATGGGGGGAGGCAGGGTCTGTCCAGCTGGGGGGCTGGCCCACACCCCACCCTGCTCTTCGCCGCTGCCCAGAGCCCCCTGGACGTGACCGAGGGTCTGTGGCCTGTTCTGGACGCAGCCAAGCTTCTCCCTCCCCCCAGGGGGTCGTGCTATCGGCTTGCAGCATTGTCCAGGCAGCCCGGGCCCCGGCGGGAGCGCACGCACACTTGTGTGTATGTGCACGCGTGCAAGTGTGCGTGTGGGTGTGAGGCGCTTGGGACCCCTTCCGTCCCCTCCCTCAAATCTGTCTTCACTCCATGCACCCTTCCTAGGGGGGCCGGGGCAGGAGGTGTGAGGCCAGAGGACCGCCGGGAGCCTTGTTTGTGAGACGGCCCCGTGGGGTCTCCCTTGGCGTCTCCAGGGCAGGCCGGCCCCAGTGGGGCTCAGCGGGCTGGAGGCCCAGGCTGCCTGATGTCTCCATCTCGGATGCATTTCAGCCTCTCCTTAGCCTGTGTGGAGGCTGAAAGGTGACCCCTGAGGCCCCTTTGTTGCTCCGAGATCCGTATCTTCCCTGGGAAGGGCTGACTCTGCCCGGTGGGGCGCCCGGCGGGGCCCAGCTTTCATCCTCGCAGGCAGAGATCCCACCAGTCCGGACACCAGAGCAGGTGCTGGCCTGGGGTCCCACCGGAGGCACAGCAGCTTTCAGGTCACCTGGCAGGAGCACCTGGGGGTGATCCCCCAGTGCGGCCTTGGTGCCCATCTACGGCTCAGGTCCGGGTGCTGGACCCTCTGAGATGGCCTGGGGCCTGAAGTCCACCCAGAGTGGGAAGGCTGTGGGCGCTCGGGGCTGTCACCACATCCCTGAGGCCCAAGCTCAGCCAGGTGGCCAGGATGGGGGCCCAGGGAGGGCAGGGGGCGGCGAGCAGCCTGCACTTTCCTCCACCCGACGCCAGACCTGAGTCCACTCCTGGGGCCCAGTCTCAGCCCCCAGCAGGGCGGGACTTAGGGTGAGGGACCTGCCATGGGCTGGGGTCCTCAGGGCAAGGAGAGGGACTCTGAGGCCTGGGAACCTGGCCGCCCTGCCCTGCGAGGGGCAGGGGCTCCTTGCCTGGGGAGGCGCGTGTGCACACGCGTGTGTGCGTGTCAACCATGCCAGCCATCACTCACCGGGGGCTGCACAGTCCACATAGACAATGAGAGCTGGGGCCCCTTGCTGGGCATGGGGTGGGGAGAGGGCGCTGTGGTGTTTGGGCCCCGCCTGCCCTGGCCGAGGCGCCAGCCTTCCCGGCAGTGGCCGGCACCCCAGCCTGCGGCCCTGTGGCTTTGTGGGAGACTCTGATGCTCCGAGGCGCCCCTGCCCCCACCCCCAGCCCAGGCCCTGGGCCGCAGCGGACACCTGGACCGTCCCTCGGCTGCGCAGGCCCCCTCTGCTTCCCTCCTGAGGCGGAGAGGAGGCTGGGCTCCGTGAAGGGTGGCCGGACCTGTGGCTCCCGTCCCTGGCAGGGCTGGCTTCCTGTGGCCTTCCAGCCCCAGTGTGGCCCCCGGCCTGCCCTGTGCCCCTGGCCACCGGCGCTTGCCCAGGAGGGGGCCGCAGCGGTGCGGTCCTGGGCTGCCCCTCCCGTCCACCAGGGCCTCCCCGAGCGACGTCCCTCCCGCTGTCTGGCCAGGGCTACCGCACACTCAGGACAAAGGAGCGTGTCCCCCGTTTTAGGGGAGTGGCCGCCCACGCCGGCTGGTCCCACGACCTCCTGGTCTCCCTGGAGCCCTCAAGGCGGGGGGGCAGCAGGTTTCCCTCTGGCCCCCCAGGTGTGCTGGCCTGTGGCCCCAGGCCCCTGACACCACCCAACCCGCCCTCGGCCCTCTGGGCCTGGAGGGGGCCCTCAGCTCAGGCAGGGAGCCTGGGTCATGCATATCCCCCAGTGCGCACCTCCTGTGGCCCTTCCCCCGCTAGGGGCTGAGAGTGCTTTGTTGTCCCTCTGGGGAGGAGGTGGCCGTGGGGGGACCCACCTCTGCCCGCCGGCTCCTCTCAGCTCCGGGGACCCGCAGGCAGCGCTCAGGTGTGTCCAGCCCGCGGGGGGAGTCTGTCCTCTAGGGCACGTCTGTGCCAGGGACCTGGGGCTCAGTGTCCGAAGCAGGGGGGAGCAGAGGCCCCGTGGGGTGGGGGAGAGTGGTCTGGGGCCCCCACCCCTCTCTTTAGGGCCCAGGTCCTAGAGTGAGTGGTGGGTGAGGGCAGCCCCGCTGGGATCAGGGACTCAAGGCTGGGGCGGGGGACCCCCTCTGCCTGCCCGACGCCGGCGCCTGGAGTGGTTGGAGGCTCCACTCCGTGAACAGCCCCGAAGCACCACTGGGTGCCGCCCTCTGGGCCACGGAGCCATAACCACTGTGCCGCGTTTCCACTGCTTAAGCGGACGCAAGTGGGGACAGCCGTTCCTCCAAGGAGGACAGGTGTGTGCAGGTGGGCCCAGCCTGGGGGTCCCTGGGGAGGGTGAGCGAGAACCGCAGCCTGGTGGTCCAGGGAGGCACGCTGGAGGGCGCTGGGCTCCGGGGCGTGGCTGCTGGGAGCCAAGTGCTGGTGGCCAGTCTCTCGCGCCCGGCCGGCCGGCGGAGGACGGGCCCGGCGCCACCTGCGGTCTGAGCGAAGCGGAGGGCGCAGGGCGTGGGGCTCGGCCGCAGGGTCTTCAGCGCCTCCCCCCGGCCCTCGTGTCGGCCAGGCCGGGTGGGCAGCCCCGCCCTCGCTCCAGGGTCGGGCCGTTGTGCGAAGGGGGCTCCCGGCGGGTCGGGGCAGGGCAGGCACTGCAGTGGGACCACCCCGGCCGGGGGGCGGCTGGCCTGGCGTGGCCCCGAGTGGGGTGTCGGCCTCACACGCCAAGGGGGTTAGTGGGAAGATCCTGGGCTCACGTTACAGTTTCCACTGGAAAAACGGCCCCATTTTGAACGCTGGCTCTGAGCTTTTAAATAATTGCAAATATATCCAGTTTCCTGACCAGCGCTCACTCAGCGGTGATGGCTGAGGCCCAGGGCAGCCGGCGGAGGGCCAGGCGGCAGGCTGACCCGCAGTTCTGGGGGGACACCTCTGTCGGCCTGGCCGAGGGGCACTGGGGGCGCGGGCCCAGATCCGGGCAGGTGTGGGAGTCGAGGCCGCTGTGGCCAGAGTAGGAGGGAGACGTCAGGAAGGGGTTCTCTGTCCCGTGGGGTCATCCACCGCCCAGGGCTTTGTGGGCTGCACCCAACCCCGAGGCCAGGGAGGCCGAGCGCTGGGAGCCGCCGTCTCGGTCCCGTGTGTGCCCGGACGTCCCAGGCTGGACATGAGGACCGGGTGCCAAGCCGGGCTCCCGGGGTCTCGGGGCGCAGGGCGGTGGGTTTGCTCTGGGGCTCGGCGAGCTGTCACCTGTCACCTGGTGTTGCCGTCACGGTGTGTGCGGAGGGGGCCGGGCTGGGTGTGCACGCACGTGTCTGTGCCTGCGTGAGTGTGCACACGGTGTGAGTCTGGGCGTGTCCCCAGCCTCCTCCACACTCAGGGGTCAGGGCAGGGCTCCAGCCACCAGTGCTCCGGCACGACAGGGCGAACAGGTCTCCAGGGAGGATGCAGAGGTCCCGGGCTTCCTCTGTCTGCTGCCCTGGTCCCTGTGTGTCATCCATGCCAGACACCCCCGGCCAGGCCTGAGGGGTGCCCAGTGGCCCAGTGCAGGCCTGTTTGCTTCGGAAAGCAGCAGACATTCTTGGTGCAGTGCGGCTGCCCACCCGGAAGTGCCCACGGGGACCCCTGCGTCCACCGGCCACGTTCCCAGGTTCACAGAAGGCTCTTTCTGATGCCAAAAACCTCTGGAAACGCTTCCAAGGGCTGCATTCAAGCTCTTCGCACTTGGAAGTGGGGCCGTCTCGTGTAGGACGGGAGGCTGGCGGCTCCGACCCGTGCCCCCGCCGACCACGCTGCCTGAAGGGTGCTCCCAGCTTGGCGGTGCGGACAGGAAGCCGGGGGCCTGGGCAGAAGGTCTAGACGCCCAGTGGAAGCTCCTCCGGGCAGGAGCTGGAGCTGGTCCCAGGAAGGACAGCCGAGGCTGTCCTTCAGCCCTGGGGGAGCCAAGTGTTCCCGTGATCCTGTGGGGGACTCTAGAAGCCTCGGTAACCCCAGCTCCTCCCCGGGGTGGGGGACCAGCAGAGGGGCCGGAGGGGGCCCCCAGCACCAGGTCACAAGCCAGGAAACCATGGCTATGCTTCCTCACCGGGGGCATGACGCCCTCCGGGTTTACGCGGAAGCTGCCGATTCCAGCTCCACGGAAAAGAAAACAAACTCCGCTCCAAGGATGCCCCTCCAGTGCAGCCGCCCTGCTCCAGATCAATCCACCGGGGCCTCGGGGGGAAAAGCCCCGAGGCAGGTTGTCTTTCTGCCAAATTTGGGGGGAAGATGTAAAAAACGCAGAAAACCAGCAGCAATAAAAGTAAGAAGATGCCTGGAGGAGTCAGCTTGGGAGGAAGATCTGGAAGGGCCCGGGTGCCGACCACCTGCCTGGGGCCCTTGGGACTGGGGGCCTCGCCGGGGTCCTGCCCACACCCGCCAGGCTCACTCCCTGCTGGCCTGAGACCTGAGTCAGGACCAAGTCATCTGGGGCCAGAAACAGCAGCTGCCGACCCAGATCAAGGCCCCAGGACGGTGTGCGGGTGCCCCCAGCAGGGGCTGAGCAGGGGTCCCCCCCACATTCCCACAGATGCACGCGCACCTATGCATCCATCCCGGCGTCCGTCTGTTGGTCCCTCAGTGTGCCCAGCTCTGGTGCCGCCCCAGGCCAGGCTGGAGGTCCCTGCTCAGGGGTCCTGCGCCTCGTGGGGCTGGGGAACAGTGTCGTGGGTGCCCGGAGAGGGGAGGGGTTAGCCAAAGGTGCCAGAGTTGGCTGGGGAAGGTGCCAGCTGGACTCCTGGACAGAGCGACCCAGGCTGGCCCACTCACATGTGGCGCCTGTGGCTGGTGTGTGTGTCCCGAGGGCCACGTCTGGAGGCCCACGCCGCTCTGGACATGAGGGTGAGGGGCGCCTCACCCAGAGCAGGGTCCTGCCCTGCTCAGCACGGGCGGGGGCTCGACGCAGCCCCGGGCCACAGGACAGCACTGCGCCCCCTGCCGACCCCGCACCCTCGGTCCTGTCCCGACTCCTGCGCTCTCCACCCTCCCGCTCAGCCCCACCCTCTGCGGGGCTCCGGGCGGGCCAGCGATGCTGCCAGGGTTGGCGACACACAGACTCAGCTCACCGAGTCGCCAGCCGGCCCCTCCGTGGGAGCAGGGCGGGGGCGGGGAGGCCGGTGGGGAGGCTCCGGTCTGGGCCTGGGCCCGGGGCACCCTGCTCGGTGTCCCCTTCAGCTCCTGGCCGAGCTGGACCGAGCCCCGCCCCCGCCACGGGGTTCCGCACGCAGCCCGGAGCTGCCCAGTCTGGCCTGCAGACGGTGCTGTGTGCTGTGGATTCAGGAAGAAAACACGTTTCCGAAAACGGGTTATGACCTGAGTCATGGAATTCTTCCCGCTCCTCCTGTGCTTCTGCAGCGCCAAATTTCCCTTCCTCTGAGGCTCTGAGGGTTCAAGCACCCACTCCCACGCTGCAGCCTCTCCTGGGGGCCAGGCCGCTGCCTGGAACTTCCAGGGTGCCGGGCGCCATCCTCACGTCAGCGGGAGCGGGCAAAGTCTCAGTGGGCTGCCCGAGCCCCTCCTGGCACCGCTGCGCCCAAGTCTGCAGGCGCCCTCCCCCGGCCCCACCCGGGCAGTGCCTGGTGCTGAGTCTGCCGGGGCAGGGGGTCAAGGGGAACGAGGCAGGGCGCCCTATGTCTCTAGGGCGCAGAGCTGTCTGCCTGCTGCCAGAGGGCAGTGGTCCGGTCCCCAGGTGGGCAAGGCCCTGCCTGCTTTGGGCCCACACATCTTCCGTGGAGCCCAAGGGGGGGCCCCCGAGACCACCGCCATGATGGCTCTCAGCTGTTCTCTGCTCTGGACGGTGCCCGAGCCGCCAGTTTAACGTGAGTCCTGGGCTGCGAGCGCCGAGCGCACCTGCCAAACAGACGACAGCGTCACCGAGTGTGTTCCCTGGCCCTCAGGTCAGGCAGGCTCTGCTGAAAGCAATTTCCCGAAAGGAGAGGAGGATGAGCGAAATACACGGCACTCAGAAAGACGAGGAACGATTTCTCTGCAGCCCGAGCCCCGTCTCGTGCGCAGCCTCACGGGGACTCGTGCGGCCTCCGGAGTCCGCCAGCCTGTCCAGTGCCTCCCACTCCCCCGAGCCCGCCTGGAGCAGGCCGGACCTGCAGCCGCCCTCCGTGCCGGGCTCCTGGGAGGTGGCTGTGCGTGCCTGTCCTGAGCCTCGGCCCCCACCCAGTGCCGAGATCCTGGCCTGTGGACACAGCCAGTCCTGTGTCCATGAGTCCAGCAGGCAGAGCAGTGACCACTAGCGACACGTGGGCCCTGCAGCTCCCCCTCAGGGGTGGCGTCACCTGATTTCCATTGCTGTGGACACTGCTCACTCCTGGGGCAGCTCCTGTGGGACCCTGGTGCTGCGGGCAAAGGGCCTCGCTTCTAGAAGACACGAGAGCTGCACGTCCTCCAGCCTCTGGGCCCACGTAGCCACCAGCCTGGCCCAGTGACCACAGGCAGGGAAGGCACTGGACTGTGGGGGGGCGTTTCCCTTGGCAGCAACGTGTCCTGTGTAAGAACAGATTTTCTTTCTTTTTTTTTAAAAATTTATTTATTTTATTTATTTTTGGCTGCTTTGGGTCTTCGTTGCTGCGCACGGGCTTTCTCTAGTTGAGGTGAGCGGGGGCTACTCTTCGTTGCGGTGCGTGGGCTTCTCATTGCAGTGGCTTCTCTTGTTGCGGAGCATGGGCTCTAGGCACGTGGGCTCAGTAGTTGTGGCTCGTGGGCTCTAGAGCGCAGGCTCAGTAGTTGTGGCACACAGGCTTAGTTGCTCCGCGGCATGTGGGATCTTCCCGGACCAGGGCTCGAACCCGTGTCCTCTGCATTGGCAGGCGGATTCTCAACCACTGCGCCACCAGGGAAGTCCCGAGAACAGATTTTTGATGTACTCATGGGCACGCGCCCTGGGGCAGGAGCACAGCCGGCATCGGGACTGAAAGGTCCTAAGTTGCTCATCGCTGTGTCCAGAGAAATAAATTAGGTAACAAACGAGGTTTTAAAAAGAAACAGTTCGAGTGAAAAAGTCCTGGAAGGGGCCAAGGGCAAATGTGTCATTTGCGCACGTCCAGCTGGTTCACCTGTGTCCTGAGTGTGGCCGCACTGGGGCACGGCCGCCTGCCCGTGGACATTGCCGGCCACTGGACTCTGGGTTGAGCAGACAGTCCTGAGTGGGCTCAGGGCGGGTGCGGTGCGGCTGCACTGTCACCCTGGGGGTCCCCTGCCCCACAACAGCGGGCGGGCTGTCCGCCCTCCTGGCCCCACTGCCCACGCCGACCCTCCCTGGCCCCCGGGACCAGGTGCCACGGAGGTGCGGACCTGGGGCCTTGGTGGCCGAGCAGCTGAGGGCTCCCAGAGCCTCTCCAAACCAGGCAGGGACCCCCGCCCCCACCCTTGTCCGGGATCCGATCACTCACCTGGCCAGCAGCCTTTTGTCCCACTTACAATGGTGTCACCAGAAGGAGGCATGTGACCTGACTTCAAAAGCACAGGCTCAGAGCCAGCGTTCCACATTGGTGCAAATTACACGGAATGTTTTAAACTGTGAAAATGGTGTTTCTGCGTGTGAGCATCTTTAATTTCAGTGTGCCTTAAGGTTTTTTTTTATCGTGGTAAACTCTACATATCACAAAATTTACCATTTTAAAGTGTACAGTTCCGAGGCATCCAGACATACACACTGTGCAGCTGTCACCTCATCCAGCTCTAGGACGTTTTCATCACCCCAAGTACAAACCTATCCAACTAGCAGTTCTGCCCCGTCCCCCTCCCCCAGGCCCTGAGACCTTAAAACTTAACTGGCGTGTCCGCACGACACGCAGCGCACCAACTTCAAGGTTGTCGCGGATGAAAATGTGCGTGCGCTCGGTATTTTATTTAACATCCTCTGGTTTCTGACTCTGAAATACCGCTTTCTGTGCCCCCGCCCCCCGCCTTCTGTGCCCAGGTTTGGTGACACATCCCGTTTGAGGCAGGTGCAGTGCCCCTGGCGCCCACCCCCACGGCCTGTGTGCCATTAACACAAGTGTTATTCTCATTTTAAAATCCACCTCACATCAGCTTTGGAGGGTTAGTCCTGTGGATGCGTTTGGCCCTCATTTGAGGATTTCAGTGGCTGCACGATGGCTGCACGACAGCTGCAAAGCCTCCCACCTGGGAGCTACCCTGCAGCAATGCCTGGGCCGGCTCTGCCTGGCCTCCTCCTTCCGAGGCCTCGAGAGCTGGCTGAGCTCGGGCCCCCGCCCCATCTCCTGGCCGGCCCGCAGCCTCCCTCAGGACACTCAGACGTTCCACTTCTCACCACGGGGTCGTGGGGGCAGGGCCTCCTGAAGCCGGAGGGGGGGTGGGGGGGAAGGAGGCTGCTGCGGCCCTCATCCCTGAGCCGCTGGCGACTGTCCCTGGAGAGTGCTCGGGGGGCGGGGGGCGGCGTGAGCCTGCGCTCAGAAACTTCTGTTGCAATCGGTCAGGAGATTGTACCTCTGTTGGATCTCATAAGAAAGAAACAGGCTTGTGCTTTTAAAATTTCATCTTCTGGTCATTTTAAATTTCTTTTAAAATTTCATCTTCTAGTGATTCTTTTCTTTGCCATATTTATCCAAGTATGGCCCCGTGACAGGCTGGCAGTTTCAGAGCAAAAGCCCTTGCGCGTGGGGAGCGCGGGGCACCCGTGTCCCGTTTCACGGGCCTGGGCGCCTCCCCCGGCAGCACCTGAGCCTCCCCCCGCCCGGGGCCACACTCGGGCAGGGGCTTGGCGATGCGCGCCTTCCTGGAGCCCGTGCGTGTCTGCAAAGGGGCGTCGGGACGCCCACCGCAGAGGAGTCCACTGCACCGCGCTCGCGTCCCTGACGTCCAAGGAGGCCGAGGGAGCCGCGCTGAGCGTGGAGGCGTGTCCGCACGGTGCTGGTCACCAGCAGGGGTGCCGACCCTCGGCGCCCGGAAGCACACGCGAGTGGTCCTCTGTCCGGACGCCTGCAACTGGCCACGAGAAAACGTCAGGTGAAGCCAGAATGAGAACCACTCCGCTTGAAAAATAGCCCGGGGCCTGCGTGTGCAGAGCACGTGTGCAGCCGCGTGGTGAAGCAGATGGACGGCTGTCCACGATGGGTGAGTCTGGGGAAAGGGTGGCCTGTCCTCGGCATCGATGTTACTTTGTAACTTTTCTGCCTGAGAGTCTTTCCAAGATGGAAGTTAGGATGAAGGCTTGACCGTGGGGCCTGAGCAGACTCTGGGGGCGAATGGCCAGTGTCCAGGCGGGCGGTGTCCGGAGCTCTCACCTGCGTGCCGGCTGCATCCCTGTCACAGGGTGATGTGTGGTCTCCGTGACTCGGGGCTGGTGGACGTCCCTCCTGGGGCCTCCCCCGGGTGCTGGGCACTGACTCACACAGATGGCGGGTGGGGCCCCGAGTTTGAAGCCTGGTGGGTCACCCGGCCGAGGGTGGCGTCAGGCTGCTCCCGCCGAGGACTGTGGACGTTCCAGCCACAGGACCCGACCCGCTGGGTGCCTTCCTTTACGGCCAGACCCCCAGGGATCTGGGGTCCCCAGGAGGCGCAAACAGGGAGTACGGGATGCCCGGCCTCCTCTCGCCACGTGCATCCTGGCTCCGCGGCTCCCTAAGCTCCACGCAGGGGCCTGGATTTACCACCGAACAATTCTAGGAATTTCCTCTTGGTTTGAAAAGAAAACTCCTTCAAAACCTCCGTGTCCCACCGAGGGGCGTGGAAGGGCCTCCGTGCTCTCCGTGGTGGCCGTGTGCCTGTGTCTGGGGGTGGGGGCTCTGCTGCCAGGTGCCCCGCCCCAGCTCCCGCTCCACTGGGGCCAGGCCTGTCCGGGGAGGGCCCTGGTGGTGGGTGGACGCTCCCTGGGAGGGCCGACCCCGGGGCAGCAGGGGGCTTCTCTCCAGAGCTCAGCGCCTCCTGGGGCTTCCTGTCTGTCTGGAGGCCTTTCTGGATTATTCTATAAAGCTCGCTGTGGGCTGGCGGGTAGAAGCCACGGAGGGTTGGCCCCTGGCTCCCTGCAGTTCACTTTGTGTGCCGGGAAACGGTGCTGCTCGGAACCCTTTCTTTCACCTTCGAAAAACACATCCAGCGACTGTAAATTAATACCTAACTCGACACTATTTGTCCATGGACATTTTCTGGCTGAAAATGAACTTTCTGCCAGCTGGTCTCAGCTTTGTCTCTTAGAGACGGCGATGTCCAGACTGAGAAGGTCTGGCTCCTGCACAGCCCGAGGCACTGGCCTCTCCTCCCAAGAAGGGCCCGAAACGCCCCTGAGGACAGCGGCGAGGGAGGGGTGGCAGCTTGGAATACTGGTCTGGGCGCTGACTGCCCGCGACGCCCTGGGCGCAGGAAGTGAAAACGTCTTCATCCAAGAAGAAGGGCAGGAGTGCCTCCTCCAGGTGGTAAAGATGGAAGCCTGAGCCTAAGACTAGCTCTGTCCAGGGGAGTGGGGAGCAGGCGGGGGTCAGACAGACGCTGGGCCTCTTCGAAGATTTCTCTTTGGGTAGATCTGACTTTAGAAGCACAGAAATATGTGATGCAATTACAAACAGATCAGGTTGAAAGCACCCCCTAAAAACAGAGAGTCCGAGGAGACAAGTGTGCCTCTCCGCGTGTCCCCGGGGGTCCCCGTGGGGTGCCGTGTGTCTGCCCTGGGGTGGCCTCTCCTGCTTCGTGGGGGGGCCGTTCTGCCAAGCCAGCCAGCGTCTCCGCTGCAGGAGTGACCACCACGTGCCCGCGGCCTGCGGCGCGTCCTCACCTGCCCCTCGCCTTGCCCTCTGACTCACCCCACGCAGCCCTCACCGCGTCCCACCTCACCTGCCGGCCTCGTGGGCCTCCTCTGGGCCCACGTCTCCTGTTAGGGAAGGGGGTCCTAATGGGGGGGGGCCCAGTCCGGCTCCCCCAGCCCAGTCCCCCGTCAGAACTCCGGGAACCTGTCATCCTCGGACCCTCCGCATCCCCCAAATGCTCCCGCCCCCCAGCTTTCCAGGGTCATGGGCTTGAGGACGCTTGTGAATTGCTGGGGCCTCAGCCCCACGCCCCTGCCCGTGGGGCCTCCACGTCCCTCTCCAGCCTCGTCCCCGTCGCAGGTGCTGAGGGCAGTGTGGCCGTGGCGCTGACCGTCACGCTGCGGAAGCCACATGGCTGTAGACAGCAGGACAGCCAGCGCGAACGCCGCCACGGGAGCCACGGGAAGAGCTCACAGCCCAGCCGGCCCCACGGCCCCCTAGTGGGATCCCATTTTTTATTAAAACCACAACCAACGACCCCACCCACTGAGCCGGGTTCTGAGAGATGGGACGTGTCTGGAAGACGCTGTGCTGCCTGGGCAGTGCCCGAGCCGTGCCCTGCCCAGGTACCTGTGGGGCCCGCCTGAGGGGACTCGCTTCCGCTCACTCAGTCCTGGGGCTGAATGAGTAGGTATCACCTTGTAATTAAAAGATGAGAAACAAGATAAAACCACGGTGGTAGATACACTGTCAAATATTTAGTCAGCACCCACTGACAGCACCGTATCTAAATGGATCAGGTATAAGATGCAAATAACAGCAACGGTGCCTCTGAATAGAACCCGTTATAGAAAGGAAAACAAGGTGCTACCCCCCGCCCCCGAGCGTGCGGTCAGCCCCGTGATTTCACATCCGCACTCTGCATGGGACTCTCGGTACCGAGACTGAACCGGGCTGTGCGGGCGCCTTGTTGCCGCGGACACTGCGGTGCTTTCTCGGCTGTGGCGCGCTCTGCCCCCCCTCACCTCGGGGGCACGTCCCCGCCAGCCTGCTCCGCAGACCCAGCCTCAGGGTGTAGCCACGTCGCCCATGCTGTCTGTGTGGTTTTGGTTTCCCTTCTTTCTTGCCTAAAGCTCTCACAGACTCGCCCGGCAGCCCCGGCAGTGGCCCCCTTTCCCGAGAACGGGGCCCACGTGTCTGCGCGGCGGCTGCAGGAACAGAAAGGCCCCGGTGGTGAATCTGGCGGTCACACGACCCCCGGGCTACAGGTGTCGAGACGCCCGCCACTGTCCTTGTGTGACACGTGGGGCGGGACAGTTTCACTTAATTTCCACGTCACAGACGAGGCACTGAGGTCCCGACACGGCCCGTGCAGGCCCGGCGCCCCGCTCTCCCCACCCCCAGGCCCTGGCTGTGACCCGCCCCTCCTGCGACCCCACGACGCCCCTCCACCCTGCTGCTGGCCCTGGGCTTCCCGGCCACCTGTTTTCCTGCGGCTCACACTCCCCTGTATCGGTCAACGTCCAGGCTGGATCTGGACGTCCGTGCGTCCACAGACAGAGGGTCTGAGCTGGTGTGACACCAGGTGCTGGGCTGCGACGTCGCCTTTGTCTACAGCAAGGTGTGTGCTATTATTTGGACCTTTTATTTAATTCTGCCTCTCCGATGAGAAGAATTGAAAAAGGAAAGTGGATGTGCTGATGTTAGTGGTCAGCTGAGCTGAAAGGGCAGGTGGCACAAGGGCTGACCAGATGCCCATGGGACTGAAGCTCAACTGTGAAAAACAGCAAAGATAAAGGACAGAAAATGCTAAAAACGTGGCATCAAAGTTTTTGTCTGAAAAGCGAGTTGAGGTGATGGAAGAGTGGGATTTCAGAACCGCGGACCGACGAGCAGGCCCCAAACCCACAGAGCCAGGGCTCCATCTGCAGGAAGCCCGGGGGCGGCACCACGTGGGCTCCTCTTAGGTGGCCACCGCGTCCCCTCTAACCCCTCTCGGCTCCTGCCAGCCCCTCCCCCTCGTCACCTGCCACCGAGTGGTGAACAGGTGAACTCTGCTCTGCACACGCACCTACGTTTTCCCGTTTGAGGTCTCACGCTCACCGGACTTGGATGCACACAGGGGACACAACAGGGCCAGGGATTTTACAACACGGGAGCATTTTCTGACGCTCGACGACTTTTGCTATCTCGCAGCGGGGATGGCTGCACACCGAGAGCCCCGGGGAAGGAGGGCGGGGAAGCAGGGCTCCTCCCTGCCCCGCGCCCTGGCTACAAAACTACAAAGCGCAACCTGCCCAGCCTGGGCTTCCCAAGTGCGCGCAGCGGGTGGCATCTGCTTCCCGCCCTCAGGCTGCGGGCCTGACCCCGGTGAGAGGAGCCGGCAGTCTGGGGGCAAGTACCAGGTAACTGCTACACGAAGGATCGTAATTAACCGTCTTTCCAGCCGGCCTTGTCCAGAGCGACACTGGGGTGAGGAGGGCGCGATCGGCCTGCAGGGAGAAGTCACACACGAAGCCCACGTCTGGAGACAGATGAGCCTCACGTGACGGGCCCACCTGGGCAACGACAGGCACCCCCGGCCCTGGGGCGGGTCTGACCCACGTGGCCACCCGCAGGCCTCGGTGCTCAGCGCCCAGACCCCCCCTCGCCTACCCAGGAGCCGAGGCTGGAAGCCCCCAGCAGGGAGGAGGCAGCGGATGGTCGCCCCTAAGGAAGTTCTAAGGTACCAACTGCAAACACATCATACACTGCTGCCCCAAGAGAGTCCGAAAAACACTTTATTCACGCGTATCACTGAGTCGCTCCATCGGGAAAACGCAGAATCACGGCACTGGACACGCGCACATGTTGCGGGCAGGCGCCGAGCCAACGTCCAGACGGGCGGGATCCTGCTCATCGCTCGTGCACGAGCCCCCCGAGGCCGGCAGACCCTGCGGGAAGCGGCAGAGGCACAACCCACAGGGACGCACAGGTGAGCACGGCTGGGTTCTGGCCCACTTCCAAAGGCTCAGAAACGCAGCTCTCAGGGACACCCCAAGCTCCGTGTCTGCTCCCCACACAGCGCTTGCCTTTCCCCGCGGCACTTACCTAAATGCTGCCTCTGCAGCAGCCCCGAGATGCTGAGGGGCTGCCTGGGTGCCGCCCCTCTCCCGGCTCTGCCTGCCGCCTGGGTCGCAGGGCTCTGGCTGGGCCACTCGCGGGGCGTCTGCAGGGCTGGGATCCTAGTGGTAAATTCAACAGACAAAATCACCAGCGCCTTCAGCAACGAGGTCACTCAAGCGTGGACTGTTTTTCGGTTTTCAAGGCGGCGCGGCCAGCCTGGGGCCGCCGGTACAGCGGGAGCAGCTCATGCGCAGTGCACGGCAGGCAGCCCCGTGGGAGGGCTTCTCTGGGCCCTGGTGACCGTGGCAGGGCCCCCGAGAACTGCTGCCCGTTACCAGG
Source organism: Eschrichtius robustus (assembly GCF_028021215.1). NCBI lineage: Eukaryota > Metazoa > Chordata > Mammalia > Artiodactyla > Eschrichtiidae > Eschrichtius > Eschrichtius robustus. The sequence goes on along the minus strand of NC_090827.1, from coordinate 152,241,040 downwards.
GCCCAGGACCTGTATCGCTGGACCCTCCCACAGGGCCCCTCTGTGCTGACGCTGAAAGAGTCAAGTTACAGTCAGAGGGCACGGAGCTGGGGCGGGCTCCTGCCGTGGAGTGGGGTGCAGGCAGCCTCACAGGGGTCCCGGGTGCAGCCTGTGGTCAGGGGCTGGGTGGGTGGCTCTGTGAGTGGAGGGGCGGCGGGCGTGCGGTCTGGAGGCCAGCGGCTGGACTGTGCCGAGGGGCAAAGCGTGGACAGGCTTTGGGAGGGGGGTCGGGGGAGGGCCCACCTTCGGAGAAGCCGCCTGAGCGCCCAGCGCTGAGGAGGGAGCCCCGCGCAGAGCCGGCCCCGCATGCAGAAAGGGCACGGCTGCTCCTGGGCACGCGGTGGCGCTGGGACCTGGCAGAGGGGGCAGCACCGGCCGCAGCGGCCACCTGCCCTTCAGGAAACCCTGCCGACCCCGGGCTGTCCTGGAGTAAAACGTCCTGCAGCCGCAATGGCTCTTCTGGGGTTTTTCGCGACAGGGCACCTGCTTAAGTTACGTTTTAGCTTCAAGAACATGACGTGGTCTACTGGGCCCCGCCTCACTCAGGGCCCGCAGACGGCAGCGCTGGGACGGGCGGGTCCTCCCGCCCCCACCTAATCCTGTCACCCCCCCAGGAGCCGCGAGCGGGACCTACCTGAGCGCCTGGGGCTCGCTGGGGTGACTCGGTGTCAGGCCGCGGTGCTGAGGGCGGTGGGCAACGCTGCCTGGGGGTGGGCGAGAAGTGAACGAGTTGCTTCCCCATCCCTGCCACAGGTGGAGCCCTGCCCCCGCCCGGGAGGGTGCGGACCCCACCCTCTTCCCCATCTTCTCACCCACGTGCACCGTCCTGACCGTGCAGTCTCATGCCCAGACCGGCCGGGGCTGACCTCCAGCCGCTGTCCACACTCACACTGCCCGCGGACTCCGTTGGGCCCCTGGTATGCAGCAGGCGCTCATTAAATGTCTGGACCTGCACTCTGAGCCTTGGCTCCTGTTACTCTGACAACCACTCCAGGGACAAGAGGGAGAGCGTGGGGCCGCGGGCGACCCCTGGCGCCAGGACCGCCATGTCACCTCCACCCAGACCGCAGGAGTTTTACACGGCTCGACTTCTGCCCGTTGACAGCTTCTGGGCTAATAAGAAGCTTCTTTTAAACATGTAAATGATTCCTGGTATGCTTTAGTCACACCAGGGAGCAGACATGAAAAGACTGCTCTTCTTTAATACCTGAATTCCTCTGCATCTAAATTTTGGAGAGTTTCAACAGAAGGAAGCCAGGGAAAGAAGGGCAGACAGCATTTAGGTTAGGCTCCCTCTGTGTCCTTTCACGGTACCCCTTTCATAACCAAAGAACCTGGACCAGAGAGGGCGAGTGCCTTTCCCAAGGCTGCACAGCACGAAGTGGGCAATGGGGGTCTCATCTCTTTGTCTTGGGCTGTGCCCACTGCAGGTGACCCTCAGAAAGCCCCGGAGAACAGCTGAGAACCAGGAGGATAAACCATCTCGGCAGCTACGTTCATCGGGTTTGTTATTTTCTGTACTTTATGAGGGTCTGACGTCTGGGGGCCTTGCTGACCCTGGAGGCACTGCCCCTGCCAGGGCGGGCCCACTCCCAGAGGCGGTACCGGTCTGCCTGTGAGCGGGGCGTGCCTGTGATACGAAGAGCAGCCAATCCAGAGCCGGCTCTGAGCCCCTCCTCCATCCGCCGTCCCACTCGGCCCCAATCAGCCCGGCCGGACCTCAGACAAGCGGGGCGGCCCCGACACCTGCGACCACAGAGATGCTCAAGCCAGCCAACCTCAAGCCTGCCAGCCTCTCCCGCGGCCAAGGCTCTGGCCCAGGCCTCCGCCTCACCCCTCCCGGCGGCCGTGCCGCCTGCCTCCAGGGGCTGTGAGTCCCTCTTCCTCCTGCACGGCGGCGGCTCCTCATCTGCTGGCCTCACACGCCTGACGGGTCCCGGGTACAATCCTCTGTTCAGTGACTACACGCTCGACCCCACGACGGCCAGCAGCAGCACTTTCTCACGTACGCTTTACAGGACTTCATGGGGGCAAGGGTTATCAACACAGCTGAGGCCACCGAGGCCTCATGGGTCGTGTGGGCAGCGCTCTGACCGCAGGAACAGCGGGTGCCAGGCCCTCAGTAGGGGGTCTTTTGGGTCCTGCCTGAGAACCATGGGCCACGGCAGTTCTCGGTCCTGAGGGTGGTGACCCCGGGCGCCGCAGGAGGCCCGGGCAGCACCGAGGAGCCGCCCCCAGGGCCGGTGCTGCAGCCTGACTGAAAGCCAGTGACCGGCTGAGGCTCCACGGCCAACAGGACACATCCAAGTCAGGGCCGGGTCTCTGTTCAGGAAAGCGGTGTGATTCAACACACTTGGAAAGATTTCCTTTGAAAAATTTAAATGCAAAACATGTTGACATTTAAAGAGGGTAAGTTTCAAGGTCGAGAATGTGGGGACGCTCGTGTCCCTGTGCTGCCAGGCGGACAGGCTGCGTCCTGTGGACGAGACCTGGGCACTGACGGGCAGGCGGCCCGAGATGTGTGAACGGGTCGGCATTGTGCACAAGCTCGTGGGACAGACCGGCAGGGGAGCAAGGCTGAGGCACCTGCGGCTCCTCAACTCACCCAGGGAGCGTTCGCCGAGAAGGGACCTCCACCTGGGTGGAGCTGAAGTCCGCGAAGCCCCTCCCCAAGACCGAGCATGAGACGGGACCATTTTAGGACATCGTCTAAGACAGACAACAGCGTCTGTGCCCGGACACCCACTGCCGCCTGCCTGGGAAGGGGGCTTCCTTGCCTGGGCCGTGAGCGGCCCCTGTGAAGCTGCGCCTTTGCATTGGGGGTTGAGAGCAGGAGGAAAGGGCACGGCCGGGGGTGACCCTGCAGGAATTGGGGGGGCACAGCTTTGCTGCGTGCAGAGCAGAGACTGAGCACAGAGAGGCCGCCCTGCCTGACAGATGCCCGGGCACCAGCTCGCACAGGCCCGCAGAGCAGCCACGGCCACCCTGGAAGAGAAGGGCGAGGTCAGAGGACTCACACTGATGAATTCGCCAAGTCCTCCAAAGCCACAGTGAGCAAAGGGCAGAGACAGTCTTCAGAGCAAAGGGGAAAAGCGACTGATCACACACGAGGACACGGCTGAGGGCGGCGACTCCGCGCCAGAAACAAGGGAGGGGCCGGAGGCAGCAGGACGACTCCGCAAGGTGCCAAGAACAGTCACCTGAGAATTCTCTTCCCAGTGAGATTATCCTCAAAATGAAGACATCATCATTCAAAGGTGACAGAAACTCGGAGAATTCACAGCTGGCCAAACTGCCCCACAATAAAACGGTACTTGGGTCTGAAAGGAATACCCACCGACAAGCACTTGGTTCCACAGGAAGGAAGTAGGTCCAGAAACCTGACAAGCGTGAGGGGCATGTGTGCTTTTGTTTCCTCTCCTGATCTTTAGGACACATGAGTTTCTGTAAGGGAAGTCATTACAGGCCGTATCGCTGGGGTTCTACGTAACCTAAGTGGCTACACATAAACAAAGCATCACAAAGCAGCGAGTAAACAGACTGCACGGGCAAAGCTGCTGCATTTGACCAGAATCCAGTTGGATGGCCGATAAGAGGCGTGAGGCTACTCCCGAGGCAAGAAAACAACGAGACAGCATAGATATCAACGGAAGGTCGAGTCTCCCAGTCCGCTCTGGCTGCCACGCCACCACCGCAGGCTAGGGCTTCAACAGACGTTTATTTCTCACAGGCCCCGAGGCTGGAGTCCAAGATCAAGGTGCTGGCAGATCTGACTCCTGGTGATCCAGTGGATCCCGCTTCCCGCCTGCAGACGGTGCCTCCTGCTGTGTCCGCACGTGACCTCTTCCCGCGCGTGCCGTCTCTCGTGAGGACACGAATCCTATCAGATTAGGTCCCACCCTCAGGACGGCGCTGACCTCCTAGAGACCCCCGACTCCGAATGCAGTCACAGCTCTGAGGGGACACGGGGCACTAAAAATATTTAATGCCAAAGAAAGCAGTTAAGGAGATACAGATAAACAAAAAATCCCAAAAACACATGGCAAAGAGGCAGACATCAATCCAAACCTATTAATAACTATGCTGACTCAATGGACTAAACACTCCAGTCAGAGGCAGAGATTACAAGCAGGATGCAACCACACATTGTCCACAAGATGCACACTCTGGGTTCAAAGACGCAATCAGGCGAAAGCAAGGAACGAAAAGATGTCCCATGCAAACTGTACCCAATCTGAGATTAAAGAAAATTCCACTATCAAGATAACTCACTACTCGGGTACCAGTTTATGGATAACGCCTAAGACCCATACACTGAAAACGACGATTCCTCAGGTCAATCAGGGACCGGTAAGCGGAGAGGCAGACACGTCAGGTCTACCGACCGGAAGACGCAGGAGTGTCGAGAAAGCAACACCCCCAAACCGATGCGCTCCTATCAAAGCCCAGCAGGCTTTTTTGGTAGACTCTGACGAGTGGATCTTAAGATTCATATGGAAATGCAAAGCCCTTAGAAGAGCCAAGATTACTTCGGTAAATTAAGAACAAAGTCTCTAATTTCAAAACTTAACCGTAAAGCACAAGTAATCTTAACAACGTGGCATTTATGAAAGGAAGGACGGGATATACTCATTGACAGAACAGAAAGCCCAGAAGGAAACCTTCACGGTTATGATCAGCTACGTTCAATTTTGGACTGTTAGTTGTTAGTAAACAGAATTACAACGGAGTTCTGCATATGGATCTTGCACCCTGTAGCCTTCCCAAGCTTGTTTACAATTCTTGACAGTATTCTTACAGACCCCTTGGGATCTTCTACAGCAAGATCAGCTGTCTACAAAATAGTTACACCTCCTCCTTTCCAACTTATGCGCCTTAATTTCTGCTCCGCTAGCGCCTCCAGGACAAAGGCAAGTAGACGTGACGGCTGTGGGCATCCTTGTCCCGTTCCTGGTTTCCAGGGAAAAGGTTCCACCTCCCCACATTAGGGTCTTGGCTGCTCTGTATGAGACTGAGGAAGTGCCCTTCTAGTGCGTGTCTCCTAATAGTTTCTACCACGAATGGTTGCGGAATTTTGTCAAATTCTTTTTCTGTTGTAAAGATCTTGTTTTTTAGGTATTTCATTCTACTAATACAGTTAATTGATCTTCAGATGTCAATAACCTTGAATTCCTGAGATAAACCCCATTTGGTGATGGTATATAAATCCTGTTATATGTTGCTAGATTTGATTGCCTTGTATATTTTTAAAGAATTCTGCACCAATATTCATGAAGATTATTGTTCAGTTTTTTCCCTGTGTTATCTTTGGCTGTGTTATTAAGATACCACTGACATGAAAGGAATTGGGAAGTTTTTGATCCTCTCCTACTGTCTTAAAGAGTTTATGTAGGATTGGTATTAGTTCTTTAAATGTTTCAAAGAATTCACCCATGAAGCCAATGAGAATTAGGCTTTTCTTTGTGGCAAGATTTTAAAATTACTAATTCAACTTCTTTATTTGATAGAGGTCTACCCAGACTTACTATTTCCTCTTGAGGTAGTTTTGATATTTTCTCTCTTTCTAGGAATTTGTCCATTGCATGTAAGTCATCTGCTTTGTTGGCAGAGTTGTTCATAATATTCCTTATAATCCTTTTACTATCTGTAGGATGTGTAGCGATGTTTCTTCTTTCATTTCTTATACTAGTAATTTGTGTTCTCTTTTTTTCTTGGTCAGTCTAGGCAAGAGTTTGCTAATTTTTTCAAAGGATAAACTTTAGGTTCCATTGGTTTTCTCTACTGTTTTTGTTTCCTATTTTGTAGATTTCTACTCTATTCTCTTGTAGCTTCTTAAGGTGGAAGCTTAGATTACTGATTTTAGATCTCCTTCCTAATATAAGCATTTAAAGTTACACATTTCCCTCTAAGCTCCACTTTACCTGCATCCTGTAAATTTGGTACACTGTATTTTCTTCCACTCAGTTCAAGATACTTTCTGATATCACTGGTTACGTTCTTTGATCCATAAGCTAGTTATAATTGTGTTGTTTAATTTCCAAATATTTTATTCTCAGAATTTTTTCTGTTGATTTCCAATTTAATTCCATTGTGGCCCCAAAATACACTCCATATGAACAGTCCTAAGTATCAGGACCTGTTTTGTGTCCCACCGTGTGATCTTTTCCAGAGAATGTCCCATTTGCACTTGGAAAGACTGCACACTCTGCTGTTGCTGGTGGCGTCGCGTCTGTCAGATAAGCAGTCTCTCATCTTCTCTCTGATCACTTGTCTAGTTGTCCCATCGACTATTGATAGTGGGCTGTTGCAATGCTCAAATCATGTGTTGAATTAATTCTCTTTTTAACTCTGGCCTCACGCATTTGGGGACTTTCTTTTGTGGCGTGTTTGCACTAACGGTTATGTCTTCCTGATAAATGGACCTTTAATCATCATGAAATGCCCGTCTCTAGAGACGTTTCCTATCTTATGACCTTTGTGTGATGTGAAGACAGCTGCTCCAGCTCTGTACTGGCTGGCTTGCTTGATGCACCCTGTCCGTCATCTTGTCTCAGCCTATTTGTGCTTCTGGGTCCAAGATGTGTCCATTGCAGACAGCGTGCAGCAGTCTGACGTCTCTGCCTCTGTTGCACACTCATACCCGATGCCGTCCGTGGCTTACGTCAGCGTGTCCACTTTGCTCTTTCCCTACGTGTCTTGTCTTTTTCGTTCCTGCTTCCCTCACAGCTTTCCACCTCTGAGGGGAGAGCACCGAGCTCCCCAGACTGGATGGTCGGCTCTTCTTTCCATTGGCAGCTTTTGCTCTGCCGTCAGGCGTATAAGCATTTGTAATTGTGTGTCTTCCTGACATCCTGTTACGAGGGGTCCCTTCTGCTCCTGGCCTCCAGAACCGTCCTCATCCTGGTCTGTTTCTCTGATACTCACGCCGCACCCCAGCCCTCATCTGGCTGCCACACGCACGGTGTCCTCTCACTTGGGACGTGTCTGTGCTGCTGTAGTTCAAGCACGGCTCTCGTGGGGAGCACGCGGGGCATCTCTTCACTGGTGTGGCCGGTTGCTCACGGGTACTGGGCGGCTGACGTGCACCTGCACCTGCCATCCTGCTATTTACTGTCTGCACCTCATTCTCTTTCCTGCCAGTCTGCCCGTGTTGCCTTCTAAATGCTTTTCAATGTAAATATTTCAATTCCTCTTTTAAACTGCATTTTTGTTTTTTAAAACACTGAAGTATAGTTAATTTACAGTGCTGTGCTAGCTTCAAGTGTACAGCTACGTGATTCAGTTATACATACTTATATATTCTTTTTCAGATGCTTTTCCATTTTAGGTTGTTACAAGATATTGATAGAATGGATAAACAACGAGGTCCTACTGTAACAGCACAGGGAACTACATTCAATATCTGCCAGACCCCCGGTTCCTGAGGGAAAGGTGCTCCCAGTGCCGGGCTCTGCCCCGCAGACCTGCCGACATTGACCTGAAACCCACACCCGCACGGCAGCATGAAGGTGGGGGCACAAGGCGGGGACACTGGGCTAGGCACGAGGGCGGAGAGGACGTTGACACCCACAGGACACCCCAGCACCCAGGGGAAACGCCACCTCCAAAACCAAGGGAACCCTGACGGGCAGACACTCCAGCTGCACAGGAGGATGGAGGTGGGAAGCATGAGAGGAAAGGGCCCTGGAGCGACAGATGGCCTGGGATCCCAGGGGAGGGCAGGGAAGGGAGACAGGAAGACACAGGCCTGACCTGTGAGCTGAGGCTGGGAGCACAGCACCCACGAAGGGGAGGGGAGGGAGGAAGGGGCAGGCGCAGCAGCGATTCCAAAGTGCAGAAAGCAAATCAAGCCCCAGCCAGGTGCTCAGGTGCAAGGGCGGCACCAAGAGGCCCTAGACAGATGCGGCTCAGAAAACCTACACCTCAGAGGCAACTATCAGAATCTCAACTTCAGCAAGAAAAAAAATGAATCTAAGGACGGAGATGCAAGAAGCAACGGCAAGAAAGAAAACAGAAGAGCTGACGATTAAGAATGAATAAGCATTTATCTCAAATGTAAACATTTCCATGATGACACCGAGGAAACTTCGAGGGACTTGGCCCGAGCTTGGTGAGGGAGGGACTTGGGGTGGAGGATGGGGCGTGCGCCAGAGTCTAGTGCTTTGGGCAGGCGGGCGGGCTCACGCTGACCCCCCGGGGAAGGGACCGGGTGCTCACCCAGCAGCCACTCCAGCAAGCACCAGTCAGCACAGCAGGTCCTAGGATTCCTGTTCAAGGCCTAGGAGACAGGACACGAGGGCCCGCCTCCCCTGTGCCGGGTCAGGTGGGGCCCCATAGGTGCCCTGGATGGAGCCAGGAGGGGCCCGTTCTCGGGGAAACGTGCCTCCACACGGACCCACACCCACCGGGTAAGTCCTTCAGCACGTGTGGACCGGGGCAAGGCGGCGGGTCTCCACTTACCCATGCGTCCATCCCGAGGTGGGCTGAGCAGAGAGATCCTTGTCAGGCCAGGGGCGACCTCACGCTAAGTTGTAAGAAGAAAACAATCGGTAACGTTCCAGAGCTGTCACTCAGGAGGAAAGAACCTCCTCATTTGCTAAGAACACAGCTCCTCGGTCTCATCTGCCTGAGAAACTCCTGTCTGGCCTTGTGCTGTGCGGGGACGCGGCCGAGCGGGTGGGGCCCGCGGTGGTGGGTGGACGAAGGACCCACCGAGTGCTTTTAAGAGTCTCCGAAGAGGAAAAGTAAACCAACTTCTCGGCTGACGTTAGGAATTTCAAAATCCTGAGTAAATCCTCATTTGGGAAGCGTCTTGTCACCTCGAAATCCAGATGCTGATAGGCACGATTAGGGCTGGCGGACAGTGCCCGGTGCCAGGCCTGCTTCACGCCACGCACACGGCAGCGTCCGCCAGGCAGCGCCCCATCCCGCCCGCTCTGCCCCCGGAGCCGCCCCTCTAACTAACTGCGCGGTGGGACCTGGGGTGGGGCACACAGCCGCTGCCAGGAACCCAGGCCTGGCGCTGCTTCCGTGCCCGTCTCTTCATCTCCACAGCCCATCCTGGCCCTTCCTGGGGCCCTAGACTCGGCCACCGCCCCACCTGTGCCCTGCTGCGACCTCGGGCCCACCTCCCAGCTCCCGCGCCCACGACGGTCCTTTGCTCCACTGTCAAGCAGCCTCCCCGCCAGCTCGGCGGCGGCCTCGTTTCAGGGCACCCTCTGCAGATGTCCCCACCCGGCCCTGCCTCCGGCTCACGCCTGCTGGCAAGACTCTGACCTTGGAGGGACTGGGCCCCACCCTCGAACGCTTTGCAAAGGGCGTCGCACTGCCTGGCAGGCTGGTGCCCACCCACCAGAGCAGCTTCCCCTCCCTCTGGCCTCCCTCCCCGGCCCACCCACTCCAGGCTCGTGCCCAAGACAAGGGCCTCTCCAGGGTCCGCGAGAACGGCAGGGCTGGCTTGGGGACGTTCACTGCTCAGCGTGCCCTTGTCCCATTGCTGCCGTGGCTTTAACGTGGCTCGTGGTGAGCAGGGCCTGACCTCACAGCCCTTCCTGCTGCTGCTGCTTCTCTGCTGCGTTCAGGGCCTCCCTCCAGCTCGGCCACCCTCCCCGGCCCCTCTGCGGCCGCCTGTGCACCGGCCCCTGCCCCTCCTCCCACCTCCGGCCTGTCCTACATGTCAGGCCACGAGTGTCCAGCACCGGCCAACTCTGAAAAGTTATCAAAGAGTGGAGATGAAATCACTCCTGTCGGGTTAGCACCTGTCTGGGGGAGGCTCCAGTAACAGGCGAAGCAGGAAGAGTTTAAAGATGCGGCGTGTCCAGGACGGTGGCTGTGATGCAGGTGAGCGCTGGCCGCGGCCCAGGCCGGGGGAGGACGCGGGCGCAACTCCAGGAAGCGGAGGTGCCGAGACAGGCCCCCACAGGACCCGCTTCTTTGAGCGCGCCTGCGCCTGGGAGCTGCTGTCGAGACTTTGGGTTGTTGGCAGCCGTACTCGGCTGCCCTCAGGATCTCAACGGTCACCCCGGCTCGGCTGCAAGCACATCTCCGCGTGGACGGCCAGGTGGTTGGGCCGATGTGGCAGAGCGGGACCACACCCGACCAGGGCAGCCAGGGCCAGGGAGGGGCCCAACCTTGGGCTGCATTCTGGGGTGGGTCCCCTGCCCTCCACTGGCCCATCAGCCACCAAGTCCCCGTAATGTAACCGGGCTGGCTTGTGGGACGTGATTGCACGCTGCGTCACGGCCTCCTCCACACACCTCACTCCGCGGGGAGCTCGTGCCGCCAGAGGACGGGCGTTCTGGAGAGGCCCAGGCCCCGTGCCAGGAAGGCATGGTGGGGCCGTGTGCGTGTGCAGCCCCTCGGGGTTCCACGGGGCCACGTCCTCACTGGAGGCCACGCCCTGAAGGGGACGACCGGGAGGCCCCCGCCTGCTGCCCGCAGTGCCACCTCCCCACGGTTCACGGGCTCAAGCACGTCCTCACTGTACACGTGGGTCACCCCCTCCGGGGAATCAGCACCTGCCGAGCTAGCCCTTGAGCGTCCACGGTCCAAGTCCCCACGCGGAACCTCACCAGCGGGTCCCCCTCTGCTCGCAGGCACGGCCGAGGGCGGGTGGCAGGCTCTGCCTCTCCCTCCCTCCTAGGACCCAGGCCCGGTGCAGGGGAGTGGGAGGGGGGCAGGAACCCACTCTCCTCCTCCAGGACCTCCCTTGCCAAGACCACCAGACTCCTTCCGGGGTCACCTCAGGGAGCGTGGGCACTGCCCTCTGTTCCATGGCCGCAGGGTAGGCCCAGCCATGCCGTCTGCGGGACCTCCTGGGGGGTCTTGGGGTTTCCAGGAGACGCCTCACTGCCCCACTCGGGGTCTCAGGGCAGCCCCACCAGAGAGGTGTGCGCACACCCACCCCAGGGCTGACGGGGTGTCCGGGAGGTGGGCCGCTGGGTGGACCAGTTTTCGTTGAAAACGCTCGTCCCGTTCTGGCAGCCACAGCCTGTGATCGATGGTTTTCCTGGAACGTGGCCGTGCCTGTTTGCTCCACACTGCGAGGGGTGAGTGCTGAGATGGGGACATGGGTCCACAAGAGTCCACCCAAGCCCGCGTAGATGTTGGTCTAGAACCTCACTTTGGAATCTCAAACCAGCTTGTGGCATTCTGGTCCCGAGGCACAATTTCCAATGTGCCGCCCAGGAACACCCCGTCGCTGAGCCGTCAGCCCTAATCTCTGGAACGTTCTTTAACCTCTGGAATGGGGCCCCATGTGGGCCGAGGCTCGCGGTCCAGCTCCTGGGGCAAAGGTGAGCCAGCAGGGACCTGTGAGCTCCAGGCTGGGGGGACTGCCTCGTGAGCGGTCGAGGTCTGCGGCAGGGCGGAGGTGCACCCACGCCCCCTTCTGCGATGGGAGACGGCTGACGAGGGGTAGTGGGTGGGAAGCGTCTCCCCACCGGAGCCGGAGTGGCTCTGCTGCCCACCCCGCCCCTGACGGCCTAGCCCTGCAGCCCAGGTTCCTCCACATCTGCTTCCAGGATGGCTCCCTGGGGGTGAGCACCGCTTCTCGCCAACCAGCCCGCACGCTGGCATCCACCTCACAGGTCGTGTGTACTCGGTGACCACAGCAGCGCGAGGCCTCCAGGCAGGACTGAGTTCAGACGCCAGCGGTGGGAGGAGGGCATCCCCCCGCCCCCCGCAGCCCCGAGAGCCCAGTGGCCCCACGGCCGCACCCCAGCCTCCCTCCCAGGTCCCTCCTGCAAGCCGCCTGGAGATTGGCCGCCCAGAGTCCGCGGAGCTGGCGTGCAGGAAGGTCATCAGTGACGAGAAAACCATCCACGCGAGGCATCTGGGAACCAGGCACGCGGAGGGCAGGTGCGCTCACCTTTCTCCTCGGGGAGGGCGTGAGGTCAACTTCCATGGACTCCACCCTGTTACAGACAGTGAAACACGGTCACGGGCCTGGTTACGATCAAGGAACAAAAACACACGCGGCCCCGCCGGGCGGCTCTCCTTCCTGCAGCTGCCGAGCACCAGGGGAGCTCGGGGATCTCAGCCCCGCGTGGTCAGCGAGGCCTGGGAACCACCGTGCACCTACCCAAGGACACGGAAGCCCCCGCTGCCCGGCCCAAACGAGCCCTCCTGTCTCCCCTCCGACCGCCTCCCCCAGAAGGTCCCCGCGTGGCCTCCTCCGGGCTGGCTGCCCGCCTCCGGCCGCCGTCACTGGGCTCCTCTGCTTCCTGCCGGGCTTCCCGGAAGCAGGAGCACCTACTGCCCGGCCCACACGCTTCGTGCAGGCAGGGCTCGGTCCACGGCAGTTCCCTGATTAACCAGCCCAGAGGCTGGCGTGGGATGTGGCCGGGCATCCCCGCAGGAGCACGAGGCGGCGGGAAGAGGGCCTGCTCCCTACTTTCTGAACGAGCTTGGGGCGGGGGCGGCCAGGCTGACGGGGCCTCGGGCGCCCTCATCACACCCGCTACCCGTGGGCTCCACTCCAACCTTCCAAGAGAAACACTCCACCGGGGCCGCCACCCCTCTCTCGTCCTGTTTTTCCACGTCTCTCTGGTCCCAGGGTCAGAGGAGGGTCCCGGGGACGACACCCAGCTGTCCAGCCCGGGTCACGTGACCACCCCCCACCGATGCCTGCGGCCACAGGGACGGAAGCGGAGCCAGGCGCAAGCTGCCGGCGCCTGTGCTACGTACCCCTGCGTCTGAAACACTGCCCGCTGACGTTCGGGGGTTGGGGGCTGGGGGTGCACACCTTTCAGAGGCTGACGAGTCAGGCGGCAGGAAGAGAGGGCCGCTGGGCTTTGTCGAAGGAGCTGTGGCGAGAAACCTGGCGCTGGAGCCCATCGGGTCCACTCCGCACCTCGCCACAACCCTCCCCTTCCGGGCATCGCTTTACTTACTTGAAGCTGGATTTTTTATTGTGCTGAAAGCTGTCTGTTGTGACAATCTCACACTAAATAGATGGAGAAAAGGCATTAATTGAGCCATAAACATTTACTTCCAGGTAATTCCTTCCAACCTGAAAGTAAAGAAAACAGAAACAGCCCCTGTTCTCCGTGGCACTGCCCCCCGGCCCCCTCCCCAGCCTCAGCTCCTGCACACGCCTGGCTGCATCCCACAGGAACGGAGGGAGCTCCCTCTGACTCGCCAGAGCCCAAGACAGTGCTGAGAACACAGCAGGCGCTCAATAAAGGCCTGCTGAGCGGCCCACCGACCGGCGGGGGGACTGGCCGTGCTGGGGCCCAGCTCCCTGAAGGGCACTCACTCCTGCTTCCAAGTGACTCAGTGGAACAAACTGGGTGCCACGCTGGGCGTGTGGGGAGGGCGAGTGTCCAAGGCCCCCCCCAAACAGGCTCCGTGACAGGGTCAGCAGCGGTGACACCACACCGTGCTTGGCGGGGCAGACCCGGGCAGGCGTGGTCTGGGGCAAGGGTGCCGCGTGGGGGGGGCACAGGCTCCCCCCAGAGGGAGACACAGGCCACGTGGTGCACGCAGAGCGGTCAGTGGGTGGGCCTGGCACAGAACCCACCGTGCCAGGAACGCTCCACCTGGAGCCCGAGGGAAACAGGCAGATTTGGACCCTGAAGACACCAGGTGGGACACAAAGTGCCTGTGAGGCAGAGCGAGAATACGGCACCAAAAATGGCCAGGGACGGGCTGGAAGGGTGAGACACAGCAGCCAGACGCGGGGAGAAGGCGTGCGCGGTGGGGCGGAGTGGGTGCTGCAGGTACCGGGGTCTGAAGGAGCAGGCCACCAGGTGCAGACACCAGGGGGGGACAAAGCCACAGAGGGCGAATGGGAAAGGTAAGGGCTGGGAATTTTCCAGAATTAAGGAAAGACATGATTCCACAGAAAGAAAGCAAACTGCACACCAAGGAGGACAGATCCCAGGGACCGGCCCGGGGGCCTCTTGTCCCCGTGTCAGGGTCAGGCCTCGCCCGCCACAGGAGGTCTCGGCCGCGCTGTTTCCCCGCAGTCCTTCAGGGAAGGGAGAGGCCTCCTCTGCCGCTGCGCTGGCCCGCAGCTCGCTGACCCCAAACACGCCTTCACAGGCGGCACCAGCAGCTCATGCCCCATCGCGAAGGCGGGTGGGTGGAGGCCTTTTCACCCCAGACGAGGCTGAGTCCACACTGGCAGGCGCCCAGCTCCGACTCTGGCTGGTGGCCCCTGGGCGCCCACGCTGCCCTCAGCTGCCCGATGCAGCAAGGAGGCGGGAGTCCACGCACTGGGGCAGGGGGGTCACCGCTGGGTAGACAGCAACCCCGCAGGTTAACCTGTGGCCCCCAAATTGGGACTTCTGAACGTTCACTGCGTTCATACCGTGGCTCATAAAACCGAGGACGTGGCTGAACACGGGTGGTGCTGTACTGACCCCCGGGGGCCAGTGGGCCCAGGGCTGCCCCAGGGCCCGGACCAGGGGATGCATGTGCTGCATGCGCTCTCTGGGGAACTGCAGGCGGGGTTCACTCTCCTCCCAGGCCCCCTCCCGTCACCCCAGGAATCACTGCGGGGCCCCCCAAGGGGAACCACTCACGTTCTTAAAAATTCTTCTTTTCTGTCTCCCTTTCCTCCCCTCCAGTTTCCTGCACTTTTGCTTTGACAGAAGTTCCTAGCCAACCGAAGTGCTCTTTCCTCCGCGCCCTCGGTTACGACAGGGCTGAGACAGACGACCAGTCACGACAGCAGGCCCACCGCCGCCCTCGTGCCCCGGGGCTCACCTCTGTAGCTGCTCCATCCTCAGCGCTGACTTCCTGAGGGACTCTTCCAGCTGAGAAATCTAAACACAATTGGACGGCTTCCAGTTACCACACGCACTACACCAAGCGACAGTTCAGACGCAACACGTGGATCCTCAATTTCTTAAACCACAAATCAGAACGTGAGTTGTGTGGCAGTGGCCCTCACGCTATCTATGAGTGAACGTGCACGAAGTCCAGGGCATCAGGTGTGCAGGAAATAAGCGCTGGGTGACGTGACCGCTGTTCTCCTCGCTGCCAATCAACTGGAGTTACCTTTTCTCTGTAGAAGGCTATCAGTCTCCTCCTGTGCTTTTCTTGAAATTCTGAAACCTGCAAAGACAACACGCGTCAGCTGCTGATGCACGTGTGGTGGCCGCCGCAGAGGCCGGTGGGGACTTCCGGCAGCCACCAGCTCTTCCCAAGATGTGGCCCCGCTGCTGCCTGGCAGCCAGAGCAGATGCCGGCAGAGCCCAGGCTGAGTGGACGGTCACGGCCAGGTGCACTCCGCCCAGAGGCAGCGAGGGCCGCGGGTTCCACGTGGGGATCGTGTGGGCACAAGGGCTGCTGTGCCTCCCTTCCGTGTTGCTTCAGGGGCGCTCGGGGCCCAGGCCATGGGATGGGACACATTCCACAAGGGCCGATCACCGTGTGCTGTCCCTCAGGCAACAGCAACTGGATCACAGGATGGCCTCCTGACCAGACAGACCAACCAGGAACCCCCTGACCTGCCTCCCCGACTGGGCCTGCGCTGGGCAATAATGCCACCAGGCAGACAGACAGGGCCATGCCATTCCAGGAGCCCAGTGACCTTGACTGGACATCCAGGGCCAGCAGCACCTGGAACCAGCACCATCCCTGGTCCTCCATTTATGTGAGCCCCAACCTCCATGTCTGTGGTGCCCAGAGCCTGGACTGGTCCCTGAGAGCGCCCACGTACATTAGAAAACGGCGACTGTGATTTCCTCAATGGAAGAGAGCGCTACTGTCACCACTGGAGTTTCAGACAACGACACCCACTCTCTCAAAACACTAAACTGAATTGCTTAAACCTAATTCTTGTCGCCGTCGGCGCACAGCTGACACACAGCAGAACCATGTGCTGGGCAAACTGGGATTTGAAGACCACATTGTATAAACGCATCACCCACTTCACTCCCCCCCAGGAATCTGCCAACATGTGTGCAAACATCCAGGGACGGTGGCCTTTTCCCTGGGGCTCACTGGTCTGGTCCAAACTGAAGGAGAAAAATCCCTCTGTGGAAAGGAGGCTGGCCCAGCCCACCCATCTTCGGGCCAGGCCACCTCCAGAGGGCGGGCCTGTGGTCAGGAGGGACAAACACCCTCTTCAGAGTCTCCTGACCGCCTGGCTCCTACATCTCCTGAGGGATTCAGAGCCCTCGGGTCAGGGGACACGCTCCACAGTGCTCCAGCGAGCCCCCCGCTCCATGAGACCAGGGACGCGTGTCTCCACCCAGGGGAGGGTCGACGGACACAGGTTCTGCCCAGAGCGTCAGCCTGTGGAAGGGGTGCCCCAAGGGGACCCCAATGTCGCCCCTGCACAAGTCCTCATGATTCGCGAGGCCCCGTCCCAGAAAGGCTCTGGACCGCACCAACGGTTCTCAAGTCCTGCTGCCCCCGGGCCTCAGCAGGCGGACTCCTGGGTCCTCACTCCGGGCGAGGTGAAGCCCCCGTCAGCCCGTGACCGGCCGCCTTTTCCTCACAGCGTGCAGGGCATTGAGGCAGGGCCATCGGGTTCCCGACTGAGGGGGGGCCGTGCACAGCTGGGAGGGGTTTTGTACAGACAGTTCTCAAGCCGCCTTCCTCAATCACCTTCAGCAAGACACAGTGACAGTCACCTGTCTCCGCAGCTCACTCCTCCGTGTGTCCTACGCCTGCGGCAAGAGACTAACGTCCCGCGCTGACCCCTGACCTCGTGCCTTGGTGCAGGGCCCAAACTGAGAAACAGACAGCACCGCCTCTGGGAGCAGCCCCGGGCCGTTCTGGAGTGGCTGGGAGCGGGCCACGCTCCAGCTGGCACATGGGACCCTGCCTCGGAGGCACTGGGGCTCAGCAAGGCCTGTGCACAGGCCAGTGGCTATCTCGACTCTGGCAGGCCGTTTTTGAATGAGGACATGGCGAGGACAAGCGTGCAGGCCCTCTGTGGCTGATACAGACGCAACAGGACAGGTGAGGCCACAGCAGGGGCGGGGCCACGGGCAAAGCTGGCCCTGGGAGAGGGGCCGGCCGGTGGGGCGAGAGCAGCCCCACCGAGGGCGCAAGGCTCATGCGGGCTCGGGGGCAGCCCGGACCCTGCGGCCACACGCCATCTGCACGGGGTGGGGCGCCCGAGGCTGAGCGCTGTGGCCTGGGCAGGGGTCAGATGGTTCCAACAAAACAAAATGAAAACGGGCTCGAGTCCTCATGTGGGTTGAGACACAGGCGAGGCCTGATGAGACTGCATGAAGCCTACAGGGCGCGCCGGACGGCGGCCGCCCCAGCTCTGCTCAGAAACCGAGGAGGGGCTGGCCCGCACGGCCGCTCCGCGCTGGTGCCCGGCGGGCGGCCAGAAGACCGGGGCCGGAGGAGGGGCACAGCGCCCTCGGGTGGGGCCGCGGGCGTCCGTGCCGAGGGCTCAGGAGGCGCTGCCCAGTCCGCTGCCCTGCTTCCCACCTCCGGTCTCGGGGGAGAGGCTGGTGGGTGAGAGGCGTCAGAGGAAGGTTTCAGGGGCAGAACGAGATCGGGAGGGTGAGTGGGTGGAGGAACTGGCCTGATTCTGCCACGGCCCTGGCATGTCCAGGGCCCGCGCCCACGTGCTCACAGCCTTGGTCCCAGGCCGCTGCACGCTCCTCAGGTCACCGAGGACCCACAGAGGCTGTTACATGGGTCTTACCTGCCAACCTTTACCCTGCGAGAAACTAATACTGAGAGAAATTTAAGATGTTTATTAAATTCATTTAAAGTAACAGCAAACCCAACAGGCCAGCACGCAGAGCGAGCTGCTATGTCCTCTGTCATGCGGCAGCCCTGCACTTGAGACGGGCACGTAACCACCAGACGGCGGACCCAAGGCCGCTGGGCTGCCCCCCCCCACGGTCCTCCCTCCACGCCGGGGGCGCGTGGCCTGAGATGGAGGGGCGGCCCCAGGCCCCGTGCTGGGCTGTCCTCAGTGAGACTCCCCCAGGCGCAGGGCTACCTGTGTTCCTCCCAACACAGCCAGCTCTGGCCCCGGGGACCTGGCCCGAAAGAGGGTCCCACTGCAAAAGGGGCGATGCGGGCAGTCCCCGACCCCCGACCCCAGCACTCACCTTGTGCTGATGCTGAGTCTTGGGGCACCCCTGCGTCCCCCTGGAGCAGTCCCAGGATGACGGGGGACAGCCACGGCCCCACCGGTGCTTCTGGCCACGTCGGAGCCAGAGAGCAGCCTCCCAGGGGAAGGGATGGTCTTGGCAGGCTGGCTGACCACGGCCTCCAGACATGCAGGCCAAAGGGCAAGAACGGTTGGGCGAGTGGCGCTGCCCCAGGGAAGGGCCTCGGCCTCAGGCGGCTCCTGGCCGCTCCTCCACACGGCCTCCGAGGGCAGGTGGCAGGCAGCCAACAGTGGGGGCTGTGCCTTTAACAGAAGGACAGCTGGGGGGACCACAGGCTGTGCAGTGACGTCCAGGGAGGAACGTGAGGAGGGCACGGATGCAGAGCATTAGAGGCTGGGCACGGGGGCGAGTGTGTGAAGCAGCAAAGGGGGGATGTGCACGGTGACGAGGAAGAGGGTCGGGCGGGCACGGATGCCACGGGGGCCACAGGGTGGGCGAGGGCTGCACAAGGGACCCTCAGGAAAGGACAGCATCACAAAGCAGCCCACTGCCCGGAGTCCAGACAGCCCCAGCCCCACCTTCCAAACCCCAGATCTAAGGTCCGTCCCTCGAATCATGAGGCTCAGTGGGGCGTCCTGACCAAGCGACCACTGTGTCCTGACACCCAGCAAAGGCACAGAGACCACGGGACAGAGTGCACGGCTTCGGCACAGTGGGGGTGGGAGACACTCGCCCACCGTGTGTCCAGAGTGCACTGGTCTCCACAACACCAAGTCTCCAAGGGCTGAGGGCAAAGCCTAGGACTCACCTGGGAGGTGTCCCTTGCATACTTCCTGCACAGGCCGTCTATGCCCATGAAGAGGGCCTGGATGTCGGAGTCTGTCTGAAAGAGAAAAGGCTGCTTCCACCGCCACTGCCTCCACGGGCCAGGGCTCTACACGCTTCAGGGCCCAGACTCAGCCACAAGGACGTCACGGCTGCGTCCCAGGGGCACCGAGTACTCCACGGCGCGGGTGAGGGACGGTGCCACCTCCTCGAGGACCAAGGGCAGTGCTAAGGGGCTCCAGGCAGCTGGGGGGAGCCGCATACAAAGGAAATAGTGAAATCAGAAGTGGGAAGAGCGAAGGGCACGACTTCAAACTGCTCACAAGTACGTGTTATTTATTTATTTTAGTTTTAAAAATAAATTTATTATTTATGTTTGGCTGCGTTGGGTCTTCGTTGTTGTGCGTGGGCTTTCTCTAATTGCGGAGCACAGGCTCGGTAGTTTTGGCACCTGGGCTCAGCAGCTGTGGCACGCAGGCTCTAGGCATGGGGGCTTCAGTACTTGTGGCTCGCAGGCTCAGTAGTTGTGGCTCACGGGCTCTAGAGCGCAGGCTCGGTAGTTGTGGCGCACGGGCTCAGTAGTTGTGGTTCACGGGCTCAGTAGCTGTGGCACATGGGCTCTAGGTGCGCGGGCTTCAGTAGTTGTGGCTCGCGGGCTCAGTAGTTGTGGCTCGCAGGCTCTAGAGTGCAGGCTCAGTAGTTGTGGCGCACGGGCTCAGGAGTTGTGGCTCGCGGGCTCTAGGGTGCAGGTTCGGTGGTTGTGGCACATGGGCTTAGTTGCTCCTTGGCATGTGGGATCTTCCTGGACTAGGGCTCGAACCCCTGTCCCCTGCATTGGCAGGAGGATTCTTAACCACTGCGCCACCAGGGAAGCCCCGTGTTATTTAAAAAGCAAACATGAAAAAGTGGGGTTTACGAACCGGCACCTGCCCACGTACACTCCTCGTGCAGATACACCTGCCTCCCGCCCCCACCCACCACCCGGTCACAGCAGCACAAGAGACACAGAAGGGCCGGGACAAGGACACACACAGGCCGATGAGACCAGGAGCCTGGGCCCCTCCCAGTCTGTACCAAGCGTACGGGCCCAGCCGCTCCCCATCTCAGCTGAAATGACAGTAACACTGCACTTAGGGAAAGCGAGACCCGAGCTAGAAACTAGGAAATGCACTCGAAGGGCCAGGGCCCCCGAGGAGCTTCTGGAGGACCCTGTGGAGGGGCGGCTGCAGGGGAAGTGGCTCCAGAATCTACTGCCGGCTCGGAGGAGGGCTGAGCAGGGCACCAGGAGGGCAGGGGGCCCATGGCAAGGGCTCCGCGTGCACGTGAGCCCCGCGCTTGACCTCCACCCGAGACCCTGGACAGCACCCAACGCGCCTCGAGTCCCATCTTCCAAGGGAAACAGGACAGAAGCCACGCCTCCCCTGAGGGCCTGGGTGAGGCCTACACACTAGGGGCAGGGGCCCTAGTGAGTGGAGACCAGACTGACGCCCACAGAGAACCCGGTCCTACACAAAGACCTCCATGGGCTAGGAGGGAGGCAAGGGTGTCAGCACTGACCTGTCAGGGCCCAGGGCCTTCCTTTTTTTTAAAAATTTATTTTTATTGTAGTATAGTTGCTTTACAATGTTGTGTTAGCTTCTACTGCGCAGCAAAATAAATCAGCCATATGTATACACATATCCCCACCATTTAGGACACTACAGTGCATTAAGTAGAGTTCCCTGTGCTATACAGTGTGTTCCCATCAGCTGTCTATTTTATATATAGTAACAATAGTACATATGTGTCAATCCCAATCTCCCAATTCCTCCCACCCCACCCCTTTCCCCCTTGGTATCCATACATTTGTTCTCTACGTCTGTGTCTCTATTTCTGCTTTACAAATAAGATCATTTATATCATTCTTCTAGATTCCACATATATGCATTAACATATGAAATTTGTTTTTCTCTTTCTGACTTACTTCACTCTGTATGACTGTCTCTAGGTCCATCCACGTCTCTACAAGTGACCCGATTTCATTCCTTTTTATGGTTGAGTAATATTCCATCGTATATATGTACCACATCTTCTTTATCCATTCCTCTGTTGATGGATGTTTAGGTTGCTTCCACGTCCTGGCTATTGTAAATAGTGCTGCTATGAACACTGAGGTGCATGTGTCGTTTTTTTTTATTTATTTATTTATTTATTTTTGGCTGCACTGGGTCTTCGTTGCTGCGTGAGGGCTTTTCTCCAGTTGCGGTGAGCGGGGGCTACTCTTCGTTGCGGTGCGCAGTCTTCTCATCGCGGTGGCTTCTCTTGTTGCGGAGCACGGGGCTCTAGGCACGCGGGCTTCAGCAGTTGTGGCCTTGCGGGTTCTAGAGCGCAGGCTCAGTAGTTGTGGCGCACGGGCTTAGTTACTCTGCAGCATGCGGGATCTTCCCGGACCAGGGCTCGAACCTGTGTCCCCTGCATTGGCAGGTGGATTCTTAACCACTGCGCCACCAGGGAAGCCACATATGTCTTTTTGAATTATGGTTGTCTCTGGGTATATGCCCAATAGTGGGATTGCTGGGTCATATGGTAGTTCTATTTTTAGTTTTTAAGGAGCCTCCACACTGTTCTCCATAGTGGCTGTATCAATTTGCACTCCCACCAACAGTGTAGGAGGGTTCCCTTTTCTCCACACCCTCTCCAGCGTTTACTGTTTGTAGATTTTTTGATGACAGCCATTCTGACCAGTGTGAGGTGATACCTCACTATAGTTAGGGCCCAGGGCCTTCCTGAGGGGAAATACGGACGGAGTCCCTGAATGGGACAGAAGGCGGGGGGAGTGACTGCACTCCACACGCACGGAGACCCCAACAGAAAGCCCTCGCTTTCCCACTTCTAGGAATTTATGCTCTAGAAATAGTCTTACAGGTATGTGGAACTATGGTAAAAAAAAAAAATATTCACTGTAAGATTGTTTGAAATAGTAAAAAACTGAAAAAACCCAAAGGTTTACCAACAGGAAAATACTGTCATACCATGCAATCATTTTTAGAGAATGTGGGTGTGTACATTTTAGAAAATGTAGTGTCAACTGGGAAACACCATATAAAAGATAAATCACACTAACACCCAGAAAAGGATCCACACTCCTGGCTGTCATCATCTTCGGGAAGTAGGATTTGGGGGACTTTCACATTCTCTGTTATGATTTTCTGTTAGGTTTGAGTTTTGTGTAATTTTATACTATATTTGTAATCAGAAAAGCAATTTTTATAGATTAAACATCAGATCAAATACACATCTTAGACCCTAAATGTGAAGGAATCAACTTCACCGACTTGCCCTCAGCCCTCTTAATTGGAAATGACCCCAGGAAAACCAAACTCCACCACCTTCTTGAGGAGCTGGTGTTGTACTGAAGAAACATAGGCACCCGACTTCTGTTCCCAGGAGCACCACACCTCCTAATGGGGCCAGGCTCTGGCTAAGGAGAAAGTTGTGCAAGGTATTCAGAACCACGCTATTGGACTTTATGCAGAAAGCTTGTAAGATCTCCTACTGCACGCAGCAAAACAAACAAAAGTTTTAGACACCGCAAATGACTAAAAATTGAACGTCACATTTAAAAAGAAACACTGTGATTAACTTTCAGATACTACAGATTTCAACTTACACGTTTCGAAAGCAGAACTGTACGACATGGAACTTTACAAATCAAGCATTCATCCCTTTTACCTACAACAGAAAACAAATTTTATTCTATTATAGTGAGTAGTGCTTTTAAATACATATAAATGCAGAACTTCTTGCAAAAGTATACAGGATTACAGCACTTGCAGTGGACAAACCTGTGGGCGTGCACATAGCTGAAAAGACTTACATAAGTAACAATCTTTCTTTTCTTGTTTTGCAATTATGCTCCAAAACGGTGGCCATAAAGATCAACAACACAAATTTAGATCAGTCCCAGATATTTCTTACAATCAGATTTTATAGGAATAACTTAACTTAAACTTTTAAACTCTACAAAATGAAAAGCTCCTCCCACCCACCTGGCAGCTGCGGTGCTTTGCTCTGCCCCTCGGCCTCACCCCTGTGGCAGCTGGGACAGCTCACTGGGCGTCGGAGCATTTACTGAGCTCCTGAGACAGGCCAGGCAGTGCCGGGGGCTGAGGACGGAGGTGTCATGTCCCCCACCGCCCCTCGCTCGGCCTCCTCCCCGTGGGCTGCCTGCCTCCACGTGCTCCTCCTCCACCGGCTGGCCCTGCACCCCTCAGGGCTCCCCCTACTCCGTCCCCCTCGCTTCCAGCTCCTGGTTCGGCCCTGCCTTGTCCTCACAGCCTCTGATCTTGGGTTCTCCACTAGGCAGCTTGGAGGCCAGCCGTCGGTCCACATCCACCCGCCACGGGTCCTTCCAGGCAGCACAGCAGCCCAAACCCGGGGCTGCCTCCCCCCCCCCCCCCCCAGTTCAACGCGGCTGAGAAGCACGATTCCAACACTGCGGAATCTGCAGCATTGCTGGGCACCCCTCTGCTTTTCTTGGTCATTTCCCCCCAGTTCCCTGCAGGGGGTACTCAAACAAGCCCCTGTGTCGTCTACTGAGGAAGAGGTCCGTCATGTGCACCTCTCTCCCCCGGCACCACACGGTGGCCGATGCGCTCGGCCTCCTTCCTCTGTCTTAGGCCAACGGCCCCCCAGGCCAGGCCTAACCCTCCACCCTGTGCTCACCTCCTCTCTTTCCTACAGCCCCGAGGGCTCCTGTCCTCGCTCAGACGCCCTCCCACTAAGCTCCGCCCCTAGCCCTCCCTGGCGCTTCCCAGCCCCGAGCCAGCCCATCCCCACCATCCCCACGGCATCACGCAGGTCACCCACCCTCTAAGGCCAGGGCCACATGCCGATGCGCTGGCTGACTGCGCTGGGATGCCTGGTTTGACGTTTCTGCTTTCTCTTCCCCTCACAGCCTCCTCCTGTCTCCACCCACCTTCTTTAGGAAATGCTCTTCCCCAGGTGAGAACGGGCTCCTGCATCCCCTGCCTTCAGCCCTCCCGTCACCCCAGCATCTCCACTCTCCTCTCTGCACTAACCTCTCCCTGCTGCACTCCAGCTGCCCGGACTCCTAGACCCTCGTGTGTCCTCACAGCCCCCCTTGGTCTCTCCCCGCATGGCTCTCCCTGGAACCTCCGTGTCCAAAGGTGAGGTCCTGAGCCTCACCTCAAACCCGCTGTCTCCCCGCAGCGTCCTGGATGGCCACGGGAACCCCACCGCCAACCCCGGCGAGCTCCACACGTTGGAAACCGAGATGCCTTCCTGCACCCAGGTCTGCCCAACCTGCCTGCTGCTTCTGTCCAGCCCCGCGGGCGGCTGTCCTGCTCCGACACCTCTCCCCTGTGCAGGGCGCCGCTTCTTCCCCAAGTCCTGCCGCCCGCCAAGTTCCACTTCCCCCAGCCACGCAGACCGAGACTCAGCCAGCCCACCCCTGGGCACGCGACGGTGCTCGCCCCCAGACCCCAGCATGAACACGCCTGCAGCACCACCTGTTGACAGCCAAAACCTGGAAGAGCCCGAGGGTCAGCCGCGAGCTGGGAAATACACCAGGACACGGCGTCGGTCCGAACAGCAAGGAAGGGGCACCAGGGGCAAGTGTGCACCGAGGATCCCGCAGCGAGAGGCCCAGGCAGGGGCCACCCGGGGCGGGTGTGTGTGGGGGGAGCCTGCTGCCCGCTGGACCACCCGCTCACCGGGGTTAAAGAGTCCAAGGCGATGGACACCAACGCGGATCAGGACAGTGGTTTTCCTTGAGGAGACCTGGGGGTGTGTGTGTGTGAGATGGTCTGATTTTTAATCTGTGAGCTGGTTTCACAGGTAAGTCACTTTGTGACAACTCACTGCGTTTCCATTTACGCTTTTTTCCTGTATAAACTCTATACGTCAATAAAAACATTTCACAAGAAGAAAAGAACACGTCGATCACGTCACTGCCCACTGCCCGCTGCCCACAGGCGGGGCCGCGGCCTCCCTCGCAGTCCACTCCCGCCTCAGGCCTCCCCCTTCCTCCCACCCCCTCTGCCGGGGACACTTCTGCACCCCCCGCTTCCGGCTGCGCTTGTCCTTACAGGGACCAGCCTGAGGTCGGACCCCACGTGGCAGGCGGGCCAGTGCCGGAACTGAGACACTCGGCCGGGGCGCTGCCTGCCCTCCCTGTGTCCCCTTCAGGTCCTGCCCCCCCAGCCGGCAGGCAGGCGCCCAAGAGTCGCGACCGGGAGCCTCTCGGTCTGTGCCCCCCCCCCCCACCCCCGCATGCCCCGCCCTCCCCCAAGGCCCCCTGCTCCGAAGGTCCTCTCCTCCCCCCCACCCCGCCAGCCTCGCTGACTCTCTCCCCCAAGGCCCCCTCCCCCGGAAACCCCGCCCCCTGGAAGGCCCCCCCCCCCCCCAGCCCAGGGGTCCAGGTGTGGGCCTGGCCCGAGGGCCCTCAACGCCCTGACCCCGCCCTGACCTTTGCGCAGGCAGACATCGCAGTACACGTGGCCGCAGTTAGTCAGGCTGAAGCACACCGTCCCCTGGGGTGGCTGGAAACAGCGATTACAGAACACCCAGCCGGCCATGCTACGCAGCGGTTTGCGCTGCCGCCGCTGCCGCAAGGCCCAAGCCCAACCGAAGCCCTCCTGAGACCCACGCGAGACCTGGACGCGGGATCTGGGCGTGGCCCGAGGGCTGCGACTCCACGCCTGCGCACCAGAACGCGGCGCCGATCCCGCCAGAACTCCTGTGCTGGAAGGTACCAACCCGGGAAGAGAGGGAGGTTAGAATTAGACTTTCCCCTCTGCGGGTTGTTTTGGCTGGACGTCAGGGAGGAGGAACATACAGGCGAGGACCTGGCCTCGCTCCTTCCAGCGCTGCAATCTCCAGCGATTCTCCTGAGGGCAGCGCGTTGTAGCCCAGGACCTACGTGGACCCCCGGGCGGCGCCGAGGTGGGTGCGCCGGGACGCCGGCGCAGGCGCAGAGCGGTGGGAGGCCGCTGCACCTCTCGGACCGACGGCAGGCCGACAGGGTCAGGTGAGGCCGTGCCTGAGGGCTGGGTGGAAGTGATCGTGTGGAGGCGGGATGTGCATTGACATTGAGACGCGGTGCGCTGAGCGGACAGGCTAGGTGGACCAGGTGGCCCCTCGTGCCCTCCATTATGCGGGGCGTGGGGAGGTCAGGGTGAGGGGCCCTCAGTGCTCGCCATACTGGAAGTGGGAGGCGGAGGGTCCTTTGGGCCCCGGAGGATGAGGGCCGGGAGACAGGAGGGACCAGAGGAACAGCAAGGGGGTCTGGGCAGTCGGAGGTAGGGGATGGGAAACTCTGGGGCCGGGGCATTAGGAGACCTGGTAGCCCAGGACGGAGGTCAGGATCAGGATGGGGTGTGAGTGGGGCCCAGGGCCCACTGGCTGGACCCCATGGTCGAGGTGGGCCGGGTCGGGCCAGGCGCCGTTGCTTGCCTCGAACACGCACATGTGAAAAGGCTTGACCTGGGGGAGGTTATTTCGCTTTTAAAAACGGTGGATAGGGGAGTTGGTGGAAGGGACTCTCTGTACTGGTTTTTGCAACTTCTAGTGAGCTTATGCTTATTTTAAAATTTAGAAGAAATAAATGGAAGTTGCTTTTCGTAGAATTACACTCCTTGCGGGATGCCCCATCCTCTCCAAAGAGCAGTTTCCATCCGCCTGTGGAGGTGGATCAGAGTGGGACCCACAGAGAAAACTTGGTTCAGAGAAAGCCTCTGGGCCATTCACTTGTGTGGAGAAAAGTGGCCATCTTTCAGGGAAATAGAGAAATGCAGAGATTCAGGACCACTCTAAGTGGAACGCCATGGGGAAACGAGGTACTCCCTCTGTCCAGTGCTGTAGCCATGAACCTCGTGTGGCCATTGGCCTTTGAAATGTGACTGGTCCAAATTGAGATGTGCTTTGATTGCAAAATACACCTGGGTTTCTAAGACTTCCTATCAAGAAAGGAATGTAAACTACCTCATTAATAATTATGTATTGATTACATGTTAATATGGTAATATATTTGATCCATTGGGTTAAATATAGGTCACTAGGGTTAATTTTACTCTTTAAAAAAAAAACTTTTTTTTTTAAAATTAATTAATTAATTTATTTTTGGCTGTGTTGGGTCTTCGTTTCTGTGAGGGCTTTCTCTAGTTGCGGCAAGTGGGGGCCACTCTTCATCGCGGTGCGCGGGCCTCTCACTATCGTGGCCTCTCTTGTTGCGGAGCACAGGCTCCAGACGCGCAGGCTCAGTAGTTGTGGCTTACGAGCCTAGTCGCTCCGCGGCATGTGGGATCTTCCCAGACCAGGCCTCGAACCCGTGTCCCCTGCATTAGCAGGCAGATTTCTCAACCACTGCGCCACCAGGGAAGCCCCCCAAAAAACTTTTTTAATGTGGCAACCAGAAAACTTAAAATTTACATATATAGCTCACGTTTTATTTCCTTTGGACAGTGCTGACCTATACCAAGTTTAAAATAAGAACTGGATCATGTATTTATTTTATCAAACTCAGAAGCCACATTGTTAAAGTGACATTTTATCAGTGTTACAATGATATAACATCAATTCCAACCTCTGATGTCTTTGAAATCAGAAAAGTTATGCACGCTTATGAATATATTTTGATATTAACTCAAACATGCAAGGTAGAAGGTAGTTATTTGCCTTTATTAATATTTTTAAACAAGTTTCTTAGCTATAAAGAAGTCTTTAAGGTACTTTATTTGGAAAATTCCAACTGAGATAAAGATTAGTGTTTGTGCAAAGGCCCACCATAAAACGTTGCTGTTTGTATCTTCACTGGTCATTCGAAATTCTTCTTCACGGTCCTATGCAGGAGAGAAATAGGCAGGTTAAGTTTCTTAAGGTACTTCATGCATGAATTTGAGGGGAAGGTGCTGTATGCATTCAAGGTACTTAATGTCACCCAGGTAATCTCTTATGCCAAAGTGCAGTATCATTTTCTAAGCCAAGGGGTGTTGTTAGTCAAAGACAAGGAAGAAGAGTCAACCTTATAAAACACACTTTTGTGTTTTGGCGTAAAATATCAGGTATTTGATCTATTACTTTATATGTTTTATTTGTTACCATCAAACAAAGTGAACATTACCTAATTGATAGATGTTCATCATTCAGGTTCTTACTTTACTTTAAGCTGGGCACTGTGCTCATTTTATTTTCCAGATAAAGAAACAGAAGCTTAGAGACGACAGAAGGTTAGTGAGTGGGGGGGCAGATCTGAGCCCACGTCTGACCAGGGTCCACTGAGCACAGTGACCCAGGAAACACATAATGTCACAAGAACAAAATAGTGATTTAGAAAGTGGGCACACTGAGACTCTGCGGCTATGTGGGGTGTGTTTGGAAACGCTTATTTATTCATCCTGTAAGCTCACACCCCAGAGGCAAGTGAGCCACAGTCGCCTTCCTAGAGGAGCTCACGGTCCCGTGAACAGTGAGAGAGCACTGTCCCCCCATCCCCTGCATGTCCACGCAGTCCTAGCTCAGAGAAAGCCCGGGAAACAGGCAGTTTACTCTTCCCTTGGTTCGGGGGCTTTGTGGAGAATCACGTGCTGGGCAGGAAGAGGGAGCATAAGCTGAATAGGCAAACCGACCCTTTGATAGTTTTGTACTTTGACTATTTGCTCCATTTGCTCAATTAGATGTTCAAGCTTGAAGCTAACTTCATTAACTTTGTCCTTTGCTTGAGCAATGGCTGCATCAAGGTCATGTTCTCCAACTCGAATATCTAAGTGGATCCGCTGTGCAAACAGTAAAAAGGAAGAAACATGTTTTTAACATGGCTCACTCTTCTTCTTTGCTTTTTCCCTCCTTGTGTCCTCCCATTCCTTCCTTTTTCTCCACTCTCCCTTTTTGAGAGCAAACACTACTTCATTCTCGAGCTCTCTATTTTTCTTCACCGCCACTCTATTCCCTGTTATACTCAGTAGTCTTTCTTTGTAATAATAATGCATTAAATAGTACCTGCTGACCTGAAAGAGTACTTATATTAACTATAGACTGTTAGGCAAGAGCCTTTGGCCCTGAGAGAAGTTGATTACTCTCAGGAGAATGTTCTTTACATATAACTAAATTTCTGATGCTGAAGTACAAATTCTCTTCATCTGTTCTCAGCACATTTAGAAACTAGCCAATCACCATCTACCATGTAAGAGTTTTATTTGTTGGAATTCCATTATTAATTCACCCTTCAGCCTTCAATTGTTTTCAAGCCTGAATAATCACAGTTCTCTTAAGCTTCCCTCCCAGTTCTCATTTTTCAAGCCCTTTAATCAACTCCGTGGCTCTCCTTTGAACCCCTTCCAAGCTCTCCAGCTCCCCCTTTGGTTGCTGTGCTGAGATCTGGGTATAATGGTTCTGCATATCATTGTCACGCCTGAATAGTGCTGACGCTGCTCATCAACAAGTACACGGAGGCACAGACTTACCAGCTTACTCCCTCCAAATGACACAAGCCTTGTAGAATTAGATTCTAAGCAAATGATGTGTTCGCCAGGTGAATGTGAAGTGAAATAGAATGTTCCTTGTGGGCCATATAACCTTGACAGTAATACCTAGGATTGAGGATTTCCACAGTTTAAGTTTATTATTCTCTACTTTCCATTAAAAAAAAAATCAGCCCCATGTAATCTAGTGAAAACTGTGCAATTCTTAAAAAAGAAATCAAATGGCCAATAACATGAAAAATACTCAGTCTTGCTGGTAATCAAAAAAATACAAACCACAGTAAGATATTCCTTGTTGGTTTTCAGATTGGCAAAGACTTAAAAGTACCTGGGGCGGGGATAGTATGGAGAAATACTCTCTCTAAAAACAGTTTTGGGAATGTAAATTGAACAACCGTTTCAGAGAGTGCTTTGGCCAAGTGTATAAAACCATTCACCCAGCAGTGCTACCTGTAGAAATTTATCCTATGGGAATGCCCAAATGGACAGTTATATGTAAAAGGATATTCAGTGTGATGTTATTTATTTAAAAATATGCGTTTTGAAATAACTCATACCTTTTAGTGTGGATTGATTAAATTTAGGCAAAGCCAAATGAAGAAATGCTAGGTAGCAGTAAAAGAGACTATTACACCCATATCTATATTAAAGGTGTCCACAATATTCAGGGATAGTCTGTGTAGGATCCTATTTTTGTAAAAAGTATCATTTGTAAAACTACACGTGCTTAGAAGAAGATTCTAAAGAATATATACCAAGTTATTAGGCAGTTATATTTGTTGGGGAACTTTGACTTTTCTGTTTAGTACATTTCTATATTGTTTGGCATTTTATAAATTTATTTATTTATTTAATTTTGATGTGTTGGGTCTTAGTTTCTGTGCAAGGGCTTTCTCCAGTTGTGGTGAGCAGGGGCCACTCTTCATCGCGGTGCACGGGCCTCTCACTGTTGCGGCCTCTCCCGTTGCGGAGCACAGGCTACAGACGCGCAGGCTCAGTAGTTGTGGCTCACGGGCCTAGCCGCTCCGCGGCATGTGGGATCTTCCCAGACCGGGGCACAAACCCGTGTCCCCTGCATTGGCAGGCGGATTCCTAACCACTGCGCCACCAGGGAAGCCCTGTTTGGCATTTTAAAAACAGTTATAGGACTTCAAGTCTGGCATATAAGGAGCTTGGAAGTTGTCCCTCTGTCTTAACAAGTAAAAAGCTGCATAGAAAGAAAATCAGTTCTTAGATCTGTCAGAGA
The DNA here is from genome assembly GCF_028021215.1 of Eschrichtius robustus. NCBI lineage: Eukaryota > Metazoa > Chordata > Mammalia > Artiodactyla > Eschrichtiidae > Eschrichtius > Eschrichtius robustus. The sequence goes on along the minus strand of NC_090827.1, from coordinate 152,210,411 downwards.
ATTGAGGTCACAGGGTAAACTGCTGCCACCAAAATTGGAGAGGCAAGCAAATACAAAGAGTCACAACTTACCTGAGCAGAAACCTCTGTGGGAACCAGTACGGGTTCCTTTTACCCAGCACATCACGTCCAACTTTCAACAACAACAGAAAAATAATAAGACATACTCAAAGGCAAAAAACACAGTTTGAAGAGACAAAACAAGCCTCAAAACCAGATTCAGATATGGCAGGGATATTGGAATGATCATATAAGGAATTTAGAAAACCTATGATTAATAGTCTATGGTCTCTAATGGAAAAAGTAGACAACATGCAAGAACAAATGGGTAGTGTGAGTAGAAAGATCAAAATTCTGTGAAAGAATAAAAAGAAATGCCAGAGATCAAAAACACTGTAGCAGAAATAAAGAGTGCCTTTGATAGGCTCATTAGTAGACTGGACAGGACTGAGGAAAGACTCTCTGAGCTTGAGGATATGTCAACAGAAACTTTCAAAACTACAAAGCAAAAAAAGACTGGGGAAAAAAAGGAACAATATCCAAGGACTACAGGACAACTATTAAAGGTGTAACATACACATAATGGGAATACCAGAAGGAGAAGAAAGAGTAAGTAACAGAAGAAATATTTAAATAAAGACTGAGAATTTCAAATTAGTGTCAGACACCAAGCCACAGAGCCAGGAAGCCTAGAGAACACCAAGCAGGATAAATGCCAATAAAACTATACCTAGGCATATCATATTAAAACTGCAAATATCAAAGATAAAGAGGAAATCTAGAAAGAAGCCTTATTTATAGAGGAGCAAAGATAAGAATTACACCCGACTTCTCCTCAGAAACCATGCAAGCAAGGAGAGAGTAAACATTTAATGTGTTGAGAGAAAAAAACTCACCAACCTAGAATTCTGTATCCTGCAGAATTCTCCTTCAAAAGTAAAAGAGAAAGATTTTCTCAAACAAAAGTTGAGGGAATTTGTCCCTGATAGACCTGTCTTACAAGGAATGTTAAAAGTTATTCAGAGAGAAAGATAATGATATTGGTCAGAAACTCGGATCTACTTGAAGATTGGAAAGCATTAGAGAAGGAATAAGTGAAGGTAAAATTAAAACTTTTATTTTTCTTATTAACTGAGTTAATAGATATGTCTTTCAAAATAATAGCAGCAATGTATTTGATGATTATAGTTTATATATAAAAATGAAATTAGCAACAGCAAAGATGCAAGGGATGGGAGATAAGAATTAGGATTACTTTGTTATTATAAGGTACTTGTACTACCTGTGAAGTGATATGGTGATATTCAAAAGTGGACTTGGAGTAGTCGTAAATGTATATTGCAAACTCCAGGGCAACCACTGACAAAAAGTTAAAAGAAGTATAACTATGAAAGGAGATAAAATGGAATCGTAAAATAATTAAAACCATAAGAGACAGAAAAAGAGTGGAAAACAAAAATAGGAACAAATAACAAGGGCGATAACTAGAAAACTAATAAATATGATGAATATTAACTCAGCTATATCAACAGTCACTTTGAATGTCAGTGGTCTGAATGCACCAATTAAAACAGATTGTCAGAGTGGATCCAAAAAAAAAAAAAACCAAAACCCGACTATGTATTGTCTACAAGAACCCCTCTTTAAATATAAAGACACATATATATTAAAAGTTAAGGGATGGAGGGACTTCCCTTGCTGTCCAGTGGTTAAGACTTTGCCTTCCAATGCAGGAGGTGCGGGTTGGATCCCATGGTTGGGGAACTAAGATCCCACATCATGGTCAAAAATCCAAAACATAAGCAATATTGTAAGAGATTTAATAAAGACTTTAAAAATGGTCTACATCAAAAAAATCTTTAATTTAAAAAAAAGTTAAGGGATGGAGAAAGATGTATATGTCAACTTTCAGCCAACTTTAATCAAAAGAAAGCTGGAATAGTTATATTAACTTCAGACAGAGTAGACTTCAAAACAAGGAAAATTATCAGGGATAATTACATAATGGAGCATTACATAGTAATAAAGAGGTCATTTATCCAAGAAGACAAACCTTAATGTGTATGCATCTAACAACAGAGTGTCAAAATACATGAAGCAAAAACTGATAGAACTGCAAGGATAAATAGAAGAATTTAGTATTATAGTTGGAGACTTGGATACTCCTCTATCAGAAGTGGGCAGATCCAGCAGCAGATCAGTAAGGACACAGTTGAACTCAATGGCACCATCAACCAGCTGGATATAATCAATATCTGTAGACTACTTCATCCAACAAAGCAGAATACACATTCTTTTCAAGCTCACATGGAACACTCACCAAGATAGACCACATTCTGGGCCATAAAACACACCTTAACGCATTTAAAATAATAGAAACCATACAATGTATGCTCTTAGACCATAATGGAATTAAAGTAGAAATCAATAACAAAAAGATAGCTGGAAAGTCCCCAAATATTTAGAGATTAAACAGCATACCTCTAAATAACACATGAGTCAAGGAAGAAATCTCAAGAGAAACAGTATTTTGAATTGGAAGAGAATTCTGGGAAGATGGTGGAATAGGAGGCACCAGGAATCTGTCTCTAGGCAACAATTACACTGGAAGAATCTGTCTGATGGAACTGTTTTGGAACTCTGGAGTCTATTGAAGGCTTGCAACTTCCAGGGGAAGACTTGGATGGCAAATTGTGGTTAATTTTGGTCAATATCAGCTCTTAGAACAGTAGTAGCTACCTACCTCCCACCCCCCACCCCCCTGCCAGCCACATGGCAGGCAGCTGCACAGGTGTTCCTGGAGCAGCTTGCATGCATCTCTTAGAAGCCAGGGTAGGCAAAGAGGACCGTGTCCTCCAAATGTCAGGGATTTTTGATGTCATCATATAGAAGGGATTCTCAATAAGATTAACAGCAGATTTCTCATCAGAAACTTTGGAGACCAGAGGCAGTGGTCGGATACGTTCAAAGTGCTAAAAAAAAACCCCAAACAACCAGAAAAAGCCAACAAGCACATGAAAAGATGCTCAACTTCACTGATCATTAGGGAAATGCAAATCAAAACTACAATGAGGCACTACCTCACACACATTAGAATGGCTGCTATACAACAAACAAAAAAATGTACTGGCAAGGATTCAACCCTTATGCATTGTTGGTGGGAATGTAAAATGGTGCAGCTGCTGTGGAAAACATTATGGTGGCTCCTCAAAAATATGAAAATAGAATTATCATATGACCCAGTAATTCCACTTCTGGATATATACCCAAAAGAATTCAAAGCAGGGTATCAGGATATTTGTACACCCATGTTCATGGCAGCATTATTCACAATAGCTAAAATGTGGAAGCAACACAAGTGTCCATTGACAGATGAATGAATAAGCAAAATGTGGTATATACGTACAGTGGAATATTATTCAGCCTTAAAAAGGAAGCAAATTCTGACACATGCTACAACATGGATGAACATTGTGGAAATTATGCTAAGTGAAGTAAACCAATCACAAAAAGACAAACACTGTATGATTCAACTTATATGAGGTATTTAGAGTAGTTAAAGTCATAGGGGAGTTATTGTTTAATGAGTATAGAGTTTCATTTTTACAAGATTTAAAGAGTTATGAGGATGATGATTATACAACATTATGAATATATTTAATACCACTGAATTGTGCACTTAGTAATGGTTAAGATGATGAATTTCATGTTATGTGTATTTTACCACAATTTAAAAATCTCAAAAAATATTTTGAACTGAATTAAAATGAAAATACAACTTAATCAAAATTTGGGGGATACAGTCAGAGAAGTATTTACAGGGAAATTTATAACATTGAACACATATTAAAAAGAAAGAAAGATCTAAAATTAATCATCTAAGCCTAGGAAACTAGAAAAAGAAGAGCAAACTAAATCCAAAATAAGCATAAGAAGAGAAATAAGATCCATGCTAATAAAAGCTAATGCAGAAAACAGGAAATAAGGAACATGCTAATAAGATCCATGCTAATAAAAGCTAATGCAGAAAACAGGAAGTAAGTAGAGAAAACCAATGAAACAAAAAGCTGGTTCTTTGAAAAGATCAATAAAATCAATAAACCTCTAGGTAGGCTAACAGAAAAAAGGAAGACCCAAGGTAATAATATCAGAAATGAAAGAGGAGTCTTACTACAGGTCTCATGGACATCAATAGGGTAGTAGAGGAATACGATGAACAACTCTGTGCTCACAAACTTGGTAACCTGGATGAAATAGACCAATTCCTTGAAAGGCACAATTTGTGAAAACTCACACAAAAATAAATAGACAATCTGGATAGGCTGATATCTAGTAAAGAAATTGAATCGATAATAACTTTCCAAGCAGAAAGCACCAGGCCAAGATGGGTTCACTGGTGAATTCTACCAAAGATTTAAGTAGGAAATCAGACCAATTCTCTACAATCTCTTCCAGAAGTAGAGAGAATACTTTCTAAATCATTTTCTGAGGCCAACATTAGCCTAATACCAAAACCAGAGAAAGACACAAGAAAACTATGGACCATTATCTCTCATGGACATAGATACAAATATCCTCAACAAAATATTAGCAAATTGAATCCAACAATGTATAAAAAGAATTACGCACCATGACCAAGTCAGATTTATTCCAGATATGCAAGGCTAGTTCAACATTTTAAAATCAATTAATGTAGTTCATCACATCAACAGGTTAAAGAAGATCACTTGATCATAACAATAGATATAGAAAAGGCATTTGACAAAATCCACCATCCATTCGTGGCAAAAACTCTCAGCAAACTGAGAATAGGGGAACTTTGTCAATTTGATTTAAAAAATCTATAAAAACCTTACAGCTAATATACTTCATAGTGAAAAACTAGAGGCTTTCCCACTAAGATCAGAAACAAGGCTAGGATTTCCTCTCTAGCTATTCCTTTTCTTTTTTATTATTTATTTATTTTATTTTTGGCTGTTTTTGGTCTTAGTTGTGGCATGCGGGATCTTCATTGCAGCACGTGGCCTTCTCTCTAGTTGTGGCATGCGGGCTTCAGAGTGCGTGGGCTCAGTAGTTGCGGCACTCGTGCTCCAGGGTGCATGGGCTCTAGTTGTGGCATGCGGGCTCACTAGTTGTGGCACGTGGGCTTAGTTGCCCCACGGCATGTGGGATCTTAGTTCCCCAACCGAACACGCGTCCTCTGCATTGGAAGGTGGATTCTTAACCACTGGACCACCAGGGAAGTCCCTCACTATTCCTTTTCAACGTCATACTTCAATTCCTAGCTAATGCAGTAAGAGAAGAAAAGAAAACAAATGGTATACAGGTTGGGAAGGAAGAAATAAAGCTGTGTTTGTTCACAGATAACAGGATTGTCTATGTAGAAAATTCAAAATAATAAACAGAAAACTTACTGGAACTAATAAATGATTATAGCAGGGTTGCAGGATACAAGGTTAATATGTTAATCAATTTCTCTATATCAGCAGTGAACAAGTGGAATGTGAAATCAAAAACAATACCATTTACATTAGCATCTCCCCCAAATGAAATACTTAGGTATAAATAAAACAAAATATGTTTAAGAGATATATGAGGAAAACTAAAAAACTGTAATGAAAGAAAGAAGATAAAATACATGGAGAGATATTCTGTGTTCATGCCAGGAAGACTCGATATTGTGAAAAAGTCAGTTCCTCCCAACTTAATCTATAGATTTGACACAATCCCAGTCAGAGTGTCAGCAGGTTATTTTGTGAATATCTTCAGGCTGATTCTAAAGTTTCTATGGAGAGGCAAAAGATCCAGAATAGCCAACACAATATTGAAGGATAAAAATAAAGTCAGGGAACTGACATTCCTGATTTCAAGACTTACTATAACTGTATAGCACAGGGAACTCTACTTAATGCACTGTGGTGACCTAAATGGGAAGGAAATCCAGAAAAGAGGAGCTATATGTGTATGTATAGCTGATCCATTTTGCTGTATATTAGAAACTAACACAACATTGTAAAGCAACTATACTCCAATAAAAGTTAATTTAAAAGAAGACTTACTATAGTGCTACAGTAACCAAGATAGTGTGGTATTGGTGAAAGAACAGACAAATAGATCAATGCATCAGAGAGCCCAGAAACAGACCCATGCAAATATAGACCCACTGATCTTTGACAAAGGAGCAAAGGCAATACCATGGAAAAAGGTAGTCTTTCCAACAAATAGTGCTGGAACAACTGGACATCCATATGCAAAGAAATGAATGTAGACACAGACCTTACACCTTTTACAAAAATTAACTTAAAATGGAGCATAGGTCTAAATGTAAAATGCAAAACTATAAAACTATTAGAAGGTAACATAGAAAGTCTAGAAGACCATGGATTTAGTTATGACTTTTTAGGTACAACACCAAGAGCACGATCCATGAAAGAAAGAATTGAGAAGCTGGACTTAATTAAAATTAAACTTCATTAAACATTTAACATTAAAACGTTGAATTTCATTAAAATTAAAAACTGCTCTGCAGAAGAGAGAGCTGTCTGTCTCTCTGTCAAGAGAATGAAAAGACAAGCCACAGACGGGGAGAAACTATTTGTAAAAGGCGTATCTGATAAAGTACTGTTATCCAAAATATACAAAGAATTCTGAAAACAACAAGAAAATGAGCAAATTAATTGAAAAATGGGCAAAAGATCTGAACAGACAACTCACCAAAGAAGACATATAGATGGCAGATAAGCACATGAAAAGATGCTCCCCATCGTATGTCATTAGGGAATTGCAGATTAAAAACAACAATGAGATACTTCACACCTATGGGAATGGAAAAAATCCAAAACACTGACAACACTAAATGCTGGCGAGGATGTGGAGCAACAGGAACTCTTGTCACTGCTGGTGGGAACGCAGAATGGTGCAGCCACTTTGGGAGACAGTTTGGTGGTTTCTTACAAAACTAAACATACTTTTACCGTACAGTTCTGCAGTCTTACTATTTATTTACCCAAATAAGATGGAAACTTATGTCCACATGAAAACCTGCACACAAATGTTTACAGCAGCTTTATTTATAATAGCCAAAATTTGGAAGCCACTAAGATGTCCCACTGCATGTGAATGGATCAGTAAACCATGGTATACATCCTGACAGTGGGATATTGTTCAGTGCTAAAAAGAAATGAGTTATCAAGCCATGAAAAGACACAGAGGAAACTTAAGTGCATATTCCTAAGTGAAAGAGACCACTCTGAAAAGGCTGCCTGCTGTATGACTCCAGCTGTATGCCATTTTGGAAAAGTCAAAACTGTGGAGACAGTAAAAGGATCAGTGGTTTCCAAAGGTTAGGGAGGGGGGAGGGATGAATAGACGGGTTCCAGAAGATTTTTATGGGAGTGAAACTACTCTGTGTTGATACTATGATGATGGATACATGTCATTACACATTTGTCAAATCCATAGAATGTACAACGCCAAGAAGGAATCCTAATGTGAACCATGGGCTTTGAATGACTATGATGTGTCAGTGCAGGTCATCAGTTGTAACAGCTGTGCCATTCCAGTTCTGCTAGTGGAAGAGGCTCTGTTCACGTGGGGGCAGAGGGCATACGAGAACTCTGTACTTTATGCAGAATTTTGCTGTGAACTTAAAACTGCTCGAAAAGATAATCTATTAAATCACTTTAAAAACAGGTATGTATTACACATAGAAAAATGCAACCAAGATTCTTTTTTTAAATCTTTCAATTTTGATTTGGAGAAAATTAAAGGATCTTGCCATGTACTTAATTTCACTTAACAGAGTGTTGATAGGGAAACTTTGTTAAATAAAAACTGCATTCAAGAATCAGATTTTGCAATTGATTTCTAATTTTTTATGAATAGCAGAGTACTCTTCCCTGGAAAAATATCCAGTGATGACTCATCACCTGTTAAATTCAATTTCTGAGCCTTAGTGTTGTGTCAGGGTTCTACATAGTCTGCTTCCAGTGAATATTCAAGTCAGCAAACATGTTAGTCAGCAATGCCTGTTAGTTTGGTGTGTTAGAAAAAGACATGCTTGAATTTAGACCTCAGTGTTTCCACTTGCTGATGATGTGATCTTGTATAAGTCATTTTACCTCTCAGGACCACAGTTTTCTCTTCTGCAAAATGGAATAGGAATATTGGACACGGAATAATGGACAATGGAATACAAAACGCATAGTTTGAATGGTGCATGTATATTGTCATTGTCTGCCCTGCCTACCCTACCAGCCATGTTACCCCTTGGCCTACCAGTCACCTGCCGTAGGAAGGGACATGTGTTCAGGTTAGCATCCGAGAGTACCCTGCATCCAGGCACATCGACCCGGGTAGGAGCAGTCCGAGTCCTTGTCAGGGTGCTGTTCAGGATCTTCAAAGAGGATCTTAGCTTGTTAGGAATGTTAAACCAGAGCTGTGTCTGGGCCTCTTACTTCCAAAAGGAGAGAGCCTTCCTGAAAATCAGGCCTTTGGGGTGAGAATTTTCTCTCTCTCCTGGCCCGTGGCAAATATTTGTTGGATGTTTGCAGAATGAAAACACTTCTCCCATCTAGAAGGGGGTATTGTTTCAAGTAAATGTGTTTTTTGGAGAATGAAACAGCTCTGTCTTAAAAACAGTGAACAGGTTTTTCTGCGAAGGTGTTTTGTCCAACTAAAATTTGGGTTCTGGGTTTAACAAGCTATGGAGACATTTCCAGATCAGTCATGAAAGGTTACAGGGAAGGACAGCAGAGAATTGTGTTTTGGTTTAACTGGGCAGGAAGCGAAGGAGGCGGGGGTGTCAGGAGGAGAGGGTAGCTGTATGAGAATTCGGAAAATGGCCCCAGTGGAACTGTTGTCACGGAGGTGCCCGGTGTACCAGGAGAAGGCTGCTACAGTGGCTGCTACAGGAATCAGGTGTCCAGTGGTCCAGTTGGAATGGAGTCTCCCGGCCTCCACGTGAGCGGCGTCGTCACAGTGTCTGGCTTGAGCGCAGCCCTCATGAGGACTGGAAATTGGGCCCGTCTACATCAAGTACCCTCTCCTTGCCAGCTGGAGACATGCCTGTCTGTTCTGTGAGGCTCTGCTCCACCACCATCCTGCTACGTCATGAGCACATCCCCAGGACAGCAAGTCCAAAGGGAAGTAGTTCCTGCAGTCACGCTTGAATTACTGGATGGAGCAGGTCACAGTACCTTGAGCTGGCACGGTGGGGAACAACATCTGCTGCGACCGTTGGACAGAGGAGAAAATGGAGGCTTAAAGCAGTCAAGTAACCACTCAAGGTTCAGCTTGTAGATGACCATCTACACTTCCACCTGGCTCCGACTCCAAGATCCACATTCTTTCCTTTAGACTGTGGTGCCTTTTCTACTCTGCAGCTCCCAGTGAGGAGGCACCCTGTGAGGCCAAACAGACGCAGAGGCAGCATTCCTACAGAAACCCCACCAGACAGGAGGAGGGAGAGGCGGCCTATCTGACCCTCATGTCTGGGTGAGGCTGTGGCACCTGCAGAGCAGGTGAAGCCTGGCCCTGCACGACCAGAGGGATGCATTGGCCCTGTGGGTTCCCTCTGCCCAGTAAGACCAACAAAACCTCAGGATGATGAGTGCGAGTCCTGCCCTTTGTATTGTTCCTACCTTGTATGTTAAGGAGTCTCTGTTCCTCAGCTAGACTATAGGCTCATTGAAGGCAGGCACTTTCTGTGTCTTGGTGCAGTGCCGCTGTCAGGGCTACACACGTTAAAAATGAAATGCTGGATAGTGAGCGCTGTGTGGAGATTTAAAGTTTGTGGGTGTACATGACACATGACTTTTCAGAAAATAAAAGATTTCAGTAGCAAGACAAAAAGTGTGTTTTACCTCATCATTGTAAGTTGTAACAGTCACAAACATTCCCAAACCAGGAGCAGATTCAAGGAAATCGTGTCTGCCCAAGTCCCACCGTTGTATCTTGAAAGTCCCTGTTTCAAAAATATAAGACATTTATTTTTATTTATTTTTTAAAAGTCTTTATTAAATTTGTTACCATATTGCTTCTGTCTTATGTTTTGGTTTTTTGGCCACGAGGCATGTGGGAATCTTAGCACCCTGACCAGGGATCGAACCCACACCCCCTGCATTGGAAGGCGAAGTCTTAACCATGGGACCGCCAGGGAAGTCCCTAAGACATTTATTATAAAATAAGTTAAGAAATAGTTATATATGATTACTGATAAATGAATTTTTCAAATTATCCAAATCACAAAATACTGTTATTTTGAACAGCTTATATTTTGGTGATTAGCTTATGTAGCAGAGAAGGAAGATTCTACAATACAGAGTTCTTGGTCCTGTTCTCACTCTTTTTTGTAAGTCGCTTCACCACTCCAAGCCTCAGCATTCTATTCAGAAAAATGGGCATAATACACATCGCTCCTAAGCCTCAGAGTTGTGAGGACTGTTGAAAATAATAAAAAGTAGCCTATGAAAGCTTTGCACCTGGAATGTAAAATTCCTGTGGGTCGGGCCTGAGAGGCCTTCCCAGAATCTCCCCCACAGATCTCCTGCCTTCCACTTCTTCCTCCTGTAGCTTAACCTACTTGCTTCTGGCGCAGTTCCTTCCTAAAGAACAGATGTATTCATGTCGCATCCTTCCTTTTGCTGCATCCAGGTGTTCCTGCTAAAGTTCGCATCACTGGGAGAGTGTCCCACTTGATCCCTTTAGGATGTGATAAGTGTCATGTGGCTTAACTTCCCCCTTGTGCCCTTGAAAGTTAAGTGGGGAATGAAAAAAGGGCTAACATTTATTGAAAGTAGCTAACAATACCTGATGTGCCAGGTAGTGTCCTAAGCACTTAATGTGCATCAGCTTATTTAATGTGCTCTGAGGATAGCAGCGTGGACTCTTGAAAAACGCAGGGGATGGGGCACCGACCCTCCAAGCAGTTGGAAATCCACGTGTAACTTATAGGTGGCCCTCCATATCTGTGGTTCCATATCCCCTGATTCAAGCAGCCGTGAATCATGTAGTAGTGTAGTATTTACTATTGAAAAAATCCCACGAGTAAGTGGACCTGCGCAGTTCAACCTGTGTTGTTCAAGGGTCAACTGTATTTTTACAGTTGACAGGTCATTTGACAGGTGTATAGCAAACACCTCCCAAGGGGATAGCACTGTTTTAGGAGCTGAGGACACAGTGAACAAAATAGACAATGTCTTCGTTCCCATGGAGAAACATACAACTAGTAAATATATAATGTTGAAGATGTTAAATATGCTATAAGAAGAAGCAAGAGACAGGGTAGGAGTGGTAGGGGACTTGGAAGCATTATGTGGGGAAGTCAGGGAAGGCTTCTCTGACATTTGAGCAAAGACCTGAAAGGACAGGGGAGTAAAAATAATATCCGCTTTAATAATATTTGTTTATCACATATATGCAGATTACATCCGTATCTATCTATACATCACATTCAGTGTTAATTGTGTGCCAAGCACCGTTCTAAGAAATTTACACATGTAATCTGAATTTTCATGACAACAGCGCTATGTAGGTAGATACCATTTTATGACGATTTTACAAGTGATGACACCGAAGCATAAAGTAATTTGCCCAAGGTCACGTACCTAGCAAGTAGCAGAGTCAAGATTCAATCTAGGCAGTGTAGTGCCTTTTTCCTTACTACCTCGTGATGCTCCCTCCACTGGGGAAAGATCGTTCCATGCAGGAGGACATGCAAAGGTCCTGGGGCAGGAGAATGCTTGGAGTGTTCAAGGAACAGCAGAGTGCTGGAGTGAAGTTAACAGGAAGAAAATCACAGGAGATGAGGCTGAAGGGGTAACGGGCCAGATCGTGGATGGTCTACAAATCCTTTTTAAAATTTTGGGGAAAGGCTTCCTTGGTGGCACAGTGGTTAAGAATCTGCCTGCCAATGCAGGGGACATGGGTTCGAGCCCTGGTCCGGGAAGATCCCACATGGTGCGGAGCAACTAAGCCCGTGCACCACAACTACTGAGCCTGTGCTCTAGAGCCTGCGAGCCACAACTACTGAGCCCGCGTGCTACAACTACGGAAGCTCGTGTGCCTAGAGCCCGTGCTGCACAACAAGAGAAGCCACCGCAATGAGAAGCCCGTGCTCCGCAACAAAGAGTAGACCCCACTTGCCACAACTAGAGAAAGCCCGTGCGCAGCAACAAAGACCCAACACAGACAAAAATAAATAAATTCAAAAAAAAAAGACCCTATTCCCCCCCTCAAAAAGAAAATTGGGAAGTAATTGGGCGGGTGAGTGAAATGATGTGGCTTTCATTTAAAATTTTTTTTCGCATGGAGTAAGGAATGAAGAAGGATCAGGAGTGGAAGAAGGGAGGCTATTGTAGTCTAGGTGGCTTGGACCAGGTACTAGTGGCAGAGGTTGTAAAAAGTGTTGGATTCTGTATTGTCCCTATTTTACAAGGTGGAAACTGAGTGTCAGAGTCATAGCCCAAAGTCACACAGTGAATAAGCTGTAGGGGCAGAATTAGAACCGAGCCCAGAACCACACTGACTCCCTGGGAGGCAGATGGAGACACATCCCTGACGGGAATCTCACCCTGGACACGACCGCACGGGCAGCCCTGGGGAGAGAGCGCGTTTCCTGGGACGGGCAGGCGGCAACGCCCCTGAGCCCTGCCTACACTTTGGAGTGACTTCAGTTTAGGCCTCACTGAGCAGTCCTGGTTGTCTTGTCTCCACAAGTTTGTTAAATCTGTATAATGTACATTATAGACTGTTTAGAATGTTCCAGCTGAAGAGGATCTTTAAAAAAGGTGTCATTGGTGATACCAGAAAAGATGGAGTAAGCCCATTCCACCCTATTTCTCCCGCTAATTACAACTAAAAATCCTGGGCAAGATGTCTAAAGCAACTATCAGAAGACTCTGAAAGGTGGAGAAAGGAAGGTGACTGCCAAGGACTCAAAGTGTGACTCAGGGCTTCCCTGGTGGCGCAGTGGTTGAGAATCTGCCTGCCAATGCAGGGGACACGGGTTCCAGCCCTGGTCTGGGAAGATCCCACATGCCACGGAGCAACTAGGCCCGTGAGCTACAACTACTGAGCCTGCGCGTCTGGAGCCTGTGCCCCGCAACAAGAGAGGTCGCGACAGTGAAAGGCCCGCACACCGCGATGAAGAGTGGCCCCCGCTTGCCGCAACTAGAGAAAGCCCTCGCACAGAAATGAAGACCCAACACAGCCAAAAATAAATAAATAAAATTTAAAAATAAATAAATAAATAAATAAAAATAAAAATCTTTAAAAAAAAAAAAAAAAGTGACTCAGCTGTGAGTTCCCTGTTTGCCCCCCACCCCCATATCCTGGCCTGGGTGCTGGAGCAAACAGCAGTCCCCACCAAACTGAAAGAGAGACAGGGAGGAGGAAAGAAAACCCGCTCAGGAGAAGTCTGCTCTCTCGTGCAAAAGGATCTGGAATAGGGTGACCCAACAGGATGGAACCCCTTTGACTACACCTGCCCTACTCCAGACGAACCCTGTGAAAGAAACAGCACCCTCTCCACGGGCTGCTTCATGTGGGGATTGGGGTGAAGACCTGTGGCGATGCCTGACCTGCACTTAGTGCAGGACAACGAAGAGGCAGAGATGGGGAGGATTACAGAGAGGCGGGAGCTGGAGAAGGCGGTTTTTAAATCTGTGTATGGGGTGTCCTGGGCACGCCCCTAAGCAGCCTGTACATGAGACCAACCAGAATAAGTACAGCAAAAGCTTTGAGAATCCAACCATGGTGTGGAAAACACCCAGGTTTCAGATTGGCCTCTGGGTAGCATGCAAGCAGGGTAGGCCAGAATAGTAGTGCAGAGTCTCAGAAAAATAAGGTTAGGATGTGTGATCTGAAACTAAATGGGTTGACTACTTGTTAAAATAGAATATTTAAATAGGAACCAGAGTTATAATACTCAAAATGTCCAGGATACATTACAAAATTACGCACCATGTCAAGAACCAAGAAAGCCTCAACTTGAATGAGAAAAGACAGCTAGTAGACACACCAAAATGACATAGACATTGAAATTATCTGACAAGAATTTTAAAGTCATCATAAAAATGCATCAACAAGGAGTCTGAACACCCTTAAATGGAAAAGTAGAGAGTCTCAGAAAAAGAGATATAAAAATAAATAAATGGACACATTAGAACAGGAAAAATATAATATTTGAAATTGAAAAATAACCAAATGGACTCAATAAAAGAATAGAGATGACAGAGGAAAGAGTCAGTGAACTTGAAACTAGATCAATGGAGACTTCCCTGGTGGTCCAGTGATTAAGACTCTGTGCTTCCACTGCAGGGGGCGTGGGTTCCATTCCTGGTCAGGGAACTAAGATCCCACATGCCGCATGGCATGGCCAAAAAAAACCCAAAAAAAACCAAAACCACAAACAAACAAACAAAAACTATAGATCAATAGAAATAATCAAATCTGGTCAATGGAGAGAAAATAGATTGAAAAAAAAAAAAAAGAAACTCAGTCTCACGAACCTGTGGGACAATAATCAAAGGTCTATAATTTGCAAGTCCCAGAAGAAAGGAGAAAGAGTGTAAGGCTGAGTAAATACTGGAAGAAATGATGGCTGAAGACTTCCCAAACTGGGTGAAAGAGATAAGCCTACGTACTCAAGAAGCTAAGTGAACCCTACAAGGCCAGACTCCCCCAAATCTACCACCAGATACATCATGATTAAATTTCTCAGAACCAAAGGGGGGGGGGGGGCGGAAAACCTATGAAAAATAGCCAGAGAGAAACACTGCATTACTGGTGGGGAAAAACAATTGGAGTAACAGCAGACTTCTCATCAGAAACATGGAGGCCAGAAGGAAGGGGCACATTTCCAAGTGTTGAAAGAAAAAGAATTGTCAAATCTATATCCACCAAAAATACCCTTCAGAATGAAGGCAAAGTATTCTTAAGGTCAATGAAAACTAAGAGGATTTTTTCACTAGAACTCCTACTGTAAAACAATTGCTAAAGGAACTTCTTCAGACAGAAAGAAAACGGTAAGATGGAAACTTGGAATAGCAGGAATGAAGGGAGAACAATGGGGAAGTCAACACCGGGGGAAACCACAATAGAGTATTCTCTTCCCCTTTAAAAAAAAGTTGTTTGACAGTTGAAGGTAAAAAAAAAATCAGCATTGCCTGGTGTTGTTCTCAAAGTATGTAGACATAATATTTACAACAACTATATTACAGGGTGGGGGGCAGAGGGACTTACATGGTCATAAGGTTTCTATATTCCTCTCGATATGGTAAAATATTGATCCTTGTAGACTGTGGTAAGTATGTGTATTGTAATCCCTAGAGCAACCACTAATAAAAACTATACAAAGAGATACAGTGAAAAATACTATAGATAACACAAAATGGATTACAAAACACTCAAGTGACCCACAGGAAGATACAAAATAGAAAATGGGAACAAAACCCAAAGGGAGCAAAAAGAAAACAAATAATAAAACAGCAGACCTAAATCCTGACATATCAATAATTACATTACATGTAAATGGTATAAACGGAGATAAGACAAAGATTGTCAGAATGGATTTTTTAAAAAATGAACCAACTGTTAGGTCTTTGAGAAAATCACTTTGGATATAATGCTGTAGGTAAGTTAAAAGTAAAAGGATAGAAAAGACATATCATTAGGACAGTCAAAAGAAAGCTCACGTGACTCTAAATATCAGATAAAGTAGACTCCACAGCAAAGGAAATTACCAAGGACAGAGAGGGGCCTTAACGTAATGATAAAGGGGTCAATTCAATATGAAGACATAACCATCCTAAATGCATCAACAGTTTCAAAACACATGAAGTAAAACCGCTGAAAGGAGACGTGGACGAGTCCACCCCACGGGTCGTCAGCGCTCCTCGGCCGCGGACAGGGCTAGTGGACGTGGGAGGGCTGACTCGCACCGTCCACCAGCAGGGCCTGCGTGGCGTTTTTGGGATGGCCCCCAAACAGCAGGGTACACATTTCTTTTCAAGTGCACGTGGAACTTTCCCCAAGTTAGGCAACAAAGCCCTAAACCTGACGCGGCACCTTTGCTGAAGCAGCCGAACGTTCCTGGAGAGAAGCACACAGCCAGGCAGGCGGACGGCCGCCTGGAAATGCCTGCGTGGGTTCCTGTCCTTCGAGACGACGGGTCTCCTCGGGAACCTCTTCCAGCCCCTCCCCCGTCCGGGGCTTGCCTTGCCCACGTGGACGCACTCAGCGTCTCTGTCTTCCACCACGAGCACCCTCTCCCCGGCAGCTCACCGCCCTCTGCCTCCCCCTCCCTGTCCTCTAGGGCTCTGCTCTTGTCACTCTCCCCACACTCACCATCCGCCCTCTTGTCCGCGTGCAACTGTCCCAGTGCCGCCCCCACCACCCACATTCTGGGAGGGGCTGGAGTCTGGGGACGTGCGGCGTCTTCCTCTGTGGGCCGCCTGGGCCCGGACTGAGCGAGGGCAGGGCTCGCTGAGGATTTGTACGTGTTCGATAAAGGATTTTGAATGGATGCGCACCCGTGGCCCCTGGTTACAGCGCTGGTGTTCCTGGCCCAGAGGGAGGTGTTATGCCCGATGGCTACCACCAGGTGGCAAAAGAGTAGCACTGCTCGCGGGTGACTGGGCCTGGCGGTCCTCCCAGCATGGACAGGACAGCCCATGTGACGGGCACCCAGAGCGGGCCAGGCTGCCTGACGTGTTTCTCATCAGGATAACAAGGGTGTATATCACTTGGGGTGTGAAGACCCAGTTATTATTTGTAAACAGCTTAATGCAGCACTTAGCACATTGTAAGCGCTATGCAAGCACTTGATGAATTATTCCTTACGTTATTATTGGGCTTTTGATGTCAACACCCATTAGGGCCTACAACCCTGGAAAGTCGGTATAATAATACCCACCTTTACAGCCGAGTCTACAGGACTTGTCTAACACCACCCAGAAAATAAAAGGCTGAGCCAGGATGAAAACTCTGCAGGCTCGGTTCCCAACTCAGCGCTCGGCCCCTCATCACAAACTCCACCCCTGCTCTGCACGCAGCCCCGGGCTGTGTGGCGCGCGTGTTAAACCCCAGGTGTAGTCCTGGCAGAACTTCTGCGCTGACCTAGCTCCCCAGGGGCCCTTCCTCCTGGGGGCTCCACTCAGTGACCCTGGCTGGGAGCTGTCGGGTGGCAGGCGTGAGCCGCGTGCCGCAGGAGGCCAGCTGCCTCCCTGGGACCCTGTGTGCGCCCCTGTTCAGGCCCTCGGCTCGTCCTGCGACCCCTGAGGCGGCTGTGCCTTCTGCTGCAGCCTGTGAGTCCTTGAGGCTGGAACTGAGGGCCATCTGAGTTGATGCTAGAAAAGTAAATGCATCTCTTGTAGGAATTTTGGAAAGTAAAAATCCCCTCCAGAAGTCTTTGGTATTCAGTATTACCCTTCTAACCTTTTCCCTGTAAGTACACATCGTATATTTTATAAAAAAATGAAATCATACTGTACATCTCTGATTTGATTTTTCCACCCAATTTTTTTTTTTGATTTCCTCACCTTTAACACTATTTTTATTTTTATTTATTTTATTCATTTATGGCTGTATTGGGTCTTCGTTTCTGTGCGAGGGCTTTCTCTAGTTGTGGCAAGCGGGGGCCACTCTTCATCGCAGTGCGCGGGGCCTCTCATTATCGCGGCCTCTCCTGTTGTGGAGCACAGGCTCCAGACGCACAGGCTCAGCAGTTGTGGCTCACGGGCCTAGCTGCTCCGCGGCATGTGGGATCCTCCCAGACCAGGGCTCGAACCCGTGTCCCCTGCATTGGCAGGCAGATTCTCAACCACTGCGCCACCAGGGAAGCCCATTTCCACCCAATTTTTTTGTGACCATGTTTCTTTGTCCTTAAATGTTCTTCTGTAACCTAATTGAGGTCTATTCAAAGAGCTGAAGAAAGATCCAGTGTCGTTTGTCCAGTGCTGAGCACAGAGCTCTACAGACAAACTGGCCCCGCAGTGTCTGAGGAACGAGTGAAGGAACTGGGATGGGCCGCCTGGCAGGAGGGCGTTCAAAGCCAGCCCATCCTGTTGACCCGGGTGCAACCTGGGCATAGAAAGCAGTTGCTTCCAACAGTCGCCGTGAATACAGAGTGGCCTCTTCCAGATGCTCCAGGCTCCCTGAGCCCCTTGGATTCCCTCTGACCTGTGAGCCTTTTTGAGATTCTTTCTGTGTGGAGGGAGCGCAGGAGGTGACATGTCACTGACCGGACGTGAGCACACACTTCCTACACCACACACCCCACCAGGGTACAGTCAATGAGTAATTGCCACCAAATCACCAGCCAAAACATTGCTGACATCCCAAACACCCCCGTGCCCCTCAGCATCCATCCCCGGAGGCCACCAGCCCTCTGACTTGTGAAGACACAGCATTTTTGTGTCTTTGTACTTTATACAGTATGTGTCCTCTTGGGAACACCGTCAGCGTGCGTTGGGGGCTTGTCCGTGTTACATGCAGGTGTAGACCATCCCTTGTTGCTGCTGCTCAGGGTCTCGTTATGTGAACGGATGACTTTATTTTCCATCTGTCCGTGGATGGGCACTGGACAGGCCTGGTTTGGGCCATTTCGGGTCGTGCCTCTCTGAAGATTCTTGTGCAGCTGAGCACGTGTGTGCATTTCTGTTGGGCATGTCCTGCATTTGCCCAGCTTGTGGACGGGGCCTGTGTTCATCTTCGGGGGGCACCATGTTGGGGGTGAAGTCTGCAGCCTGGAGTGGGGGTGGTGGTGCACACCTACCAGCACACTCGGTTTTCTCACTGGTGGGTGCGTGGCGGCGTCTCATGGGCTTTGTGTTGCCTGGTGGGCACGGAGTCAAGCGCCTTTCCACCCGCTCCTGGCTGTTTGCGTTCCCCCTCCTGTGAAGTGTCTGCTGCTCTTCAGCTCGTGTCTCCCTCCCATGGATGGTCCTCCACGCTGGTCCCTTCTGTGCAGAGGTGTGCATCTTAGTTGCACACTCGTTCTGGGTGTCAAAGTTGTGTCACCAAGGAGAGGCCAGACGTGCAGACACATCTCCCGAACCCGTGTCCGTAGAAACCGGGGGTGTCTGCAGAGGGAGGGCCTGGGGCAGGCGGGGCGCCCAGAGACGTTGGCGCCTCTGAGGCGGCAGAAAGAGCAGCCGTGACTCTCGTGGCTTGTGCGCTCCGAGGCTGGAGCGGGGCCTGGGAGGGGTCCAGAGCGTCAGAGCCGGCGCGTGGGGTGGGGCCCAGCCGCCAGCTCCTTTGCTGGGAGGTGGGAAAATTCTGGGGGGCTTCCTAGCCAACTAATTTTTAATTTTTTAAAATTGTGGTAAAACACATATAACAAAATTTAACATTGTAAGCATTTTAAAGTGTGCAAATCGATGGCATTAAGGATGTTCACGTTGCTGTGCAGCCATCCCCATCCGTTTCCAGAACTTCTCCACCAAACAGAAATTCTGCACCTGTTTAAGCAATAGCTGCCTTTCCCCTCCCCCTCTAGCTCCTGGTCACGTCACTCCTACTTTTTGATTTTTGAATCTGACTCCTCTAGGGACCTCATACAAGTGGAACCACACAGCATCTGTCCTGTTGCATGCTACAGTGGGTTCCGAATTTCATTTTTATTCATTTCACTCCTTTTCACGACTGAATAATATTCCACTGTGCCATGGACCACATTTTGTTCATGCATCCGTTTGTTGACAGACACGGGTCGCTGCCTCCTTTGGCTGTTGTGAATTATGCTGCCCGAACGAGGGGTCTGAGGGTCTGTCTGGGTCCCCAGCCTCACTCCCAGGTGTCCTCTCGGCGGTGGGGGCACTGGGTGGGCATCTGCAGTGCTGGCTCACGTTCCCGAGCTCCCCGGGCTCAGTCTGAGCCTGGCCTCACCTGGAGGCTCCCCTCGCCTGGCCTCTCTCCCTCCTTCTCCTGGGGGACGCCCCCTTAATGAATCACTTGCGCTTGACTCCTTGGCTCGGGGTGGGGGCTTCAGCGGGCACCCAGCGCTTGACCCCCTGAGGTGCAGTGATGAGCGATGATCCTCGTTCAGCTTTGCTTCTTCCTCCTCCATCTCCTGGTCTGGCTGAAGGTTTGCACTCTGAAGAAAGAGAACTACAGAACCCTGGAGACTTTGGCCGAGTGCAAGAGTCATATCCAAGGACCCTTTGGAAGGGAGCGACCAGGAGCGAGATTTCATTGCTTCTGAATTCTAATTCTTTTCCTTTTAATGAACAGTCTCCCACGTGATCACTGTGCTCCACGGCACTTCTCACCTTCTCTCAGCGCCTGACTTTTATAAGAACTGACAGCCTTGTTTAAAAAGTGTCTCCGCACTTCCCTGGTGGTGCAGTGGTTAAGAATCCACCTGCCAATGCAGGGGACACGGGTCGAGCCCTGGTCTGGGAAGATCCCACATGCCGCGGAGCAACTAAGCCCGTGCGCCACAACTACTGAGCCTGCGCTCTAGAGCCCGCGAGCCACAACTCCTGAGCCCGCGTGCTGCGTCTACTGAAGCTCATGTGCCTAGAGCCAGTGTTCCGCAACGAGAGGAGCCACCGCAATGAGAAGCCTGCGCACTGCAACGAAAAGTAGCCCCTGCTCGCCGCAACTAGAGAAGAGCCTGTGCACAGCAATGAAGACCCAACGCAGCCAAAAATAAATAAATGAAAAATAAATAAATTTATTTAAAAAAAAAGTGTTTCCAAGGATCAGCAAGTAGGTGGTTGTAAAGCTCGTCGGGCCGGCGGCGGTCCCTTACCCCACAGCCCCCCAGAGCTCCCTCGTCCCTCTCGTCCCTCTCCTCCTAAAAACCTCGCCCCCTGTGTTCATTCAAAACAACCTGGAATTTATCGTTAAAGAGCATTGCTACGAGGAACTAAGAGAAACAGTATAAAAGTACACCATGTATTTGAAGTTTCCAAGCAAGTTTACAGAGCAAGGATTTCTAGTCCTGCGCTTGGCTGCAGTGCCCTGCGCTGGCACGGTTCACAGGTGCGCAGGTGGCTTTGTCTCCCTTTCAGCCTCCAGCAGAGGGATTCCAGGCTCTCCTCTGCTTCTCAGGAATTTCCTTCCTTTCAGGGAGGGGTTGGAGCCAGAATCAGGGCCACACATGCTTCTCTGGTACCTTCGGACAGACCCTGGGAGGCCGAGTTGACAGGTTGGAAACAGAGTCCAAGAGGCTGGGAGAAAGCGGGACGCACGCCTGCAGCTGGTCGGGGCTGCCAAGGTGCTCCAGGCAGGTGCTGTCTCCAGCTCATGGATAAGGGGACGAGGCTGAAAGTCACCCAGCTGCTGGCGATGACGGCGATGGCCGGCACACCTCTGTCCTCCTGCGGTGCCCTGCGCGGCCTCCGCCTGGGGAAGGCGGCCGCCTACTTTTAGTCCCGAGGAGCAAAAACACACTTTTAGGTAGATTTGACTAAATGACTGGCTCTGAGCTCATCTCTCTTGGACGTTCGAGATGGTGTGTTTCATCAGACTTCATAGGAACTCAGAGATGTGAAGAGAAAAGGCATAGCTGCCGTGTACTCTTCCTGGACTTGGGCCACCAGGCATGGTCTCAGGTCCCCACAGATCCACAGAAATTTTAACATTTTTGTTTTTCCATTTTAATGGTGATCTAAACATTAAATATAGCATATTCTGGATTGACACTTCTTAACCAGGCAGGGTTTGACACATGCATTTATGATCAAGTATCACTAAGTGAAAGTCAGGGATTTGACAGGCAGCGAAGGTTTAGTGATAGTTCAGTGAGACAGGGAGTGGAAACAGAGTTATTCGGGGTGCAGGCAGCCTAAGCGTGCAGAGCCCACAGCGGTCGGGAATGTATTCACGCTCAGAGCGGATGGACTGAGCTAAGGTCCTGGCTGTAGACTTAGGGGCTTGCAACACACAGGGAACAAAAAGCAGAGAGTAAATGTGCAATGAAATTTTTTATAAAAAGGACCTTTAAAGGAAATGTTTAAGAATTGTATCGAGGGTATGCTATTATAGTATTTGGCACATGTAAGTAGTGGGCTGATGATTAAATCAGCCTCTGGAAGCTGAAGTTCAGAAGACACACTGACTTCTGCTGTTTTGTTTTGTGTTACTGGACCAGTCTAGAGACCTCACTTATCTTTTGAGAATTCAACCACAATTAGCATGATTAACGGCATCAGAGATTGTTTTACTTAAGGTAACCTGACAACTGGAAAAACAAATCAAGCTTGGATCCTGTGGTCTTGTGTTTGGGTTTCCTGTTTTACGAATTATGCAATTCCCTCTTAAGGCTGTTTTCAAGCCAGTTCTGCGTAATTTGCTAACGTGTCTCAAGAGAAAAGCGCACAGCATGAAGCTCTCTGCCAAAGAGCATACACAGCAAGAGGTTAGCATGTCCAATAAAGATGTTAGAAACAAAAGAGGTTAGCACGACACCACCGTAAGATGACATCTTGAGTTCAACATTCAACAGAGTTCATCTAACCCACCTGTTATCAAGGTGTCACTTGGAATGTCTTCTATTATGCATTTCTCCTCTCGTTCCCCTACGTGGAAATAAAAAGCAGTTGCAAATGAAAAACAAAAACTCAAAAGAAATGTTAACATCTGCATTTCTGTTGCTTTTGCCATTTCTGGTTCTACTTCTTTTGAAATGGATCCGTTGCAGCTGATACTGCTTACTGAGTGCTTACATTTCTTTGGATAGCTTTGTAAATTGATTTTTGTGAGAAGTGACATATGGTGGCTACACTTGGGCGGGTGATTGCAGCAGGTCCCAGAGAAGAAGATAAAAGACGCCTGAACCCTGGGACCTTGCCAAGTGTGATGACATCAGAATTCCTTTGGATCGGTTCCTTTTAAGGATTTTGAAATGTTCCAATGGAATGAAAGACAGTGAGGCCAAGGGACAAGCCTTGGAGACCCTGAAGCGCCGCACCCGGCAGAGGCCCAGAGATGGCCTGAGCTGTGCGGGAGTGACCAAACCCAAATGGCCATTCTCTGGTCACTTCCACTGCTTGGCGGGAGGTGGGGGGAGGAGGGAGTGAAGGCTGCTTCGTGGGGGAGAGAAACGCAAGTCCGCCGGGCCTGGGAAGGGGTGAGAGCCGGAGTCTAACGGAGTCCTCACCCCAAACGACTATCTTGAGTCTCCGTTTTCTCTTTAAAAAGAAAACAGTTAAAGTCGTCCAGTGTGATTTATTATTTCTTTCAGCTCTGGCATGCAATGTTTTCTTTTTAAACCTTTTATTTTGAAATATTTATAGACTCACAAAAAGTTGCAGAAAGCATACCCATCACCCAGATCCCCGCAGCGGTAACATCTTACATGACCCATGGACTGCACAGCCATCACGGAAACCAGGATTTTGACATTGGCAGAGTGCAGTTAACTCGACTACAGACCTTACATGGATTTCAGCAGCTTTTGCACACACTCATTTTTTTAAAATGTGAGTGTGCTGTCAAAAGAATGCTTCAGCAAGTAATTATGAACACTCTTGAAACAAGTAGAAAAACGGGGGAAATGCAGCATTGCTTTTGGATTAAGAGATTAGGCTCCTATGGCTGGGTTGTTTCACTGACCTGCTTTGTAGCTGTGAGAACACAGACAGGCCAGCAGACCCCAGGGTTGTCATCTGTAATGCAGGGAGCTAGTGGTAGCACTGACCTCACAGCAATGTGGTTGGGCCTAGGTGAGGCCGGTAGTAGGGGGTCCTAGCTCTGTGCCAGGCACACAGTGGGCCTTCAGTACAAGATGCGCACGGTGGCCTTTCTGGCACTCGGTGGGGCGGCTGCTGGGTGCATTCCTAGTGCGAGGCAGTGGCCACCAGGCACGGGTCCTCTGTCTCTGTCTCCACCTGTGACCGTGCCCACAGCCCTCCTGGCACTGGAGCCCTCCTTCTCCTTGTCGTCAGGGACCTTGCTCTATCGGGGGCTTCGGCCTTTCCCTTCCTGTCGACCCGTGTCCTCCACGCCATGTCCCTCCCTGACCACTGGCGTGGTCTGTTTGGGCTGCTACAACCAAACACCACAGACCGCGCAGTGCACAGACAATAGGCGTTTGTTTCTCACGGTTCTGGAGGTTGGTTGGGTTCTGGTGAGGGCCTGCTTCCGGGCTGCAGAGGGCACACTCACACTGTGTCCTCATGTGACAGAATGGGCGAAGGGGCTCTGTGGGGCCTCCTGCGAGGCACTGGTCCCATCCGTGACCTAATCACATCCCAGGGCCGACCTCGTAACACCATCATGTTGGGCGTTAGGGTTCCAGCATACGAATTTTGATGGGACTCATTTAGACCACAGCAACCACCATGCTTTCCCTTTGTGAAGTGCTACGGTGTGGTGTTCACAGCCTCGACGTGGGCCCGTCTGGAATGCCTTCTCTGCACGTACCTTCTGTGTGACCTCGGACAAGCTCCTGAACGTTCCCTCATCAACCTAGTTGGTTACCCTGATGTACAGTCTGCACAGCAGAGGCAGACTGCACGCTTGATTCTTTCCCTGTAATTATCAGCTTCCAAGGTAAGACGCCGGTGCCTCAGTCACCTCCTGTGGTGACCAACGGGGCTTCCGTCGTGTATCATCATGACCTCATGAGTTGTTACACATTTAATGCTTTCCCGATATATTGCCGTCGTTATTCTTCTGGATGCTCAGATGACCCCACATTTGGCCACTGGCAGTCCCTTCAGTTTGCCTCCTATGTCCTTTTCTTGTGTGTGTGGTAAATTACACATAACAAAATTTACTTTCTTAACCAATATTAAGTGTACAGTTCAGTGGTATTAAATACATTTACACTGTTGTGAAACCATCACCACTTTGCATCTCCATAATCCTTTTCATTTCATGAAGCTGAAGCCTATTAAACAGTAACTCTCCTTTCCCCGCTCTGCCCAACCCCTAGCAACCACTCTTCTACTTTCTGTCTCTATGATTCTGACTGCTATGAGTAGCTCAGATAAGTGGAATCATGCTGTGTTTGTCTTTTTGTGACTGGTTTATTTCACTTAGCATGATGCCCTTGAGGTTCATCCATGTTGTAGCATATTGCAGAATTTCTTTCCTTCTTAAGCCGCTTTATGGATGTAGCACATTTTGTTAATCCATTCATGCATCAGTGGACACTTGGGTTGCTTCCACATCTTAGCTATTGTGAATAATGTTGCTATGAACATGGGTGTACAGATACCTCTTTGAGGCTGCTTTGAATTCTTTTGGGTATATACCCAGAAGTGGAATTGCTGGATCATAGGGTAGTTCTACTCTTAACATTTCGAGGAACTGCCATACTGCTCTCCACAGTGGCTGTACCATTTTACATTCCCGCCAACAATGCACAAGGATCCCAACTTCTCTACATCCTGGCCAACGCTCATTTTTTTCTGTTTTTTGATAGTAGCTCTCCTATTGGGTGTGAAGTGGTATCTCATTGCAGTTTTGGTTTGCGTCTCCCTAATAATTAGTTATGTTGAGTATCTTTTCATGTGCTTATCGTCCATTTGATGTCTTCTTTGTAGAAATGTCTATTCAAGTCATTTACCCATTTTTGAATCGTGTTGTTGAGTTTTAGGAGTTCTCTATATATTCAGGATATTAGTCCCTTATCAGATATATGGTTTTTTATTCTGTTGCTAGTGTCTTTTGATGCATAAAATTTTAAAATTTTCATGAAGTTCAATTTGTCTATTTTTTGTTGTTGTTGCCTCTGCCTTTGGTATCATATTCAAGAGATCATTGCCAAATCCAATGTCATGAAGCTTTTCTACTATGTTTTCATCTAAGAGTTTTATTGTTTTAGGTCTTATATTTAGATTCTTGATACATTTTGAGTTAATTTTTGTATATGGTATAGATAAGGGTCCAACATTATTCTTTTATATATGGAGATCCAATTTTCTCAGAATCATTTGTTGAAAAGACTGTCCTTTCCCCTTGAATGGTCTTGGCACCCTTGTCAAAATCATTTCACCATATATGCGAGAGTTTATTTTGGGGCCCTCTATTCTATTCCATTGGTCTATATCCCTGCCTTTATGCCAATACCAAATTATTTTGATTACTGTAGCTTTGTAGTAAGTTTTGAAATCCCGAAGTTTAAGTCCTCCAGTTTTGGTCTTCTTTTTCAAGATTGTTTGGACTATTTGAGTTTCCTTGAGATTCCATATGAATTTTAGGATGGGTTTTTCTATTTCTGAAAAAACATCATTGAGATTTTGATAGGGATTGCATTGATTCTTTAGATTGCTTTGGGTAGTTTTGGCATTCTCACAACTTTAAGTCTTTCAATCCATGAACATAGAATGTGTTTCCATTTATTTATGTCTTCTTTAATTTCTTTTGGCAATATTTTATAGTTTTCACTGTACAAGTCTTTCACCTCCTTGGTTAAATTGATTCCTAAGTATTTTCTTCTTTTTGAGGCTGCTATAAATGTAATTGTTTTTGTAAGTTTCTTTTCAGACTTTTCATTGTTCATGAATAGAAATGCAGCTGATTTTTGTGTGTTGACTTTGTGCCCTGGTACTTTGCTGAATTCATTTATTAGGTCTGACAGATTTTTGGTGGGATCTTTAGGATTTCTTACATTTAAGAACATATGCAAACAGAGATAATTTTACTTCTTCCTTTTCAATTTAGTTGCCTTTTATTTCTTTTTCTTATCTAATTGCTCTGGCTGGAACTTCCAGTACTATGTTGAACAGAAGTGATGAAAGTGGGCATCCTTGCTTTGTTCCTGATCTTAGAGGAAATGCTTTTTTCTTTCACCATTGAGTATGATGCTTTTGGTGAGTTTTTCATAAATGACTTTTATTATGTTGAGGTAATTTCCTTCTATTTCCAGTTTTTTGAATGTTTTTATCATGAAATTTTGTCAGATGCTTTTCTGCATCAATTTGAAATTTGTCAAATGGTTTTTCTCTATCACTTGAGATGATCATGTGTTGTTTTTTTTTTGCCTTCATTCTATTGATGTGTCATAATATTCAATACATTGATTGATTTCCATATGTTGAATCATCCTTGCATTCCAGGAATAAATCCCACTTTGTTGTGGTGTGTAATCCTTTTAATATGCTGCTGAATTCAGTTTGCAAATATATTATTGACGGTTTTTGCATCGGTGTTCATAAAGGATATTGGTCTGTAGTTTTCTTGTAGTGTCTTTGTTTGGCTTTGGATCAGGGTAATAATGGCCTCAAAGAATGAGTTAGGAAGTGTCCACTCCTCTTAAATTTTTTTGGAAAGTTTGAGAAGGATTGGTATTAGTTCCTCATTAAATGTTTGGTAGAATTTACCAGTGAAGCCATCAGGTCCAGTTTCTTTGTTATTTTAAGAGATTTGTTATTTGTTAAGAGATTTGTTATTATTATTACAACTGATTCAATCTCCTTACTAGTTATAGTTTTATTCAAATTTTCTATTTCTCCATGATCCAGTCCTGGTAGGTTTTGTATTTCCAGGAATTTGTCCATTTCAGCTAAATTATCTAATTTATTGGTGTACAGTTATTCATAGTATTCTTGTAATCCTTTTTATTCTGTAGTATTGATTTTAATGTTCCTACTTTCATTTCTGATTTAGTAAGTTGAGTCTTCTCTCTTCTTTTCTTAGTCCATATAGATAAAGGTTTGTCAATTTTGATATTTTCAAAGAACAAGCTTTTGGTTTCATTGATTTTTCTCTGTTGCTTTTCTATTCTGTATTTTGTTTATCTCTACTCTAATCTTTATTATTTCCTTCCTTCTGCTAGCTTTGGGTGTAGTTTTTTCTTCTTCTTCTAGTTCCTTAGATTGTAAAGGTAGATTGATGACTTGAGATCTTTCCTGTTTTTTAACGTGTTTATAGCTATAACCCCACCCCCACCCCCCTAGCACTATTTTCACTGCATCCCATACGTTTGGTATGTTGTGTTTTTGTTTTCATTCCTTTCTAAGTATTTTCTAATTTCCTTGTGATTTCCTCTTTAATCCATCGGTTTAAGAGTGTGTAGTTTAATTTCCACAAAGTTGTGAATGTTCCAGTTTTACTTCTGCTGTTGATTTCTAACTTCATCCTGTTGTGGTTGGAGAAGATATTTTATATGATATCACCTTTTAAAATCCATTGAGACTTTTAATATGTGGCCTAACATATGGTCTATCCTATAAAGTGTCCCATGTGCGCTTGAGAAGATTGTGTATACTGTTGTTATTGGGTAGAGTGTTCTGTGCATGTCTGTTAGATCTAGTTGGTTTATGGTGATGGTTAAGTCCTCTGTTTCCTTACTTCTCTTCTGTCTGGTTGTTCTATCCATTATTGTGAGTGGGGTATTGAAGTCTCCAACTATTATTGTAAAACTGTCTATTTCTCCCTTCAATTTTGTCAGTTTTTTCTTCATATATTTTGATATTCTGTCATTAGGTGTGTAAATGTTTATAATTGTTATATTTTCCTTTTTTTATTCTTTTTTTTTTAAAAAGATTTTTTGGCTGCACCACGTGGCATGCAGGATCTAAGTTCCCTGACCAGGGATTGAACCCATGCCCCCTGCAGTGGAAGCACAGAGTTTTAACCACTGGACCACCAGGGAAGTCCCTATATTTTCTTGTTGTATTGAAAATTTTATTAATATATAATGTCCTTCTTAGTTTCTTACAACTATTTTTGATTTAAATTTTGTTTTATATGATATTAGTATAGCCACCCCTGCTCTCTTTAGGATTTAAATATAATCCCTGTGATAACCACAAAGAAGATAGATATAAAGTACACAAAAAAAGAAATGAGAAAGGAATGTAAATACTCCTCAACAGAAAAATCAACTAAACACACAGAAAAGACAGTAATGCAGGAAATCAGGAAGGAATGTCTTTTGCAAGGAATGTCTTTTTCCATCCTTTCAGTTTCAGTCTATTTGTGTCTTTGGATTTAAAGTGGGTCTCTTGCAGACAGCATAAAGTTGGATCATGTGTTTTTATCCATTCTGCCAATCTACGTCTTTCGATGAGAAAAATTAATTCATTTAAATGTAAAGTAATTACTGATAGGGAGGGACTACTGTCATTTTGCTGTTTGTTTTCTATATGCCTTAGAGGTTTTTTTTGGCCCTGGTTTCCTGCATTACTGTCTTTTTTGTGTGTTTAGTTGATTTTTCTGTAGAGGAATGTTTACATTCCTTTCTCATTTCTTTTTGTGTGTATTTTATATCTATTTTCTTTGTGGTTATCACAGGGATTACATTTAAATCCTAAAGTTATAACACTCTAATTTGAATTTATACCAGCTTAACTTCAAAAATATACAAAAACTCTGCTCCTTTACAGCACTCTTCCCATCCCTTTCAGTTTTTGATGTCACAAAATTACATTTTGAAATTTTATTTTTATTATTATTTTTTTTGGCCATGCCATGCAGCATGCGGGATCTAAGTTCCCTGACCAGGGATCAAACCTGTGCCCCCTGCAGTGGAAGCACAGAGTCTTAACCACTGGACTGCCAGGGTAGTCCCACAAAATTACACTTTTATGCATTGTATGCCCCAAAACATAAACTCATAATTATTTTAAATGCATTAGTCTCTTATTGCTATTATGTAGAAAACAAGATTTGTTGTTACAAACCAAAGTTATAGTATTACTAGATTTTACACTAATAATTTTTTTCTTTAAATGTATTAGTCTCTTAAATCATGTAGAAAATGAAATTGCAGTTGCAAACCATTGTTATAATGATACTAGCTTTTATAATTGCTCATGTATTTACCTTTCCTGGGATCTTTATTTCTCCATACAGCTTTGATGTCCTTTCATTTCACCTGAAGGATATTTCTTGCAGGGCAGGTCTAGTGGTCATGAACCCCCTCAGCTTTTGTTTTTCTGGGAATGTCTTTATTTCTCCCTCAGTTTTGAAAGACAGTTTTGCCAGATATTGGATTCTTGGTTGATAGCTTTTTTTTTTCTTTTGGCACTTTTAATACATTGGTCTTCTGGCCCCCAAAGTCACTGAGAGCAAGTACGATGACAGTCTTATTAAGGATCCCTTGTATGTGACAGTTTGCTTCTCTTGCTGCTCTCAAGATTCTTTGTCTTTTGAAAGTTTGATTATAATATGTATTAGTGGGGGTCTCTTTGAGTTCATTTTACTTGGAATTCATTGAGCTTTTTGGATTTTTGTATTGATGTCTTTTATCAAATTTCAGAGGTTTTCAGCCATTATTTGTTCAGATATTCTCTTTGCCCTTTCCTTTCTCTTCTCTTTCTGGGACTCCCAAGTGTGTATACTGCTCTGCTTGATGGTGTCCCGCACATCCCTTAGGCTCTGTTCACTCTTCTTCCATCTTTTTCATTCTGTTTTTCAAACTTGATAATTTCCATTGTCTTAGCTTTAAGTTTACTGATTCTTCTACCTGCTAAAATCTGCCTTTGAATCCCTGTGGTGGATTTTAAATTTCAGTTATTATGCTTTTCAGCTCCAGAATTTCTTTTTGGTTTCTTTATGGGTTTTCCATCTCTTTATTGGTTTTTCCATTTTGTTTACACATTGTTTTCTTGATTTTCTCCATATCTTCCTTTACTTCTTTGAACATCTTTAAGACAGTTGTTTTAAAGTCTTTGTCCAGTGTGTTTGCCGTTAGATCTTTTTTCAGGAACAATTTCTGTTGATTTATTTTTTTTCCTTTGTGTAGGCCATACTTTTCCTATTTATTTGTATGCCTTGTGATTATTTTTTTTTGTTGAACACTGGACAGTTGGATCTAATAATGTGGTAATTCTGGAAATCAGATTCTCCCCCTTCCCCAGAGTTTGCTGTTTGGTGTTAATGTTGTTGTTCGTAGTTGTAGGCTGTCTCTGTGCTGAGGACCAGCCTAAGGTGTAAACCTAAGGTCTTCTCAGGTCATTTCTGGGCGTGCATGGTCAGTTTCTATCAATAATTTTCCCTGCATTTGCAGTTGTTTTTTAATGTCCTTGTCTTTAATGTTTGGTTCCCAAAAGGGAGAAAAAGTAAAAAATGAAGGGGTGGGGAAGGTTGCCAACCCTTTAAGTCCTCTGGAAGTCACTTCAGCTCGAGGGGGAAGGTCTTGCAATAATGGGGGAGGTGCAACAACAATGGCCGCCGGCCTGTTCATCTGCACCTCTGTGATCAGAAGCAGCAATCAGTGATCAGAGCAGAGGCCCCCGATACCTGTACAGGGTCTTTTTTGCCCCACCGGTTCCTGCAAGATGTGGGCAGGCTGCTCCAGAAACAGGTGCATGGCCTCCTGGCCTCGGGCCTCCTGGCTGGGGGTGGGGGGGTGGGTAGCTTCTATGGTGCTAAGAGCTGAAATTGACCGAAATGAACTGCAGTTTACCATCCAAGGCTTCTCCTGGAAGCCATCAGCAGACTCCAGAGTTCCCAGATGGTTACATCAGAGGATTCTGCCCCTGCAGTTGTTGTCTGGGTGGGAGATGGAGTCTCACCTCACAGGTGCCTCCTATTCTGCCATCTTCCCTGTCTCTTGGTTCCTGTGTCCGTTGGACAGAATAGCACTGGTTCTTAAATACGAAAGCATATGGTCTAAAAGGTGTTTTTTATTTTAGCCAGTTCTGTAACTTTCGTACTGTTTTTTCTTTAAATATTATCTCTTCTCCATTATCCCTATTATATCCTTCAGAGTGTTTAACTTAAAACATTTTATAACTTTATATCCCATATCTTTTTGAATATTTCCATCTCTTTGTCTCTATGTGCTGCATTCTGGGTGATATATCTTCCAGTTCACTAATTCTTTCTCCAGCTATGCCTAGCTCAGCTCTTCAACCCACTGAGGACTTGTCATTCCACACAGTTTTTCCTTTCCAGATTTATCTGTTTGTTTCTAATTATCCCGTGTTAATTGGTCATTTTTTGTTGTCATTGTTCTATATTTTATTTCTGACAATTTCATTATCTGTGATCTTGGGTCTTTTTCTGCTGACCTTCAATTTTAGTGACTTATCTTCTCATTTAATTGGTGATTTTTGTGTTTCACTCACTGCTTGGTTTTGATTGGTGGGAGTTGGGAAAGCTTTCTACAGAGAGATTAATTTCTGCTCTTCCCTTATTCAAGGGGCTGCTGCTGACCTTGAGGGCTGAACTTGGTGCAGGAGACTGGGTGTCTTCCCCATCCTGCCGCTGACCTAAGCTCAGCCGCAGCCCTCAGGGAGCCCTCACCCCGCCGCTCATGCGCTTACTTAATGTGGCTTAACCCCGGCTCCTGTTTGCTCCAGGCCCCGTTCAGTTTTTTGTTTGCTTATTTGTAGAAGTGGACGAGGAGGTGACAGTTCTCTCCTACCTCTTATGAAAAGGGCAGTGTCTCAAGTGGTGTTTCCATCCAGAGTGCGGGGTCTAGTTGTACAGTGGTGGTGGAAGAAGTCTCCTCAGGGTGTATGAGCAGACCTAGCACCCAAGGCAGGCATCTGGGTTATGCCATCTAAACAGTGGGGTTTGGGTGGGAATAGAGTTAGATGTGAGTTTTCAGCCCACCATCTCTGCCAGGAAGACCCCTCCTGTCACTTCTCAATGTCCTACCCTCTGCCTTCCTCCCCCCAGTGCCACCAACTGCTCACCCCATCCCCGTTACCTGCTTGCTTTCTCATGATCTCCCCTTCCTTCTCCAGCAGTGGACATTCTGACCACTTCTGCCTCCTTTGCAGTGGGCTGGCTGTGTGTCCGGCCACCCACGGGGCCCAGCCAGCAGCCCCCTGAAATCCCAGCAGACGCATTTCTAGCCCATGTGAGGGGCCTTCAGGCATTAGCATAGATGCTGGGATCACTTTGCTTGGCCCAGTGTCCCTCATCTATTTGACGTGTGATGCACTGCGGAACCCACAGGAGCCTCAGGAGGGAGCCTGTCCGCACTGGTGCCCCCCATCCCCGGGCCGACCCAGCCAGGCCAAGACCTTCCTGAACTTAATGCTCCGAGGTAGGATGGGCTGACGTAGCCGACAGGGGGACGTACTGTTAGTCTCCAGTCTGTGAGTACCGTTGTTGCCTTTACATCAAAGTCAGCCTGGAATTCATTAACTTCCAACCACTTCCACCATATCCTTGCGGCCCAAACCTCCCTCTTCTCTGGGTTAGTGCAGTGGCCCCTAACTCTCTCTTTTTCTGCCTTTGCCCCCCTACACTCTGCTCTCCAAATGACCAGACGACCATCTATAACATGCACTGATGAGTGATTTCTCTACTCAAAGCCCTCCTGTGACGTCCCATCCACTCTTCACCTCACCAGGAGCAGAAGCTCACAGCCCGTCTGCCCCGGCCTCCTGCCAGGCTACCCCCGCTCTCTGTGCCGGCCACACAGGCCCCCTGGCTGTGTCCTCTGCCTCTCGATGTTCCTCTGCCCAGACACTCATTGCCATATCTCTGCAAGGCTTTCCCTCCCTCCTTCAGAGCTCTGCTTGGAGGGGCTTGTCAGGAGGGTGTCCCCAGCCACCTTCCTGAAAGAGCGTCTTGTACCATCAGCACCGCCACCTGCATCACCACCAGCACTACCACCATCAACATCACCTCCGCCACCACCACTGGTACCAACACCATCACCACCACCATTAACACCAACAGCACCAGCACCACCAGCACCAGCGCCACCAGCACCACCAGCCCCACACCCACATCACCAGCCCCACCAGCCCCACACCCACATCACCAGCACCACCAGCCCCACACCCACATCACCAGCCCCACCAGCCCCACACCCGCATCACCAGCCGCACCAGCCCCACACCCGCATCACCAGCACCACCAGCCCCACACCCACATCACCAGCACCACCAGCCCCACACCCACATCATCAGCCCCACCAGCCCCACACCCGCATCACCAGCACCAGCAGCCCCACACCCGCATCACCAGCCCCACCAGCCCCACACCCACATCACCAGCACCAGCAGCCCCACACCCACATCACCAGCACCACCAGCCCCACACCCACATCACCAGCCGCACCAGCCCCACACCCACATCACCCGCATCACCCGCATCACCCGCATCACCAGCACCAGCAGCACCAGCAGCAGCAGCAGCGCCGCAGCCCCTCTGTCTCAGAGCCTGAGCATCTCCTAGCGCAGGATTCCTTTACAGCTTTGCTTTCATCACGTGCTTCCTTCGCATCTCTTTCCTGAACACACCAAACTTGTTTCTGAGTCTGCTCTAAGCCCTGGGCTCTCTCCAGGTGCCGTCCTCCGGGTGCTGGCCTGGGAGGCTTCTGCAAAGGCACCTCGCTGTTGACTTGTGCTCCCACATGGGCAGTAGATGTTCTGGCCCCAAAGACGACACTCCCCTCCCCCCAAGGCCCCACCCAAGCCTGTGCCCCAGAAGGAGGGGGAGGTGGACACGGGTGTCCCAGGGGTGCCCCCACCGTCTTTCTCCAGCCTTTCAGTGTTCTCACAGGATGTCCCCTGTCCTGTAAATGGCACATGGTTTGTGAGTCCAGCCTACAGTCTCTCATTTGACTAGAGCGTTTAGCCCATTGATTCAGGTTTAAATCTGTAATTGTGTTACATGCTCGGTTCAGTGGTACACTTGAGTTTTGAGCTCAGGTGTGGATGACACAGTCAACCTGCTTCACTGCATCTCACACGTGATCATCCCAACGTGAATGGCTTTGTGGTCTGATTTTGGAGCTTGATGTCTCCTCCAATTTAGGGGTGTCATTTTCCCGTGTTCGGTGGGTTTGATTTGAGTTCATGTCAAGGTGGGGATTTTGAGTCCAGAGTCCACTGTGGGGTCTGCAGGGAGCACCTATGCTTATTTCTTCTCGGTGCCTCAGGATGTTAATTGGGGGTTTCAGACCTTTGCTGTGGTCTCGGACCGCAAGCCCCGGCGAGCGTCGGGGTGCGTTCGGGAATCGTGTTCTCTGTGCAGAGCCCCGTGCCGGAGGCTGTGCTCTCGCAGGGCCGGCTGTGTACTGGCTCCCATGCTGGGGCTGCTGCTGCGAGCGC
Source organism: Eschrichtius robustus (assembly GCF_028021215.1). Lineage (NCBI taxonomy): Eukaryota > Metazoa > Chordata > Mammalia > Artiodactyla > Eschrichtiidae > Eschrichtius > Eschrichtius robustus. The sequence continues at coordinate 152,175,490 of NC_090827.1, read as the reverse complement.
CTCAGACACCAGGCAGAGGGTTCAGAGGTCAGAGGGGCTGCTCAGGGTGGAGCTCCTGCACCACTGCACCCTGGCTCCTGCACCACTGCTCGCCGGTGGCCACCCTCTGCAAAACAAGGCCATCTCCTCTGTCTGGTACTCAGTGTCAGGACTCCTGCCAAATAGATGAAGCAAATCAAGCTTCTCAATCACTCGAAGTCACCCTGCCCCTGCCCTGCACCCCAGGGCCGCTTGCTGGGTGCCTGCGGGGCAGCTGCTGCCCGGGGGCAGGAACGTCTGTGCCCCTGGACTCCCAGGAATCTGGCCCGGGTGGCGCTCCAGTGACGTGCAGGGAGCCAGGGATGCGGGATGCGGGTGCGGCGCCTGGTGGGGTGCGGGCTCGCACCCCCATTGGGGAGTGCTTTGCCCGAAGACCCTGTGCCCATAAGTCCACGGAGCACGTCTGCTGGGAACCTCGGGCACACGAGTCGCCTCCTAGCACACGTGCCGTCTGTCGAGCAGGGCTTCCTCTGGGCTTCCAGCCCCTGACTGGGGGCGGCTGCTTTCACTCCTTCCTCCCTGAGGTCAAGGGTCAAGGTGACCGTGGGGGATAGGAATCTGTTGTGGAGAGGATGGGTGGGGGGGTCTGAGGTCGAGCTCGTGGGGACGGGTGTCAGGGAGGAGAGGGGCGCCATCAGAGGACACAGAGAGGCCAGTGGGGGGATGGGGCGGGGGCCTGGGGGTCAAGGGCACATGCGGGGCAAGGAACAGGAGCAAAGTCACGGGCCCCCAGGTGCAGGGATGGGCAGACAGGGCCCTGGACAGCAGGGAGAGGGGGATGGCGAGGAGGGGTAGGCGCTGGCGGGCAGCGCGAGAGCCCTTTCCAGGCGTGTCTGCAACCCGGCGGGGGCGGGCACGAGAGAACCGTGTCCTCGGATGGAAGGAGGAGCACGTCTGCTGGTGCAGAGGGACGAGGGGCACAGAGGGGAGACTGGTGATGGAGACCCCACGGCAGGTGCGCGGAGCTGGGGGGGCGGGCCTGAGCCAGCCGCTTGGACGGGACACGGAGGGTCACCTGTGCTGCCTCGAGGGATGACTGAGGCTGTGGGGAGCCCGGAGGGCCGCCCAGAGCGACCTTCAGGTGGGCGAGGTGACCCTAAGGGGATGGAGAGGGTGGGCGAGTGGGTCTCCACGTGGGAGAGAAAGGGTCCGAGAATCGGCAGGAGCAGGCAGAGGGCATGGTGCTGGGCGGTGGGTGGCCGTGGGGTCTGATTCTAAGGAGGCCAAGCACGAGAAAGAGTGGTCTGGGGGCATCAAGGGAGCAGGCAGTCCCCTGAGGGACCAGCCGGGATCCACGCCAGCAGGACGAGGTTGTGAACCCCGACCTCAGACAAGGGTTAGGGCAGGTCAAGAGTGAGGCCTCAGGGCCCCCCTGCGAGGTCAGGGGCCTCGATGGTCAGAGGCCTGGGGGGGGGGCGGTACTGCTGGTCCTCTGAGTACCCTGTGTGCCGTGTGTGTGCCGTGTGCCGTGTGTGTGCCGTGTGTGTGTGCCATGTGTGCCGCGTGTGTGCATGTGTGCCGCGTGTGTGCCGCGTGTGCCCTGTGTGTGCCGTGTGTGTGTGCGCCGTGTGCGCGCCGTGTGTGCCGTGTGTGTGTGTGCGCCGTGTGTGCCGCGTGTGTGCCGTGTATGCCGTGTGTGCCGCGTGTGTGCCGTGTGTGTCGTGTGTGTGTGCCGTGTGCCGTGTGTGTGCCGTGTGTGCCGTGTGTGTGCCACGTGTGCCGTGTGTGCCCCGTGTGTGCTGTGTGTGCCGTGTGTGCCGCGTGTGTGGTGTGTGCCGTGTGTGTCACGTGTGTGCGTGTGTGCCGTGTGTGCCATGTGTGCCATGTGTGTGCTGTGTGTGCTGTGTGTGTGATGTGTGCGGTGTGTGCCGCATGTGTGCCATGTGTGCCGCGTGTGTGCCGTGTGTGTGCCGTGTGCCACGTGTGTGCCGTGTGTGTGTGCCATGTGTGCCACGTGTGTGGTGTGTGTGTGGTGTGTGCCGCGTGTGCGCCGTGTGTGTGTGCCGCCTGTGTGCTGCGTGTGCGCCGCGCGTGTGTGTGTGCCGTGTGTGCCACGTGTGTGCCGCGGTCCACCGGCTCCTCCCCGCAGGGTGACACCTGCTCCTCAGGGAAGTCTGGTGGCCCATCTGCCGGCCCCGCCTTCACCCGGCACCCGCCCAGGACACACAGACCACAGCACCGGGTGTCAGGAGACGCTGATCTTTATTCAAGAGCTGGGATGGGAACCGACGAGGCAGGTGTTGGTCTCGCGCCGGTGACCCGGCGGCCCCGGGCGGCTGCCTGGCGACCAGGTCTGAGGTATTTCACGGCCTGGGTGCGGCTCTCGTGCAGCGCGGCCGCTGGGCCGGGGGCCAGTCCCTGCGCGGAGGTCGCCGGTGTCGGGGCTCAGGGGGCTCGGCGGCCCCGGCGTCAGACGCAGTTGTCGGGGACGCACGGGGCCTCCTCCTCCAGCGCCGGGCAGGGCGCCCCGTGGTTGGCGGGCCGCGCACGGACGTAGCGCGTCCTGCTCTTGGCCCCGGGCTGCCCGCACGGGCCTGCGCACAGCCCCCAGGACGACCACAGCGACACCTCGCAGTCCAGCGGCGTCTCCGGAGCTGGGGGCGCAAGGAGGACGGTGAGCGGGGCGGGGCTGCGGGAGAGGAAGGGGGTCCTTGCCCGAGACCGCCTCCGAACTTGGCCAGGAAACTCCTGATTTTATCAGCGCGCTTTCCAGCGGCCTCCAGGGCGACGCCGCCAAGCACACCCCCGAAAAGCCACCCCCGAGCGACTGGGTGAAGGTTTCCGCCCTGCGAGCCCGATGCCGGCTGGACCCCCGCTCTCCGGGGTTGGGGGGGGGAGGGCGTGGGGCGGGGGGAGAGCGGAGATCCTGTCGGGAAGCGTTCTCTGACGCGGGCACAGACCGGCAGGGTCTCCACCGCCTGCTCTGCTGTTCCAGGCACCGACCCTTCGGCAAGCTGGCCACACTGGGGGCGCGGCCCCCTCGCTCGCCCGGCACCGGCGCACCGCTCGCCCCGCCCCCGCGGGCAGCGCCGCCGCCACCGACCCGCTGCCGGGAGGGCACACAGGGGTCAGCGGGGACACCGGGCGGGGCCTGGGGCCTCTCCGACTCACTTCTGGGCTGTAGAAGTGTGAAAGGCTTTCAGCTGAAAGTGCTGGGCAAGAGTTAACTCTTCAGTTTGGAGTTGAATGAACCAAATCCCAAATCTCTCAGAACCAGCGTCCCCAACCAAATGCTCCCATCCTGCTTTTAAAGTCGCTCAGAGACGCGGGTTCACGCAGCCCCGACGGCGCTGTCCCGCCCTCTGAGCACCAGCGGCCTCTCCCGGTTTGACCCGTCCTCACAACCCCACGCGGCCGCCCAACCCAGCTCTGTGGCCAGGCGACGGGCGCTCTGCGTGGGGCGGGCCGGCGGTGCAGGGCTTAGCCCCGGACCATGGCCCCTGGGGGCGGGGCGCACGCGGGGACGGGGTTGCCTCTGTGAAGGCAGCGGGTGTCACCTCACAGGCGTTCCCTCTGGGGCGGGCACTGACTTTCGAGGGTTATTCTAAGGGTGAGAGGGAAGAGCTGGAGCGGGAGCTCGGGACCAGGTGACGTCTGAGCAAGCCCCCGACTGACATCCAAACCCAGGTGCTGCTTCTGCTACGACGCAGCCAGTGGTGCATGTCGCGGCTGCCCGCCAGCCCGAGCGCCTGCAACCCAGGATCACGCGTGTGAAGCGGGGGTGGGGGGTGGCCGTGGGCGCTACGGAGGGGTGCGAGCTGGGCTCACCTGGCAGGCTGTCGGCGACCTCGTTGCCCCCGCGCCCCAGGCCCGGGGCGGGCGGGAAGGCCCTGGGGCCGTGCGGGAGCTGCGCCAGGGTCACCGTAGCGATGGGAGGCAAGGACTTAAGCCGCGGGTAGTAGAAGGAGTTCGCGGGGTGGCTGGGAGAGGAGGCCGTGATCTGGAGGAGGGGCCCGGCCCGGAGACGGGTCAGGAAGGGCCAGCCCCGCCCCCAGGCCTCGGCTGTCCTCCCGGGGAGCGCCGCCGCCCAGAGAGCCGCCTTCCCTTCACCTCGGTCACCGTGTCCTGCGGGACGGTCGCGAACTTGGGGGATGAGAAGGTGAAGCCGCTATCGGTCCCGGCGTCGTAAGGGTGGAGGTCCACCGCCACCTGCTCCCTCCAGCGGCCCCCGTCACACAGGTCCAGGCTGTTGACGCCCACGAACCAGTCGGGGCTGGGGACAATGCGGACCACGAAGGACACCTGGGGGCCGAGGGCTCAGCGGCAGCCCCCGCGCCCCCCCTCCTGCCCGCCCGCCCGCCCCCCGTCCACGCCGCCCCACTCACGAGCGAGTGCCTGGAGTGGGCCTCAAACTCCGCGGACGTCTGCCCGGTGCCGCTGGGCACGGCCGGGCCCGAGAACACGCCGTGCACGCTCTGCAGCTTCTCCCCGGCAGCTTGCATCTCCCGCATCAGCGCCCAGGCCTCGCCACGCTCCGCGAAGTCCCTCAGCCCGTTGCTCACGTACTGGCCCTTTCTCCACAGGCTGTAGTCGGGGCTGTGTGCTGCCCCTGGGCCCCGCCCACCCTGTGAGCACCACGCCTGGACGCCGTCCCGCCCCTCGTGGGGCCGGGCGGCATGTCCCACAGCGCCTCACGCTGCCCGGCGCCTCGCTGGTAGGACGGGCAACCGGCCGGCCCTTCCCGTGACCCAGGCCACCCTGCCCCGCCACTTCCCCGAAGCCCAGGGCACTGCTGCCGGCACACAGTAGGCACTCAGCCAGTACCTCTTGCACCGAAGTGAATTGGGTGAGGTCCCCTCCACACTGTGAAGTGCGGGGCCGCGGTCGGGTGACCGTCCCCTCCCGGGCATTGGGGGTCACCGCCAGGCCCGCCGGGCATGGGACGGCAGGGGCTGCACTCACCCAGCAGGGATGACCACTGCGCGGGTGGGCGGAACATCGGGTACTGCTTGGGGAAGGATGCCTGGCTCCACTTGCCCGTGAAAGTGATGCTGTACTTGGCCGGGGGCTGGGCCGTGCACATGGGCTCTCCCCCCAGCGGCTGGCCGGCCGAGCAGCCAAGTGTGGCCAGGAGGAGCGCCCAGGGGGCTCCACCCCAGGCGGCAGCCGATCTCAGGGTTCCCATCGCCTACGAGAAGGGGGGGCCACATGCTGCGCCGCTGGTCCCTGATGCCCTGCGCACGGCCCCTGGTTCCAGGCCCCCGAGGACGCCGGGCACCTCCCTCCGCGTTCCCCCTCCAGGCTCCGGCTGGGCCTGACCCCATGGCTGGAAAGCCACGCCGGGTTGGGTTACAGGAGCCCAGGGCGCCTGGCCGGTTACACCTGGCATGGAGCTCACAGCCAGCTCAGCACCCTGCAGCTTTCCCGAGGGACACACCTCTGGCGCTGCCGTCTGAGGGAACCCTGGGAACCAGGAGGGTCGCCGTGCCCCGGACTAGATGGGCCTCCCTCTTGGGGTGCTGCGGGTTTCTGGGCGGGGGCAGCGCCAGGAGGCCAGCGCGGCTGCGGGGCCGGGGCCAGCGCACGCAGTACTCACCCAGCAAGAGCGACCGGCGGCTGTGGGCAGCTGAAGGCCCCAGCAAGAGCCCAGAGCTCCAATTTATGCTGCAGACGGCACCCAGCCGGCCAGTGAGGCCCCAGGTCCTCCACCGCGGCCGCCGGAGAGCGAGCGGCAGATGGGACGCGGGGGAGAGGGAGAGGAAGGGACCTCAGTGCTGGAGCTGGAGCTGGCCTGGCCGCCCGCCGGCTCTGACGCCAAGCAGACACTGCTTCAGCGCTGAGGTCACTCGTCCCTCGGGCGCCGGCCACTCGCCGCACCCCTTCCTTTGTCTCTTCCTCCCGCCCCCCCCCCCCCAGTTCTCTCCTTTCCCAGCAGGGCCTCCCTGGTGTCTCCCCGGAGGGGGTGCCAAAGCCAGCGGCTGGGAAGAGGGCGGGGCCAGGGCTGCCAGTGTGCCCTGCCCTCAGGGCAGGGTGGAACGTGGGGGCCGTGGCCAGGCCTGACGTCTGTCCGTCTGTCCGTCTGTCCGAGTGCTGGGGACGGGCGGGGAAGCAGGGGCCCTGCGTTCAGCGGACACAGCTGCCTTCTTCCTGCGTACGGAGCTGCATAGAGCAGCCGTGCCGTCCACACCGTGGCCAGGGCATCTGGACCGTCCCCCCGAGGGGAGTCGGAACCATGAGGCCGCCCTCCCCAAGGGCCAGGAGGTGACCCCGGGTCCCCCAACTTCCCTCCATGGGGAAGAGCTCCAAGGATGCCTGGCATACGGAAGAAAATGCCAGCAGATTCTTATCTCTGCTCACTGTCAGGAGAACATTTCCAGAACCCTCATCACGGGGTCTGGGAGCCGGGAAAGACAAGGACAGTGGGGTGGTCTGGCTTGTAAGAACCGCCCAGGGAGCTTTAAAGCTTAAAAGGAAGCATTCTGATGTTTGAAACCATGTTAATGTTTTACATATTCCAAAAAAAAGGGAGAAAAATAAACAGAATCCACAAGAATAGAACGCAAACAAAAACAAATGATCCAACCTGTGTTTCAAGTAAACAACACAACCGCGGTGGAATGGCTGCAAACACCGCGTTCAGACTGCGGGTCCTCAGGCTCCAGACAGAGCCCAACGCGGTGGTTCTCAAACACTTTGGTCTCGGGACCCCTTGCACTCTGAAAAGTCACTGAGACCCACAAGGAGCTTCTGTTTGTGTGGGTGACATCCATTGATCTCACCATGTTTGAGAGCCTAATGGAAATGCTCGGAATACTTACCAATTCACTTAAAAGTAACAAAAAGAAACCTATTGCACATTAACATAAATAGCAATGCTTTATGAAAAACAACTCTTTTTCAAAAAGAAAACCTTTGTGAAAAAAGTGGGGAGTGCAGATCTCTTTCTGTCTGGCTTCCTGGGAGACGTGGGACGGTCACTGCCACCCCGTGGTCGCTCCGAGGTGCGTGCCGTGCTGTTTGGCATCCTCGCAGACAGGCCAGCCGTGCAGGGACGCAGCTGGAGCTCGGAAGGCTCGTCACGCGTGGATGTGCCACGTGGCCTCTGGGGACGTCCCCACACCCTCGCAAGCGGGTGCAGAACGGGCAGGGGTGTCTTTGCTCACACCCTGTCCTTGCAGAAGTGGCTGATCCGGGTTTGAGGAGAGAAAGTGGGAGGTGGGCCTGGGCCATTTCGTGCTGGGAAGTGAGGACGTGCTTGGGCAGCCCTGGCCCGCCGTCCAGCGGCCGCGGGTGGCCTCAGGGCTCGCCCCATTTTACAGGAGGCTCCCCTCCTAGCCCCTCACACCCACAGCTCTGCCCTCCCGGGGCCCCACCTCGACGTGCGGCCAGTGGAGACTGAAGTCTGGACCTTCTGTTTGCTCAGGGCTCCCCTGGGAGGGGCCGGGGGGAGGGTGAACAGGGAGGCACTTCCTTTGGTGGTGGAGTGACCCTGAGAGCATGCCTGAGGAGTCCTTGGGACACAGCGGGGCACGGGGTGCCCTGCTCAGAGAGGGGTGCGGAGGCAGGTTTGGGAGCCGGCGGCCTGTGGCCCCTTGGCCTGGGCTGGGTCTCCGGCGGGGCAGCCTGGCCAGTCGGGGGTCAGCTTACACTCTGAGCCCCGGGCGCACTGCAAACCACTCTGACCCTCGGGCTCCTCCGCCAACCAGGATGCGGTGCCCCGTCCCTCACAGGCAGCAGGTGAGGGGGCATCTGGGCAGCACTTGACAGCCCTGCAGACAGCAGGCTCCTCTGCACACAGGCGCCCCCGCCGGTTAAAGTCATCCGTTTGCAAACACATGTCCAGCACCTCCCGGGTCTCAGCGCCGGGAACACGGGAGTGACCCCAACGGACAGAAGCCCTGCTCCCCGAGGCTGTGGGGCTGGGGACCTGGGTGCATTTGTGGGTGGAATTCTGTTCTTCGGCGACTGCTTGGTTCTTTGGCCGACACTGAGGCCAGGGTCCCCTCCCGTACGTCAGTCTATGGTCAGTCACCCCGAGGTGGCTTCGGGGGACTGAGGCTCAGGGCTGTGCTGTGGCCAGGCCTCTGCAGACTCCACACTCGCTTACTGCTGCCCCTCCCCGCTTGCCCCAGTGGCAGAGCCCTGTCCAAGCCCCGCTTCCCAGGCCTGCCTGCATCCCCCGCCCACCCACGACTCCGATGGCTGCAGCGGGCACCCCGACCCCAGACCCCCACCCCAGGGCCGCTGTAGCTCAAATGAGTGCACGGCGCAGGACGAGCCGCTGGCACTGTCCTCCCAGGGGCTGGCGGCTCTAAACGGCGTCTTCTAGCCAAGTGGTGCTCCTGGGGGACTTGGGGCGGGGTCTGGGCTGCCCCAACTGGCCCCGGTGGGGCGTGGAGTTAGCAGGAGTCCCTGTGTGAGCCGCTGAGGACGGGCCAGGCACACGGGATGCCGGGGACGCAGTGGTCATGTCCGTGCCCCGGGCTGGGGCCCTGCCACGGCCCAGAACCCAAGGGGCCCGAGGGGCATTGGGCTCCAGCGGGACCTTCCATTTGTATTCTGGCCAAGGGGCTCTTGGGGCCAGGGTAACAAGGGCTCTTTCAGGTGGGGCCCTGGGCGTGGGGACGCCCATCTCCTTGGGAGCACCCAGACCTGGCGTGGAGTCTGGCTCCTCGGGGGCTGGCCGGCTGACAGGCACGCGTTTGTTTGCTGGTCTGTCCCCTCACCAGACGTTGACCGAGGGCCAAGTTCCTGCCAGACGCCACAGCCCGCATACAGGGGCTTCCCATCCCCGAGGCTGAGCCCTCCCAGCGCCCAGCTGGCCCCTTGCCCGCCCGCCCGCCCTCCTGTCCCAGCACCTCCTCCCCGTGTGCCCCAGGGCCTTTGCACTGCGGCTCCCTCTATCTGGAGAGCTCTTTCCAGGTCGGCCTCTTCCCGTCTCGGGTCTCAGGGATAGCTCCTCCTGACAGGGGCCCCGGAAGGCCTGGTCGGCCCTGCCTTGTTTACAGTCTTGGCTCCTGCAGAGAAGTAAGTCTGCCCGAGCAGACAGGGATTTGCCCCGGGAGTCCTGCAGCCCAGAGTCTGAGGAACGCAGCTGTGAGCTGCTGCCCACCTGCCCAGAGACCTCCCTCCCTCCCCCCTTCCCACCTCACTCCATCCTGGGTTCAGGTCTCTTAGCACTTCTGATTGGTGGGGCCTGAGTCAGGTCAGGGAACCCTGGGTCCGGGAGGCGCTAGGATGGGTGCTGGGCGAGCTGAGCCCCCCCAACAGCACCCGGCTCCCCGCGCTCGTGCAGGGAGGCCCAGTGGGGGGCCTCGCCGCTGGCTCGGCCTCTGTGGGTGCCACCCCTGCGAGCAAGCCTGGCTTGCAGAAGGGCCAGGGGAGCCAGGGCTCTCGCCAAGCCTCACCTTCACGGAGGAGGCCTCCATGGCCGCCGACCGCAGGCCTGGGGGGAGATATGCCTCCATCTGGCTGTAAACATGAACGTTCCCTCCTCTGCTCGGCAGCCCAGCTTCCAGAAACACAGGACTGTCTGTGCAGCAGAATTTGCTGTGTCTCCATCCCAGTTACGATGCCAGGACCTCAGCAAAAACGGCAGAGTGCGGACCTCTGAAAACACTGTCCGTTGTAATAGCAACGAGAAAATAGGCAAAAACGGTCAGAACCGACTTTTTCTGTACTCTGGAAATTAACCAGAAGCTTGCAGCAGTCCTTGGAGAGCTGTTTTTTGTTTTCTGTTTTTCAATCAAGAAAATTAGCTGAATCTTGGTAAGAGCAGCTTTGAGGTTTTTGCTTTTTACCATCTTAACCATTTTTCAGCGACAGCTCAGTGGCATGAAGCACATTCACATCGTTGTGCCGCCGTCACCACCATACGTCCACAGAACTTTTCATCTTCTGAATCTGAAACTCTGTCCCTTTCCAGCAATAGCTCCCTGTCCCCTCCTCTCAGCCCCGGAAACCCTCACTCTACTTTTGTCTCTGTCATTTTGACGACTCTAGGGACATGATCTGAGTGGAATCATGCAGTGTTTGTCCCTTTATATCTGGCTTATTTACTCAGCATAATGTTCTTGGGTTCATCCATGTTGTAGCAGGTGTCAGAATTTCCTTCCTTTGTTTTTTTAATGTCCCTGTAATTTTTTTTTCCCTTGTAAGTCAATGTTTACAAAGTGTAATGTACATAAAGAAAATGATATTTTTCCTTGCATGTAGCTCAGTGGATTTTCAGAAATGGAAGGCATTCATGTAATCAGTGATTGGATCAAGGAACAGAAATTTAAGAACACATGAAGCCTCCGCTTTTGTTACCGTCCAGTCACTACCATCCCCAAAGTGAACACTGGCCTAATTTCCAACTTTATCAATTATTTTTGCCTCTTTTTATGCTTGATACAAATAGTCACATAATGTACTGTTGGTGTTTGACTTCCTTCATAGAATTCCCTTCCTTTTTAAGGCTGAATAATAGTACGTATAATAATACGTATTTACCACATTTTGCTTATTCATTCATCTGACAATGGACACTTCCACATCTTAGCTGTTGTGACTAATGCTGCCGAACAAGGTGGCACAAATATCTCTTTGGGACCCTGCTTTCAAGTCTTTTGGGTAGAAGTAGAATTGCTGAATCACATGGAAATTCTTTTAAAAAAATTTTTTTTGTTGAAGTATAGTTGGTAGCTCTGTTTTTAATGTTTTGAGGGACAGCCACATTGTTTTCCACAGCTGCTGCGCCATTTCACATTCCTGTTAACAGTGCACAAGGGTTCCAGGTTCCCCACATCCTCTCCAAGCTGTGAGGTGTTTTAATTTGCCCTAGGCCCATGCCCCACCTTCCAGCTCTATAGTAGCCTTGAAAATTGACAACCCAGATTCGTGGTGAAAACCAACAACCCAGCACCACTGGGGAGATCAGAATGGAGCCAAGCACTTTCAAAGCAGTGTCCCCAGAAACTTGTCATTATTTGACCTGTCCGGTGGTCACTGCAACAAAGAGTAGCCCCCACTCGCCACAACTAGAGAAAGCCCATGCACAGCAATGAAGACCCAATGCAGCAAAAAATAAATAAATAAATAAAATTTAAAAAGAAACAACAAGCCAATTAAAATGAGACACTAGAAAATATCCCTTTAACACAAAGGGAGGCAGCATGGAGCAATAGAGGAACAAAAAAGATATAATACAGGTGAAAACAAGTAGCAAATGGCAGATCCTACCTTACAGTTAAAGATTCAATATGAATTAAATATCAATTAACTGACAGTGAATGGCAGAGTGGACAGAAATAAAACCTGATCTTACTACATGCTGTCTGCAAAAGACCAACATTCCATTCAAAGGCAGAAAGAGGTGGAAGTAAAAGGATGAACCAGATGAACCAAACGGTAAACAAAAGCAAGTGAGAGTGACTCTACCATATGAGGCAAAAGAGGCTTCAGGACACATATGGTTACAAGAGACAGAGAAGGGCGTTTTATAATGATAGCAGGTGAATCCATCAAGAAGACATAACCGTTATAAAGTATATGCATCTCACAGTAGAGTCCAAAAATGCGTGAAGCAAACTAGACAAATGAAGGGTGAAATGGACAATTCAACAATAATCATTGGGGACTGTCAACTTTCAATAGCCTGTTTTCAATGATGGATAAAGCAACAAGACAGCAGAACAGGGGCTTCCCTGGTGGCGCACTGGTTGAGAATCTGCCTGCCAGTGCAGGGGACACGGGTTCGAGCCCTGGTCTGGGAAGATCCCACATGCCGCGGAGCAACTGGGCCCGTGAGCCACAACTACTGAGCCTGCGCGTCAGGAGCCTGTGCTCCGCGACAAGAGAGGCCGCGATAGTGAGAGGCCCGCGCGCCGCGATGAAGAGTGGCCCCCACTCGCCGCAACTAGAGGAAGCCCTCGCACAGAAACGAAGACCCAACATAGCAATCAATCAATCAATCAATCAATCAATCTTAAAAAAAAAAGACAGCAGATCATAAGGAGACACAGGACGTGAGCTACTCTGTAGACCCAGTGTAGACTCGGCCCAGCAGGCGTCTGAGAACATTCTACCCAACAACAGTGTTCTTCAGCACGTGGAGCGTCTCCAGAATAGACCATGTGACAAGATGTCTCAGTAAACTTAAAATGATTGAAATCATGCAAAATACGTTCTCTCACCACAACGGACTGAAATTAAAAATCAGTAACAGGAAGACATTTGGGAAATTAAAAAATACATTGAAATTAAACCTTATACTCCTTAGTAACCAATGGGTCAAAGAAAAAAATCACATTATAATTTAGAAAATATTTTGAGATAAATGAAAATGAAAACACAACATACGCAAACTTATGGGCTGAAGCAAAGCAGTACTTAGAAGGAAATAAGTAAGATCTCAAATCAGTAACCTAACCGTCCACCTAAAGAAACTAGAAAAGGGAGAGCAAACTAAATTCAAATCAAGCAGAAGGAAATAATAAATATTAGAGCAGAAATACATGAAATGGAGAATTTCAAAAATTGAGAAAAATCAATGAAAACAAAAGTTGTTTCTTTGAAAAGATCAAGAAAATTGACCAGCTAGACCAAGAAAAAAAAAGAGGAGATTCAAATTATTAAAATCAGGAGTGAAATAGGAGACATTACTAATGACCTTTCAGAAATAAAAAAGAATTATAAGAGAATCCTATGAACAATAGTATGCCAATAAATTAGATAACCTACATGAAATGGATAAATTCCTAGAAAGACACAAACTACCAATGCTGACTGAAGAAGAAATAGAAAATCTGAATAGACCTATAATAAAGAGATTGAATTAGTAATAAAAAAAACTTACCATAAAGAAAAGTCCAGGATCATATGGCTTCACCAGTGAATTTCACAAAATATTTAAAGGAGAATTAACACCAATCCTTCTCTTAATCTTCTGAAAAAATAGAAGAGGGAACACTTCCCAACTCATTCTACAAGGCTAGTATTACCCTGATACCAAAACTAGATAAAGTCGTTGCAAGAAAAGAAAAAGGAAAGCTTTCCCCCTAAAATTAGGAACAAGACAAGGTTGCCCACTCCTGTTACTTCTATTCAACACTGTGTTGGGGGTTCTAGCCAGGAAAATTAGGCAAGAAAATGAAACAAAAGGCAACCGGTTGACAAAGTAGCAGTAAAACTATCTCTGTTTGCAGATGACATGATTTTGTATACAAAATCAAAAGAAATCTGTACAAAAAATATTGGAGCTAATAAATGAGCTTAGCAAGACTGCAGATATAAGATCAATACACAAAAATCAGTTGTATTTCTATACACTAGCAAGAAACAATCTGAAAGTGAAATGAAGGAAACAATTCCATTCACAATAGCATCAAAAAGGATAAAAAACTTAGGAGTCAACTTAAGCAAAGAAGTATAAGAGTCGTACACTGAAAACTATAGAACGTTGTTGGAAGAAATTAAAGAAGACGTACAGACATCTCACATTCATTGATTGGGAGAGTTAGTATTGTTAAGATGGAAACATTCCCGAAATTCATCTACATATTCATTACAATCCCTATCAAAATTCCAGCCGCTTTTCTTTCCCCTCCAGAAATGGAAAGGCTGAACTTAAAATTCGTATGGATTTGCAAAGGGCCCCAGATAACCAAAATAACCTTATAAAAGAGGCACTAAGTGGGAGAACTCACACTTATCAATTTCAAAAATTATTACAAATCTACAGGAATCAAGACAGTGTGTCACTGGCATAAGAATAGACATAGAAACCAATGGAACATTATTGATAGTTCAGAAATGAACCCTTACATTTATGGTCAATTGATCTTTGACAAGGGTGCCAAAACCTTTTGCTAGAGGAAAGAGCAGTGTCTTCACAGATGGTGCCGAGACAAATGGACGTCCACATGCAGAAGAGAGAACTTGGTTCCCACCTCACACCGTATACAAAAATTAGGTCCAAACAGATCAAAGACCCAAACATAAAACTAAAACTACAAAACTATAAAAGGAATCTTAGGTATAAATTTTGTGACCGTGGATTTAGGCAATGATTTCTTAGCTTTGACGCCTGAAGCACAAACAACCGAAGGAAAAATAAGTTACGCTTCATCAAAATGAAAAACCTTTGTTCTCCAAAAGACACCATCAAGAAAAGACAGTCAAGGGCTTCCCTGGTGGCGCAGTGGTTAAGAATCCACCTGGCAATGCAGGGGGCACGGGTTTGAGCCCTGGTCCGGGAAGATCCCACATGCCGCGGAGCAGCTAAGCCCGTGCGCCACAAATACTGAGCCTGCGCTCTAGAGCCCGCGAGTCACAACTACAGAGCCCACGTGCCACAACTACTGAAGCCCATGCGCCTAGAGCCTGTGCTCTGCAACAAGAGAAGCCACAGCAGTGAGAAGCCCGCGCACGGCAACGAAGAGTAGCCCCCACTCGCTGCAACTAGAGAAAGCCCGTGTGCAGCAATGAAGACCCAACGCAGCCAAAAACAAATAAATAAATTTATTTTTAAAAAAAAGAAGAAAAGACAGTCAAAACAATCAGTGACTCCTGTGTGCCAGGCACAGTCCTCAGCACCAGACATGTCAAGGGGTAGAGCAAAGATGCCAGCCCGGGTGGAGCCTGGTATTCAAGACGAGATGCAAAGGAGAAAAAACAGAGAGGAAACCAGACAAGCACACGGGTTCACAATAAACTGCTGGTATTTCCAGAGAGAATAAGACACAGGGAAATTTGTCTCAAAAATACAGTATAGTAAGTCCCCTACGTACGAACAAGTTCTGTTCCGAGAGCGTGTTCGTAAGTCCAATTTATTTGTACGTCCAACAAAGTTAGCCTAGGTACCCAACTAACACAATCGGCTATATAGTACTGTACTGTAATAGGTTTATACTTTTCACACATATAATACGTAAAAAACAAACAAAAAATAAAGAAAACTTTTAAAATCTTACAGTACGGTACCTTGAAAAGTACAGTAGTACCAGCTACATCACTGCTGCTTTTACTCTTGCTTCCGGACATCCTGGCCCTGAAATAAAGATACTTTACTACCGTACTCTATACAGTACTGTGCAGTAAAGTACACAAAAGCACAACCACTGGCAGAGGATGCACACATGTGACAACGTATGCCAGACACATGACTTACTTGCCTGATTGGACATGGGAACGCACGTTCGCGTCTTTGAAAGTTCACAACTTGAAGGTTGGTATGTAGGGGACTTACTGTAGAAGAAAATGCTCCTTCAGCGAAGGAAGTTCTGGATCGGCAGATTCACACAGTGGTGCCAGCCGGGAGTCACCGAGAGTCTGGACATCGCAGGAGTGGGGGCGTTGGTGGATGCGTGGGCTCTGAGGAGAAGCAACCCACTAGACCCGTGAGCAACAATCCTGGGGGAAGGCCCGACTGCCTGCACCGTCCCTGCAGAGTGTTCTGGAAGACGCAGCCGTGGGGCTTTGGATTCAGGGCAGGAAGCCTTTTTGGGCTCCCGTGAGCACTCAGACCCCCAGCGCTGCAGGGACCACGCGCCTCAGAAGGGTCTGGAAGGAGCTGCCAGCAGGCAGCACCCAGGGCCCCGCGGGGGGTCTGCTCTGGCTATCGGCCGGCACTTAACCGGCCAGCCCGGGACCAAGTGCCTGGAAACCACCGCGCCGTCTGTTTTGCCCACAAACCTGCACGTGGGCAGGGCTCAGTGGGCAGCTGGCCCCTGCTCCTCTTGGTGTCACCGGGTGGCTGGAAGGCCATGGCCGAAGTCATCCCGAGGCCCTTCCGCTCACTGCCAGGGCTTTCGTGCTGGCCTGGGACCTTGGCGGGGCCTGGAGCCCCTGCACGTGGCTCCTGCGTGCCCCGTGCTTCCTCTCAGCGCGGTGGCTGGTTGCCGGGCAGGTGCCCTGGGAACACGAGCCAGGAGGAAGCTGCACGGCCGCTCCTGACCTGCCCTCGTGAGTCGTGGAGCCACGGCCCCGGGTCACGGCACAGGCAGCAGACCCCACCTCTGATGGGGAGCGGCGCCGTGGGGCTGGAGGGCTTGTGGACATTTGGGGGACCTACGAACTGCCCTTGGGTCTTGGCTGCAGCTCACACCCCTCAGGAGCTTCCGGGTCCCTGCAGGGACACACCAGTTACAGGGTCATCGCACCCAGGGGCCAAAGCGTGGCGTGTTGAAGAGGATCAAGCGCCCCAGGTTTCTTTGCCGTCCCCGGTCCCAATGCGACCCACCAATCAGAGGTGGGCTCCAAAGGGGACGCTGAGTAACCAGCTGGCCAGCGTCGGGCAGGGAAGCAGCTGCAGAGCAGCCGAAGGTCAGGTGCTCAGAGAGCAGGTGAAAGCCTTGTAGGAAGTTTACCCAGAGGGGGGCGGGGCTGAGATACAGACGAGGGCTGGGACCCCACCCCATGCTCCCTGCGTGCCCAGGCCCACGACAAGGGTGCCCAGTGTGGGCTCCCACCCAGCAGGATATGGGGCGGGTTGGGGCTGTGCTTCCCCGTCTGCTCTGGGTCTCGGCCACGAGTGTAGACAGACAGTGCTGAATGGCCGCACACGGGAAGGACCCAGGGGGGCAGGAGGGTCCTCACTGCCCTCACCCGACACCTGGCCCGATGGCCTCTTCCCGGGCTGTGTGCTCCGCTGCCTCTTACACCCTCTCTGGGACCCTGTCTAGCAGAGCTCGGCCTTGGGAAGGGCTCTGAGATCTGCAGGGACGGCCTGGGGGTCGGGGGAGGGGAGCACTGGCTGGAGTGGGCAGCAGGGGACGGTGCTTGAATGTGTGTACAGCCCAGAGGGGACGCTGAACCCGTGGGCAGGACCCCAACACACACTCCCGATGGGGTTTGCACCAGGGCAGGTGGAGGGGGCAGGGCCCCCAGGACAGCAGCCCCTGCCTCGGGGCCTGGGCGCCCAGCACCAGGGTGGTGGCCCTGGGCTTCTGGGCTCTGACGGGGCGGCGGACGCTCCGCGCTCAGGGGTGAGCTGGGCTGAGGGATCCCTGAGCCAGAGTTGCCTCGGAGTCTCTGTGGAGTGTGGGGTGTGACCAGCTCCCTGATGGCCCTCCAGCCCCTCTGGCTCCCAGTGCTTTCCCACAGAGATGACCCCTGTCCTCATGACCCCACAGGCCAGCGCAGCAGCTGTGCAGGAATGGAGCTGCGTACAAGCCCTGAGTCAGAGGCCCTCCCTGGTGGCCAGGCTGGCTGTGGATCCTGGGGAAAGTTTTGGGATTTGGGGATTTACACTTTAATTTTCACATTATCTTCCTCCCCCTGGATTTTCCTCTGTTGCTCTCCACGGGGCTGTGAAGTCATCTGCTATATCTGAACCTGGAAGCCGAGTTCTGATGGGCTCAGGGAGCTGCGTCTCCACAGGAAAAGCATCTTTCCTTGGAAGGACATGTGGTGGGGAGAGGGGCAACTTTGGAGAGAGCCAGCAGAGGGGGTGCTCCCAGCAGAGGGGGTGCTCCCAGCAGAGGGGGTGCTCCCAGCAGAGGGGTGCTGTCAGCAGAGGGGGTGCTCTCAGCAGAGGGGGTGCTCCCAGCAGAGGGGGTGCTGTCAGCAGAGGGGGTGCTCTCAGCAGAAGGGGTGCTCCCAGCAGAAGGGGGGGCTGTCAGCAGAGGGGGTGCTGTCAGCAGAGGGGGTGCTCCCAGCAGAGGGGGTGCTGTCACCAGAGGGGGTGCTCTCAGCAGAGGGGGTGCTCCCAGCAGAGGGGGTGCTGTCAGCAGAGGGGTGCTCTCAGCAGAGGGGGTGCTCCCAGCAGAGGGGGTGCTCTCAGCAGAGGCGGTGCTCCCAGCAGAGGGGGTGCTCTCAGCAGAGGGGGTGCTCTCAGCAGAGGGGGTACTGTCAGAGGAGGGGGTGCTCTCTGGCCAAGCAGGGGACCCCAGGAGACGCCTCGCCCCTGGGGCAGGGAGCACCTCCGTCGACGCCTCCCTCCTCGTCTGCCGGGTTCACAGGACTCACAGTCTGGGTTACAGGCTGGGGAGGGGTGGGGCGTAGAGGGGGAGGCACAGCCTGTTGCTCTAAAAGCCTGGACGTGTCCCGCTGTCTGGGGTGCCCCAGCCCCAGGGCATTTGCCTCAGTGCTCCCTGTGCCGCAGCCCCACCTGGTCCAGCAGGCTCCCGGGAGCCACACCACCCACTGATCCTGTCAACAAGGAGACAGAGCCACGGGGAAGGGGCTGGCTGAAGCTGCAGACCGCCGGTGACAGCCGGGGCCGAACCCTCGGGCTGGGCTCTTCTGGGGAGCAGAGCCGGCCGAGCACCGGGGGAGGGAGGCGGGGGGCCGAGGTGTCTGGGTGAAGAATCCCCAGGGCCCCTGCAGTGCCAGCGCACCCGGCCTTGGGGCCGGCAAGTGAGGCCGTTGACACCCCTGGTGGCCTCACTCGCTGTGGCCCTGAGCATTGCTGGGGGGTCCTGGGGGGAAGCGACAGCTAGGGCTCCCCATCGTGGGGGAGACACACCGCCTGGGCTTTGAGCACGGCAGGCGGGGCTACCAGAGGGCAAAGGACCCTCCCCAAGCCATGCCCCCTGGCCTCCATCCACCCCTCCCCCAGGATGGCGAATGGCCCCTCCTGGGGTCTGTGTTGCAGCGTCCAGGCCTGTCCTGTCTAGTCAGGGTGGCAGGTGCAACCAGAGGAAGCCCGGTCAAGGGGCCGCCTTCAGACAGGGGCATCACCGGAGGAGCCAACCCCAGGGTGGGGGCCCCCAGACCAGCCCCGCTGGGGAGGGGTCACCAGGGGGGAGTGCGAGTGGCACCAGGCTCTGTCCCCTTCCCCCTGCCCAGGCGGCCTCCCCGCCTCCCCCCACAAGCCTGGCGAGGCCAGCACCCCGAGGACCAGGGGAGGCCTCCCTCCCCTTCGGGACCTGCTTCCCAGCCTAGAAATTCTGAGCCCACAGCCTTGCGGCCAGACGCCCCGGCTCCAGCCTCGCGGTGGCCTGCTTTCTGCCGGGCGCGGTGGAAATGTGGGTCAGCGTCAGCTCCCGTGGCCGGGGGCCAGAGCCACTGGCAGGAAAAACACGCGGCGCAGCCCCGGCCCCGCAGCGGCCGCCCATCCCCGTGCATTCCTGCTGCCGTGCTCAGACTGGGTCTGGCTGCGTGTTGGGGGTCAGGCTGGCCGTTGCCAAAAGAAGGTGCTGCACCCCGCCCTGGGGCCCACTCCTCCCCCAGGGGCACCTGATGGGGCCTGCCCGCCCCGTGGGTGCCCCTACCGCCCCTGCAGGGGGTCTGCAGCACCTCCTAGAGTCCTCGGGCCCCCTGAGCAGCCCACAGGGCCCCGATCCTCCAAATAGCTCTGTTCGCGGGGAGAGGAGTCCCCCAATTTGGGAGGGCGCCCCTGGCATGGCGCCTGCTGCGGCCCCTACAGACCGCGGAGAACAGAGCCGGTGAGGGGCTCGCAGGATCACGTGCACTTTGTGCAATGCCCCCCCTCCTCTGGGACTTCCCAAAGGACATCTTACACACGTGGAAAGTGAGCCTTGTTCTTAGGGATTTAAAGAAAGCATCAGCTGCCCCCACCCCCAGCCACAGAGGAGAGGAACGAGGAGGAGCCCAGCAGCCGCTCATCGGCTGCGGGGGCACGGAGCCCACCTCGGTTGGGTGACAGGACGGGGAGGGGACGAACGTCCACCCTCTGGTGAGCCAGCGTGCGCTCCGGGCTTCCACAGGCAGATCACGAGCCCTCGCCCCGCACCACCCCGACTGCAGAGACACTTGTGAAGAAAACATTTGTTTCTGAACTGACTTAGGCTTACAGAAAAGTTGCCGAAACAGTCGAGTTGCTTGTCCCATCCACCGTTCAGCCTTTAAGTGCCCCAAAGAGCGGTCAGAACCAGCACACTAACGCTAACACCTGTCGCCAGCCAAGCCGCAGACCCGCCCAAAGGTCAGCAGCTTTCTGCTGGCGTCCCCCCGTGCAGGAGCCCCTCCCGGACCCTGTGCTGCCCTGCGGACCCGTGAGTCCCGGGCGGTTTGAAGGGTGTGATCAGACCTCGGAGGCTGGCTTGGGCAGGAGTCCCATGGGGGCGGCAGGGCGGTCGTCCCCCTCAGGGGTCAGGTCGGGGTGCTAATGTGTAGATCCCTGTGTTCAGGCCAGGGCGAGAGTCCCCAGGGGTCGGCACCTGGGCCCCGAGCTGCTGGGGTGAGGCCCCCAGCCAGGCACAGGCCCTGTGGGTGCAGATGGGATTTGTGGGGAGACGGTGGCTCTGGCCAACCTTCCCCAGGTCCTCTGCAGGGCGACCCTGTCCTGTTTCCGTTCTCCTGGCTCCCCATGTCCTGGGGGTCCTGCCCCCCCCTGTCCTGGGGGTCCTGCCCTCTGTCGGGGAGGGGCTGGCAACCAGACCCCTGTTGTCCTGGACGTCCTGACCGCAGTGGGCCTGGGAGGGTGCCAAGTGGTGTGGGCTTTGGCTCGGACCCTCGTCAGCTGTCTGGGGGGCAGCCCACCCTGGGGGACGCAGTGCAGGGAAGTGGGTACACCTGGGTCCCGCAGGGCCTGGCAGGGGCTGTCCACCACTCCCCCCTTAAGGCAGTAAGTTTCCCCTTTGCTGTGGTGATCTGAGCTGGGGTCCTGTGACTAATGTGAGAGGGGGCCAATTCGGGGAGTTCTTGGCACCCTGGCCTCTTAGGAGGCTTGTGGAGGCTGGAGGCTGCCCGCCCTCCCACCGACCTTCCCCCTTCACCCCCAGTGGGCCGGGAAGCCGCACCCAGAGGGAGCCCAGGCCAGGGGATGTGCCCAGGGAAGGAGCGGCCTCTCCCGCTTCCTTATTGGGCCACGCCCGCAGGAGGCCGCGAGCTCTGGGGAGGGGAGGCCGTGGAGAGCCTTTACTCACCAGCCATGCGCCCCCAGGGAGGTTCTGTGCCTCTCAGGGCCTCGCCTCTCCCCGTCTGAGCACAGGGTCTGCAAGGCACTGAAGGGCTGAGGGGGCTCTCTCTTGATCTCTCACCTCTGCCACTGTACTGGGCAAACCCACAGGTGTCCAACGGGGTTGCCGGCTGAAAGCACGGAGGCGGGTGTGGCGGCAGCCCGGCGGGCGCCAGGCAGGGGCTCGCAGAAGCTGCTGCCGTGATCGTGACCGCAGCCGCCCCGGCGCCCTCCTCACCCTCCCAAACCCTCGCAGGCGGGGAAGGTTTCGTGCTTGCTGTCAGAACGAACACGTTACATCCAGAGAGAAAATATTAAGGAGGGCTGCAGTTCTCATCGGCAACCCTGGAAGCGGAGGACAGTGAAATGTCATCCATGGGTCTCAGAGGGAGGAGGACCCCACCCAGCATCGCACACTAGCCCAGAAGTAGTGGCTGTGAGCGTGGCATCCACACATCCCATCCAAGGAGAATTCCAGAAACAGACCAGCACTGACCATGGATTAGAACAGAGGGTACAAGCTGATGTCCAGACGCAGCTCAGGACAGGAAGCAGGTTGGGCACGGAGGCTGACGTAAGCACTGGACACGCTAACACACACGTTCGATGAGCAAGCAGATGGCAGGAAGCCGTAAACATACGTGCCAGATAACACAGGGGCTAAACACATAAAGCCAACTGAAAGGTAAAACAAGGACTGTGGATGCAGACACAGGACTTCTCCCCAGACCTCTTCATAGTTAGGTCTTGTGGCAACTGAAAAACAAGCAGATGTGGGTGTAGATACAGATCTTCATGTTCCTCAGAGAGAAAACATTGTACTTTCTATGAGGCCGTGACGTGGACTCTCCCACAAAGGAAACCTCAATGAGCAAAAAGTAGGTTAACAAACATGATCTTATTATAATCCAAGAAAATTTAAAATAAATTTTAAAAGGTGTCACACACATAGCCCCAATCTTGACCACTCAGAAACTAAGGAAGACTTTCCTAGGTAACTTAGATAAAGCGGGAAGTCAAATCTGAACACATAGGCTCTCTGGAAAGCTCAGCATCTCAGCTGAGCCCACAGGCTCAACCGACCAGTGCTCAGGCGCTCCAAGGAAAGAATAACAGTGAGGGATTTCGTGCCCATCTTAGGAAATTAGAATGAGAGCAATAAGATGCAGTTTAGAAAGTAGAGAGAGGAAATTATGAAGGTAAAACCAGAAATTAGTTAAGTAGAAAACAAATAAGAAAAAAGGAGAAATGATAAAAGTGTTTTTTTCTAAAAGAAAATAAAATGGAGCTGCCTGGCCCTGCCCAAAAGCCTGATGAAGGAATGGCGGTCTCGATTTAGAATTTACGTATGAAATTTAGAAAACTGCCTATAATTAGGAACGAGGAAGGAGACTCAGGGACAGAAAAGGTGGGAAGGCTGACACACACCACAACTTTCAAATCTGGGACAACTGTTCAGAAACTGAAGCAAACTGGTAATTTTCTAGTGAACGCATATCACCAAAATAACTTAAAATAGGGAAAACATGAGCAGACGAATACAAGAACCTGGGAAGGTGATTTAAAATGAACAAATAGGGAAAAGCACCAGGGACAGATGTTCACAGCTGAGTAAGAGCTAACCTTAAGTTACAAGAAAAGTTATTCCAGTGTTATTTTAACTTTTCCGAGACACATGAAAAAGACGGAAAACTCTGTAATTCGCTTCATGAAACCAGTATAATTTAATACAAAAACCTTATGTAGTACCAAAAAAGAAGACTATGGACAAATATTACTTACAAATGAAGATGAGGAAAAAATCTAAATAAGAGAGTAGCAAAGAGAACCCAGTAAAAAGTCTGCAGAATTATGTACTACGACTGGTCTAGGCCAGGCTTCCAAGGGTGGCTCAATGATTCACCTAAATAATTTAATGGACAAATTAGCACAGAAAATTCATAAAACCAAATCAATAAGTACTGAAAAGAAATGTGACAAAATTCAGCGATTATTAATAGTAACAACATTAATTAAAATAGAAAGAGAAAGTGAAGACTTTGCCCACAACAGAGGCCAAGATCATGCTGCATGGAAAACACAAAACTGTCTCAAAAATGCAGGAGAGAGGAGTGGTACTCCCCTTTGTCTGTTGTAATTCAACATTTTCTTGGTGGTTCTAGCAAATGCAACAAGAGAAGAAAAATAAATGACATCAACCTTAGAAAAAATAGATAAAATTTTTAGCGTTGATGACGTGATTATAAATCTAAAGACTCCCCCATATCCCCTAGTTTAAAAAATTAAAAATGAATAAGAGAATGATACTAGATAAAAGTACAAAAGCTAGTAACTTCTCGAGCAATGAGCACCTAGAAGCCAAGGCAGCAGAGATTCCGTTCAAAGCAGTAACTGTGGTCAAGCAGCCCCAAGAGTAAAGGTGACATTAATGGCCAAAGGCATTCACAGCTCTCACCCTGATGGCCGCTCTGCTCCCGCAGGCCTAGGAACCGGCCCCTCCACCACGCCTCCCCACTGGCCTCCGGGGCTGCCTTCTGGGCTGCGGGATCCAGCCTGCGGGAGGAAGCAGCTGCCACCTCTTCCGAGGCCACGTCTCGGAGGTCCACGTCAGCCCATCTGCTCCGCGTGGTCACTGCTCGGCCAGGCCTCGCCTGGCTGCCAGGGGCCCGGGTGCAGCCTCGCCGTGTGCGTGGTGAGGGCACGATGCCGTGGAGGGGCACCAAGCGTGTCAAGCAGCAGTCTCGCCACGAGAACAAAACGGCAGGAGCAGAACCACACCCGCCGAGTGCAGAGCAAACAAGACCTAAACAGATGCAAAAACTCAAGGCTCTCGGAGGGCTTGAAACCCAGACGCAGCAGGTGTACACGCTCCCGGTGGGATCCCAGCTGTTCCCGTGATGGAGACTTACTTAAAGTCGCCGTGGAGGACACATGTAGAACACGTGGAGGGATGGAGGCCGAGGGGCGTGGGCCCTGGTCCAGATCCAGCCGAGTGACCCTGGGTGGCCACTGCGCCTCCAGAGCCCGGGGCCCCACGGCTGTCGAGGGGCGTGTGGCGGTGGGCTGGTCCGCGTGAAGTATGGGGACCTGCAGGAGCAGGGGCGCCTGCCAAGCGCTGGACGAAGGTCAGCTCGTCTCGGTGGCGGTATTTGCACGACTCAGAACATACCTGCAACCATGGAAGCCCCGTCCGTGTGCTAGTGAGACGCAGAGTAAGCCGTCTGGTGCCCAGAATCGAGCCCAGAATCGGATTCTGGACTATGTGAGCAAAGCCAGATAGACAGTCGGTGCAGAAAACGGTGGTTTGATCAAGTCATAAAGAACCTCTTGGTGAAGCAGCCAGAGCAGCCCTCCAACGACAGGGGTGGGGCTCGGCTGGGGTGCTGGAGGGGCCCCGGAGGAGGGGCCGAGGCCACCGAGAGGAGGTCTGGCCTCAGAACAACCAGCCCCACGCGGAGGCCGGGGCCCCGGTCTGAGGTGGCTCTGGGAGGGCACGCTGGCTCCGCACCCCGGGACCCGTCCCCTCCCGGGACAGCTCATTGGTCTGCGGAGAACGTGTACCTGTGAGCTAACTGCTGGGGGAGTGTGGTCTGTGCTGGGCCCGGGGCTGACAGCTGCTCCCCATCAGCTCCCCAGCAGGAAGCCCGAGGCCCCACGGCTGCAGGCCAAGTGTGGGCACCCCTCCCGCCACTGCCCTGCTCCGGGCAGCCCTGTGGGGAGGACAGACAGGGCCCAGGTGCAGGGGGGGGCGGGCAGGGACGAGCGAGGCCCCCCAGGGAGCAGGCCTGTGCCCCGCAGTCCAGGCAGAGGATGGGATGAGCTCACAAAACCACAGGGGAGGACGGAGGCCCTAAAAGAAAAGAGGGGGTGCCCTGACCGGCAGAAGGGCAGAGGGCTCACGCGGCCTCAGGGGAAGCGACCCTTCACCCCGTCCTCACGGAAGGGGGGCCACACTTGGGACGCAGCGCGGCTTCCTGCCAACCCAGCACGGGCCCCGCCGTTGCCCCCGGAGACAGATGGAGGGGCTGGGAGCAGACGCGCAGCACGGGAATGGCCAGGCCCCAGCATGTGGTTTTGATTTCGGGTGACGGCGCCTCCCGCCAGAGTCTTCCCCCCGTCCCTAGACTGGGGGCCACCAGGGTGACCCTGCTCTGCCCAGGGCCGGCACAGGGCCCTGAGTGGGAGGTGGCCCTCTCTGGTGTCCCCGTGTCCCACCATGCAAGCCGGCGGGCAGCTCCCAGCCTCGGCCACCTCTCCGGGTGCCTGCCTGAGGGCCGGGCCAGTCCAGCCTCTGGAACTAAAAGGGCCCAGCACGGGGTGGATTGGCACTGCCCATCCACTTATCCCGTGGAGGGCCCAGCCGCAGACCGCGGCGTGTCCCCCGAGGCCAGGCCCCAGCTCCCCTGGGCTGACCGTGGGCCCACGTGGAGCTGCCACAGCTCTGCCAGGGCAGAGGGGCCGGTAGCCAAGGTCACCTGGCTAGTGTGTGACCCTGGCCAGTGCATCACACAGCCACCCCTCACCGCCCCCCCCCACTGCTGGGCGTCCCCAACCGTCCATTCACACTTGCCACCCAGGGTGACCTCGGTGGGGACCACATCCCAGGGGCAGAGACCAGCGATGAGAGTCAGCAGGTGACAAGGGGCCTCAGGTCTGGGACCCACAGCAGGCACCTTGGCCCTGCACCTGGGTGGGGGCCAGTCTGCCCAGCGGAGGGCCACTGGCTCAGCCAGGATGCCAGGGCCGCCGGCCTCCTGGGGGAGGGGGCACCTGTTGCCGACAGGGGTCGCAGAGCAAGACGGGTCTCCTTCAGAGACGGACCCCAGCAGCGTTCACGGCAGCTCAGGATAGGAGCCCCCCAGCAGCCCCACCTCCAGGCTCAGTGCTTGGCCTAGCTCTGCGGAGAGCAGGGGAGGGTCCCTCGAGGGGGAGCAAGCCTGGCCTGGGGGGGTCTCGGTCATGGGGCAGAAGGGCTGGGGCATCCCATGAGGTGGGTGGTTGGAGTTCCGCCAGGAGCACAGGGGGTGCACAAACCGACGCCCAGGCCTGGGTGTGGGGGTGAGAGCAGGTGGCTGGGCCACTGGTGGGGGGGGGGAGGGGAGGGGGGGAGGGGAGGGGGAGAGGGAGGGGAGGGGAGGGGAGGGGAGGAGGGGAGGGGAGGGGAGGGGGGGAGGGGAGGGGAGGGGAGGAGGGGAGGGGAGGGGAGGAGGGGAGGGGAGGGGAGGGGGGGAGGGGAGGGGAGGGGAGGGGAGGGGAGAGGGAGGGGAGGGGAGGGGAGGAGGGGGGAGGGGAGGGGAGGAGGGGGGAGGGGAGGAGGGGGAGGGGGGAGAGGGAGGGGAGGGGAGGGGGGGAGAGGGAGGGGAGGGGAGGGGAGGAGGGGGGAGGGGAGGAGGGGGAGGGGGGGAGAGGGAGGGGAGGGGAGGGGGGGGAGAGGGAGGGGAGGGGAGGGGAGGGGAGGGGAGGAGGGGCACTGCTGGCCAAGGTCAGCTGGGGGAGGGCCCGAGAGAGGACGTGAAGGTCTGCAGGGTCGTCGTTGCTGGCCTGGGGTAGGTGGGCCCTGAGCGTCGGGCACAGCTGAGGAGCAGCACAGACCTGCTTATCCCAGGCTCCCTGAACAGGGCCCCGGGGGGAACGGCTGGACCAGCCCCACTCCCGGCTCCAGCTGGGAGCGTCCGGGGTCCGAGCTTGCCGGGCCCAGGGATTCCGTTCCAAAGAAAGCCAGTGTCCACAACGTGGCCTGGGGTAGGGGCAAGGGCCAGGCGCCCGTCCTGTCCGCGGCCATCTGAGCGCCCCTCTTCTCCTGTGAGTCCGGGGAGCCCAGGGCAGCGGCTCCTCCCCGTGGTCGTCCCAGCCAAGCCTGATGGGCCCAAGGACTGGTTTTTTCCTCAGCAATTTCCAGGACCTTCCATTTGTTAAAACACTCACCGCTTTTATTGGAAAGCTGGCCCCCAGCCCTGAGCTCGGGCTGCCACCCCTGGCCTGCCCCCACCCGGGTACCAGGCCCCCCGGGGACGTTGCACTGGGCAGCCTGCCACGGCCCTGAGGGGAGTGACCAGCCACTGCTCAGATGGGGACACCGAGACTCGCGGGAGGTGGGGGTGGACGTGGGCGGGTCTGGCTCCTGGAAATCCACGTGTCCCGAGAGCAGGATGGAGGTGGCCTCTCTCCCCAGCCTCGCGTCCCCAAGGGCCCGGCCTGGCCCTCACCAGAGGGACCTCCTCTGCCTGCCCTCTGCCCGCCCAGCCCCAGGCCTCCTCCCTGTGCCTGATTGGGAGGGGACAGGACTAACTCCGGGTCTGCCTCACCCACCCAGCTGCAGCTCCGCACCCAGGGGACAGGCCCAGCTCACACTGGATGGGACGCACCGGGGTCAGCTGCGGGGCAGGCGAGGAAGAGTGGCTGGGAAGAGCTACTTCCTGGAGCAGGGCCATGGGGCAGGGGCAGGCTGCTCTAGAATGATCAGGGGCTATGGGTGTGGGTTTGGAGGAAATGCCCTGGGACAGCCAGGAGATACAAGGCAGGTGGGGACCTCCGGTGTCCTGTGAGCCTGGACATTTGCCGAAAACACTGCATTTCACCCTCAAGGACAGGAAGGAGGGGGTCTGCCCCGTCCCCACCTCCAGGACGGAGGGCTCTGTGCTCTGGGCGCCACACGCCAGCTCTGACCCTGCTGTTGATTTGGTGGTGTTCTCCTCTGTGGGAAATCTTAGCTTCTGGACCCAGTTAGGACCATCAGACATCAGCTGCCCTGGACCGAAGCCCCTGGCCTTTATCAGAGTGAGGAGGGAGTCTGTCCTCCCGAGTGGGGGCCTCCTGGGGGGTGCACTTCTCTCCTGACCTCTGAGGGGCCCGCCAGCCTCTCGATCTGGGCCCTGCCCTGGCCTCCACCCCTGGCAAAGTCCAGGGCACTGGGCAAGGAGAGTCTCACCTGAGCCTGGGCACCAGGCCTGGGTAGGGCAGGCTCCCGGGTGAAGAGGACATGGTGCCGGGGCAGCCAAGACACTCCCCGCCAGGGCTGACCTTCCCAAGGAAGGTCAGTAAATGTGTATGTAAACAAACAACAAATGAGGAAAGTATTTACAACTCAGGTTGTAGATAAGTCTAATTCCTTAATATATAAAGAGCTCTTACAAATCAATAAGAAAAAGGCCAGCCATAATTTCCCAAATAGAAAATGAACAAAGATACCTCCCAGGACATGGAGCCATGGGCAGCATGCAACTTCACTAGTACCAGGAGACAAGCACACACAGAGGTGCCATTTCTCACTGTGACATTGACGTGAATTGTGAAGTTTGATAACCAGAGTGTCTGGGTGGCTGTGGGGAAATAGCTCTCGTATACGCAGTTGGGAGTGTAAATTGGCCAGTTTGGGAATATCTCCCCAGATTACACGGGGGTGTATCTTGCAGGAGCTATTC
This sequence comes from Eschrichtius robustus, assembly GCF_028021215.1. Classification (NCBI taxonomy): domain Eukaryota; kingdom Metazoa; phylum Chordata; class Mammalia; order Artiodactyla; family Eschrichtiidae; genus Eschrichtius; species Eschrichtius robustus. Next base: position 152,147,245 of record NC_090827.1, on the reverse strand, counting down.
CACTCCTGGGAATCACCCAGGACAATGACCGAGGACAACCCCAGGCTGAGCCGCTGTTTGTAAGAGCAAAAGAGGGGAAGGCACGTGGATGGGGAATAAACAGTGACTCATCCCCACGGTGGAGCCCCATACAGACATCACCAGATCCCTGGCCGTGTGAGGGGGACGCAGGAAGCATGGGTGCCCCGGTGGGGGGGCGGCTGCTGGGCTGGGGGTCTTGTGCCCCTCCCTTCGGTCTCTCTGCGCCTCTCGGAGATGGTTCCAAGCCGTCTGGGATGCCTGCCAGAGACATCCCTTAATTCTAGGACGAAGCCCCTCTGGCTTCTGTCGGAGGTAGCCTGTGGGGGCCGGGAGCCTGGAGCAGAGGTAGACTCGCGCTTGGGCCTCGGTGCTTCAGGTCTGAGGCCAGAGGGTCAGGGACACAGATGGGGTCAGCGTGTCCCTGCCAGGGCCACTGGGCGAGGCAGACTGGGCTCCGTGCCATGACCCGGGCAGGCCTGGATGCCGTGTGCCAGGGGAGAGGCCAGCAGGGCGGCCCAGGGAGCAGGGCTGGTCACGGGGGCCTGAGGTCCTCCTCCGGGTGCCGGGCGCCGGCCCAGAGGACCAGATGGTTCTCTTTACGAGGGGAGCACCGGCGGCCAGGGGCAGAGAGCCCGGAAAAGCCTGCAGCTGGCCCTCGTCTCCATGCTTCTCCCTGATGTTGTTTTTTGCTGGAAAATCAATTCTGCAAATCCAGCTGGGCCCTGGCCCAGAGCAGCTGGGGGCGGTGCGGCCGGTGCTTTGGCAGATGCGGACCCAATGCCTCTTCCTGCCTCCTCTGAGCCCTTTCTGGGCCCAAAGCGGGGAGGCGGGGCAGGAGGGGGCCAGCCGGGCGGAGACTCAGAGGCCGCAGGGAGAGAGCCTGCCCCGCACCCCGTGTCCTACTCAGGCCACCCCCAGGACAACCGTCCCCTGAGCCCCGGCCCAGGGCCCGGCGCATCCACAGACCCTGGCAACGGGCGCCCACTCACCGTCTCCATGGCCCTGAGCCCCAGATCCGGGGCAGAGGCCTGAGGGCAGTCACCGCTGGGTTCCTCGAAGGACCACAGTGGGGGCAGCCCTGATGGAGGGGAGGCCAGATGGCCGGGCCTGCAGATGGGCAGGCAGTCTGACCTCGGCCCCCACTCCTGCGCCAGGTTCTGCTTTGTTCTGCAGATCACAGGACCGCCAGCGGGGTGTGCCCTGACCCCCCGTTGTCCCGGTCCCTCCTTGGATGGAGCCCACGACGGGGACACGCAGATCCAGCCGTCTTCTCCCTCGTGGTCTGCGCTTTTGCAGCCCTGATGTTTAAGAAGCCGTTCCACCCCCATTCCGGCCACAGGGAGATGCCGTCCACAAAAGGGTGTCCTTTCCCATTGACTCGTGTCCCCACGACATCTCAAGGTTCCATGCACACACACACAAGCGCACACACCCCAAGCCAGCTCTCTCCGGGTTCTCTTCCGTTTGGCCCCATCTCTGTCTCTGTTGCTACGTCTGCTTTTTAATGTGCCTTAAAGTTTTATAATCCCAAATTCACAGACCCTTGTTAGTCCATATACATTTGGAGATAAGAATTTGCTGACAATAAACAGCTGGCATTTTGACTGGGTTACAGTGAACCTCAGTGTTCCTACGCAGAGAACGTGTGTTTCAGTGTTACCCCCCTGGCGCCACCCACCAACACAGACTGGTGGTCGTCCTGATGGGTCAGTGTCTCCCCAGAGGCCGGTGGCCTTTGCTAATTCCCAGGCTGCTCATCAAGCTTCTTTCTTCTGGAGTCAGCACAGTGTGTCACACACACTCTGGATCTTAAGATCGGGGAGGTTGTTGAAGAATCTTTGCTCACATGTCTTTCCATGGGTTCGTCAAAACCATTTGTGAGCCGCCGGCAGAGCTCTGGGTGTGAAACGGCCCTGCCGTCTTCTGATGGGTCCTGGTGGGGTCGGGGTTTCTGTGCCGATGCCTATTGGCAAACGTCGGCCGGCTTGTCCCTTGCTTTCCCACAGCCCGACCCCTCCCTTCATGCTCCTGCCTCGTAGCTGTGGCTGTGACTGCCAGTCTCAACCCTGTGACCTCCGTTCCCAGAGAGAAACCCTGGCTGCCGGTGGGGGGGACCCGCTGAGGTCACAGGGCAGCGCAGGGCGCTGGGTGTGCAGAGGGGCTGCCCTGGGCGCTGAGGGGCAGCTGGGGCCCACGGGGGCCCGAGGTCAGAGGGGAGCTCCTCGCCTCCCCACCGCCCTCCCTGCAGCCCCCAGCTCCTTCCCGCCTGTGCCCGAGGCCCTGGAGTCACCGTGACCCCCCTTCTCCAGCCCACACCCCGAACCAGCAAGGCCGGCGGCTGTTTTCTCCAAACACATCTGGAAGCCACCCCCCTTCGCACTGAGGTCAGCTACCTCCGGGCTCTCGGGTCCCTCAGCAGCCTGGGCGGCCAGGCAGGGTTGGACAGGGCCTCCTGCGGCTGCTGGTGGTGAGGTGAGGGACCCCCGCCCCGGGGTGCGGGCCTGTGGGGGGGATCCCAGGACTTGGTGCAGGGCCTGAGGACATGGGGCCTGGCGGCTCTTGGGCTCCTGACTCAGGCCCTGGAGCCGATGGAGGCTGTTCCAGGAGGCGGTGACGTGTCACAGGGGCCACCTGCGGGGTTGGCCTCGAGACCACCGGCACTGGCCACACCTGCCAGTGACCTCCGAGGAGTTGGGGGCAGGAGCTCCGGGTGGGGTGCTGTCCCCTGAGACCAGGCACCAGGTCAGGAGGGGCAGGGCTAGCAGGGAGGGGGCAGGAGAGGTTTCTCTTTAGAGATGGGGGTGATCAGAGGCCCCAGGGTGAGCACTGAGGAGCCGCCAGGCCCGGAACCAGCCACTGGACAGAGCAGGTGCAGGCCAGGCCCAGAGGGCCAGCGCCATCCTATCCGCCACCCTCGCGAGATGGTCTGCAGTGGGCCCTGCTCCAGGCTCTCGCCCAGTGGGGCTGGGCTGGGGTCCCACCCGCCGCAGAGTGGCCGTGCCTGCAAGGCCTCCTCCCTGCCAGGTGCTGCCCCACCCAGCTGGGAAGGGCGCCTGGGGAGGGGTCCCGGAGTCCCTGGAGCAGCACGTTGGGCCTGACCCCCCGCCTCCCCACCAGTCAGTGTGCGGGCGACAGGAGGATATTTCAGACACGTGAGGTTTTACAAAATCAGCTCCCCTGAGCCCACTGTCAGGAAGCTACTGAAGGATGTGCTTCAGCAAAATGAATGTGAAAACCCAAGAAGAGGGAGTCGTGGGCCCGGGAAATAGGGCCGCCAACACGGGGAGGCCCAAGGATGACCTGTGCCTCCAACCTGAGGAAAGGCCCAGATTCACTGGTTCATTCACACCCTCACACACTGGGCACGGGGCAGAGAACAAGATGGACAAAGGGCCGGCCTCCTGAAGCTCACACTTCTGCAAAGGAAGGTAGACCAAAAAAGGGCTCAAATTAAAATATAAAGTTTCAGCTCTGACGTGGAAAGAGCTCAGAAGCGCCAGTCCTGTCCTTACAGCAAGGGAAAACCAACAGGGCTTCCTGGACCCATTCCAGAACCGAGGTCACAGGGCAAAGCGCCACCCTGAAATCTGGGGGGACAGCTGACAACAGCACCCCAGCCGAGAGCAGGTCCCCTGGAGCTGAGGCCGTGGGAGCAGAAACCGGTAGGAAGCATCCCAGGGGGCAGGGCGGGCCAGAGAGAGCACGCCTCCGGGAAACAAGCCTCGCCAGCCCCGGTCACCGGACCCCCAGCCAACGCGTGCGCTGTGAGCAGCTGTCCCACCGAGCTCCGTGCGCACACCCGACGTCTGGCTCCGAGCCCCGCTGGGCGAGGCCCACACTGACCTGTCCAGGCCAGGGCTGGCGGGCAGGAGGGCCCTGTGCTGACCATTGTGATGAAGCTGTCGTAAGATTCCTGGACGCGTCTCCCAGCCTCGGCATGCCGCAATTCTGTGGCGGTACCAAGGGCAGAGATGCAGGGACTGGGTGACAACTGGGCCCAGGGAGGGGACGAAGTGCACGTGTCCACACACGGCAGACGTACACCTAGCGCTCTCAGCGACCCCTACGAGGCCCGGAGGGGACAGGCCCGGGCAGAGGGCTGGTGTCTCTATGGGAGCTCAGGGCTGGGACAACCATCAACACCGTCCTCTGTGGAGGACACCTGGGGGACCTGTCCCTATACGGCCACCCTTAAGCCTGAGGGAGACCCGAGGGCCCTGGTCCCCGTAGGTGGCCCCGCGCACCACCTGGGCTGATGGTGTAGGAGTCGCCCCACCTGCACTCACTCCTGAAGATGAGGCTGGATTGTCTTTTTTTCCTAGGAGATTTGAATCAGAGTTAATCTCATAAGATGATTGGAAGGTGCACCTCCTTTCTTTCTGTCCTGTGGAATCAGTTGGTAATTTGTGTTTTTTCTACTTCAAATATTTTTTAGAACTAACCATTGATGCCATTTGTAATTTTCTTTCAGGAAGTTTTTTTTTAAGTTCAATTTCTTTAAGTTATAGAGCAACTCAGATCTTTTTATTTTTTGTCTGTTTTAGCAAGTGTATTTTCCTTGTTTTCTAAATTCTCATCAGAAAGTTGTCATCACATTCTCTGTCATTTACTGACATCGCCAACTGTTATAACAGGCTCCTTTTCAGTCCTATTCCTGGTGGTAAATAAGTTCCTTTATCTGAATTTAATCATTTTACTAATTTAAAGAACCAACCAGTGAATTTCTTGACACTCTACTATACATTTGATTAATTCCAATCTTATATTTATCATGTACATCCATCTATAATTTAAAAGTTTGTTTTTTCAGTTTTTTCTAATTGCTAAGATACATATAAATGTGTCCTTATTCCAGCCTTTATATTCTTTTCTCAAATTTGTACTGCCTCTCAGTTTCCTTCTAAGTCACTACTCCACCAGCTCTCAGTTACGTTAGCTGCTTCCCAGTTTGTGCAAGTTGTACTTTCACTGTTGTTCAGGATTCCCAAGGGGGAAGAAGGGGGACCACTGAAGACAGAACAGCTGAGAACCTTCCACAATCAAGTAACGACTCAAGGGTAAGCGGCTCCAGAAGCAGAAATGAACCAAAACCCGGCGTGGACCCGAGTGGCGGGGGACGGTGGCCGCGGGGAACGTGGCAGGTGGCGAGTGTGGAGTGTGACACAGCTCCCGCCCCGGGTTCCGTGCCCACACCCAGGCGGGGACGTGGGCAAAACCGAGGCATTTTTCCCGCAAGTTTCCCGTAAGCGAGTGTTTGTAGACCGCTGCCCTCGTGGGACCCAGCGAGGAGGAGTCCAGGGGCGAGAGGCTGAGGGGCCGGAGCTGGCGGGCCCGGGACCTGCTGCAGCGGGTGGCAGGAGGGACACGCCCCGTCCCCGCCCTCAGGCCCGTCTGGCAGCAGCTGCTGAGTAAGCGCGGCCACGCATCCCAGCCACGCGGTGCGGTCTGACCCACGGGCGCGGCGGGGCTTCCGGAGGCGGCGGTGTGACAAGGACAGAGTGGTGTCGCTGAGCACGTCCCTGCGAGCCTGGAGCCAGCGGCCTCTGCAGCCCCCAGGGGCCCGGGTCCAAGGCTGTCTGAGGGCGGAGGGCGGGGGGAGGCAGAGGCCGGCACTCAGGCCGCAGCGCCCCTCCTGTGGTGACAGCGCGGCTCACTGGGCCGTCTGTCCAGCCCCAAGGCCACCAGCGCTAGGAGAGAAGAGGACTGACCCCGCCTGTGTCCTGGTGACACGAAGCCGATAAAACAGATGCTGGACGTGCCGGCTCTTTCTGGGACTTTTATTTCTTTAAAATAATTCATACAAATGGTTACGGTCACAAACATGATTTTAACCAAAATATTGCTAGCCTACCACATCAGCAGGACGGCACCGCGCGGCCAGGCGCCGCAGCCCCGCCGCCCGGGACGGAGGCCCACGCGCTCCTCTCTGCACCGCTAGCGACGCCGTCTTCGTTTGGAACGGGGGGGGGTTCATGCCAAAGTTAGGAAAGACAGCCTTTGTTTTGTTTTTCTAAATTATTCTAAAAATAAGACAAGCAGGTAGAAAAAACAATGCACCGTGTGGCGTAAAAAGAAAACGGGGAGGATTCACTGTCCTGAGAAGTTTGCCAACTGCTTGGTTCGGGATGCGACCCACACACAAAAGGGAAAACGTCTGAAGCAGACCCGCTGAGCCCTGCCTCGGGCTTCTCCTGCCGACAGCTAAGCAAACAAATCCTTCGTGATGTTCTAAAGACTGTACACAGACGGGGACATTCATGATAGAACTACTGACTTCCGCTGCTGAACGAGGACGCAAAGGACACGGCAGCGGCCGGCCCTCGGGACGGGACAACTACAGCTGACGCAGGCAGAGGGTGCCACCTCTCACCCCTGGCGCCCGGACTGTCCCGGAGGCCGTGGCCACCTGCGGCGCCGCCCCTGCACACGCCTGTCCGAGGGCTTGGCCGGTGCCCAGACTGCGGAGCTCCGCCCGGGCTACAACTGGTCACTCGCATGGTCTCTATCCGCCTCGGGCTTGACGGTTTGGCCAGGAGAAGGCGCGTGGGGTGGGTGGGACACGGGGGGCAGGCCGTGGGACAGGGACATGGCGCTGGGGACGATGCCTTCGACGGCGGCGGGGATGCCGCTGGGGGCCACGCCCACGACGCCTGGGGGGTACCTGCTGGGAGAGGAAGGAGGCAGGTGAGGCCAGCGGGGCAGGACCCCAGGCTGCTCCTGAAGGCCGCCTGCTGGGGGACGCCGTCCCACTCCCTGTGTGGCCGCCACCCAGACGGTCTCATGTCCACCAGGCCCTGAAGGTCGCCCCTGCTCGGGCGCTTAAGCCCCAACCGTCCGTGTCCACGGGGGCCGCGTGAGCACACGTCCAGGCCGAGAGCCCCCGCTCACCTGTAGGCGGCCCCGTTGAGCTCGGGGTGCACCACGGCCGGGTCCACACTGGCCCAGTGGGTGGCAGCTGCCAGGTGGTCTTTGTTCACGCAGTTCTTCAGACTGTCGGGGATCCGGCCTGGGGGAGGCCGGGGAGACGGGAGGGATGGTGCCTGCGTTAGGCGGCTGCCACCAAAGGGACCCCAGAGGCAGGGGCTCCACTGGGGACGTGGGCAGTCTCCAGACCCGCTCCCCTTAGGCACAGCGGGGTCCTGTCTGGGCAGTGTCGCCCTCAAGGCTCGGGGACCCCCAGCCCCGAGCAACCGATCTCGGCTCAGCAGTGCCCCCAACCCCATCTGCTCGGCCCGGGGATTTCAGAGAGAAGCTGACAGGGCCCAGCCCGGAAGGCTTACACGTATAAATGACTCTTTAAAAGGTGGGGGAAAAACCCCATGAGCTGGCACCCCAAGCAGAATAGCAAGCGAGCGTCACAAAGGTTGACACGAGGGCCTGGGCCGCGCTCGGCCTCCTCTGTGTTTGGGGTCTGCCACGCCAGGCCCTGGGTGGGTCCGTCTCCCTACCCACCCCAGCAGAAGATGCCCGTGGCCTCAGGGCCCCCGCCCGGCCCACCTGTGATGGCTCTCCGGATCTCCCGGGCTGCCTCCTCACGCATCTCAATGGAGGCCTGCTCGCTGTACCAGGCCGCGTGTGGGGTACAGATCAGGTTGGGCGCGTCCTTCAGCGGGCCCTGGCTAAAGCTACACGGCACACAGGAGGTCAGAGGCCCCGCCCCTGCCCGGAGCCACACCCCACCCTCCGTCAGACTTGGTGGCTCCCCCGGAAAGACAAACCTGCCCACGGGCTCCTGACTGCAGTGGGGAGGGGCCTTCACTGGGGGGGGGGACGCGGCCCGCCCCCCTCTGCAAGCGGCTGTGAGCTCTAGACCCCAGGTCCTCCGGACACCGTTCTGCCCCGGAAGGGTAAAGACCCACCTGGAGCCATCCTGCTGCCCCAGACGGGCATTTCGGCCATGAGGCCTCTGACGTGGCCACATGGGGGCCAGCCGCCTCGTGCCCCCGGGCACTCAGCAGGGCGCCTGGTCTGAGCCCTTCCCACCAGGCGCAGGGGACTGGGTTGTCCTGGCCCACGGCGGTGGCCTCCCCTCGCGCTGAGATTTGGCCAGGGAGGAAGGTCTGCCCAACGGGGGATCTCAGGCTCCCTTGTCGTCGGACCCTCAGCTGCCTGAGGCCGGGGCCTGGAGACCGTGCGTGGGCATTGGGGCCCCACTCCCTCGCGGCGCCGTGGCCACCGGGTCAGACGCAGGCTAGCGCGGGGCCTAAGCTGGGCGAGCGCCGTCTCGGGGACCCCAGGGCACCACCGGGAGGCACCTGAATGGCTCCGACTCGTGCACGTCCAGGGCCGCACCGCGGATCCGCCCCTCCTTCAGGGCCTGGGCCAGTGCCTTCTCGTCCACAAGGCCGCCCCGGGCCGTGTTCACCAGGAAGGCCCCTTGTCTCATCTGGGAAGACACGGGACAGTGCGGCCTGAAGACACACCCCCGCCGGTTCAGGGAAGCGGCTGCCCCCGCTCCCAGGTGAGGGACTCCTTGTGACCCCTACTTCACCCCAACTAAGCCCACCCCGTCGTGGGGCTCAGGTGGCCGTCCATCAGCTTGGGGCTCGTGCCTGTCCGGGCCTCACTGAGTCCTCGGGGACCACACAGCTCTGATCAGCGCCCCCGGCCACGCCCTGTCCCCCAGAGGCCCAGACCCACTGGGTGAGAACCAAGGTGCCCGGCCTCACTCTCTACGGGGCTTCAGGAGCCCGGGGCAGACAGCAGTTGAGGTCCCAGGTGGGCACACAGAATGTACACGCACGCCCACCCACACGTACACGTGCACACACGGACATGTACGTAACCACACGTGCATGTGTGCACACACACCTATGTGCACACATCAATGCAAACGGCCACCCCACTTAAATACGTGTACACACACGTGTGCGTACAAGCCCACATGCACACACACGTGTATGTAACCACACGTGCACGTGTGCGCGCACACCTACGTGCACACATCAATGTAAACGGCCACCCCACACTTAAATACATGTATACACACGTGTGTGTACAAGCCCACGTGTACACACACACACGTGGGGGGGGGCACTGTCGTCGGAACTGACCCACCCCCAAGTATATACACTGTGCACGCTTGCGACACAGGCCTCTGCACACACGGGCACTTGAAAGGCCCGAAGCCGCGGTTCGGGGAAGAAAAGGCCCCGCGGGAGGGCCCGCGTGGTGGCCGGTGACCGGCAGGAGTGGCGGGCAGGCGGCGGTTTGGGCCCCGCCGCCCAGACCCCGCCGCCCCCCGGGGCCCCTGGCCGCTGTCCCGAGGGAGGTGCCGGCGGGCCGCACACCTGTTTGACGGTGAAGTCGTTGATGAGGTGGTGGTTGTGCTCGTTGAGGCCGCAGTGCAGGGTCACGCAGTCGCTGTGGAAGAGCAGGTCCTGCAGGGTGCTGACCCGCTGCAGCCCCAGCGCCCGCTCCGTGCCATCCGCCAGGTAGGGGTCGTAGAACAGCACGTTGAAGCCAAAGGCCTTGGCCCGCAGCGCCACCGCCTGCCCCACGCGACCTGGGGGGCGACAAGGTGTCACCACGGCACCTCTCCGGCCGCCCTGCCTCGGTTCCCCGTCTGCCCGGGGTGACCCTGCGACGTCTGCTCCCAGAGGCCGAGCGGCAGGACGTGCACAGGACGAGGCTTTGCAGAGAAGGGACGGGGCTCCGGGGAGCTGGGGAGTGCCGACGGGGGCTCCGCGGATGCACGGGGGGCGAGGCAGGGGCTGCGGTGTCAGGACAGGCCCCAGTGCCCCGGAGGCTGAAGCCCTCTGTCCTCGGCTCCCGAGAAGACAAAGCAGGGGAGCAGCGCAGGCCAGGAGCTGGTGGGGGGAAGGCACGCCAGGGCCCTGCGCTCGGGGCCACGGGACGCCGTGGAGGCTGGTGAGACGCCAGCGCAGAGGGCCCGGGGAGGACAGGCACCCAGCGGTCCTGCCGACCAGCCACAGTGCCAGCGCCCCGGAGCAGTCACTCACACTGCCCGCTGGGCGACGCTGGCACGGGAGCCCCCGCTCGGCTGGCCTCGCTTTAAGCCACTTCACCTACGCCGTCAGTCCCCAGTTCCAGGAACCAAAAGAAACCCGAAGAGGATTTTCACTTTTATGAAAAAAGGCAAAAGCGAAATTGCATTCAGTGTGTCTGGCAGGTGCCATTACAGAGCCCCTTCTGCCCCCGGGAACCGCACACCGTGTCTCAGTGTGGAGGTGCTGTGACCTTGGCCTCCACGAGTGACGTGAATCCAAAGGTCGCTGCTTCTCCCCTTTACATCACTTGGGCCACAGAAGGTTTCGGGGGACCACTCTGCTTTTGGGCAGTGGGGAACCAGAACAGAGACTCTCGGAGTCCCGAGGGGCGCGGGGAGGGCCGGAGCAGATGACCAAGGGCCGTGGTCCCCGGGGCCACCGGGCGCTGGCTGAGATGCAGCCTCCGGGGCGTCCCCACCCCACTGAGTGTGTTGACCAACACCGCCTAGAGGTGGCCGCCCCAAGTCCACTTGGCCAGGCACACCCAGCTCCTCCTCCCCACCGGCTCCCCGGCCTTGCTCCTTCCTCCCGTCCTTCATCACACCGCATGGGCCAGGCCATCCCTGCCCCTGGACTGGCTGAGGGCGCTGGGGGCCTAGGTGCCAGGAGCAGGGCGCTCACAGGGCTACGGGGCTCTGGCCAGCCCTGGCGTCTGCGTGTGCACAGCCAGCAGGACAGCGAGTCGTGCCGGGGAGGGACACGCCTGTGTCCCACGGACGCCCATGACCCTGACCCCCTGCACTAATGCAGGCGCGTCTCTGCCCTGCAATTCCCCCACAGCTGCATGAGGCGGTGACTTTGCCGTAGAGAACCTTTGTGAGACAGCTGATGGGGCCGCAGGGAGCTACGGTCCCGCCCATGCTGGGTGGCCCAGGTGGACCAGGGCAGGCCCCTCCCACCACACTGCCCTCCCCTGCTTCCCCAACCCCTAAGGCCCGCACCACCCCGGCACCTCTGCCCCCCGGACCCTGCCTGCCGCCCCACGTCTCCGTTCCCTGGTTTGCTGTCTGAGTGCAAGGGGCCCAGGGTTGGCCCAGGACACCGGCCTGCAGGGCGTGCGAGTGAGCGGGTGAGTGGCGTGGGCAGCCTCCGTCCACCCAGAGCAGGGCCCAGGGCAGCCTGCCCGGCCATCACCCGAAGCCTTGTGCGCTCAGTTGCGGGGTAGGGGAACGGCAGAGTGAGCACACGTGAGTGTGCGTGACCACACGAGCACGTGTGACCCCAAGAGCACCTATTTAACATCTGTGTGCGTGCGTGGGCCCCACTAGGTGTTCCCGGGGCAGATAAGGGCCAGCACAGTCTCTGGGGCAAAGGCCCCTCAACCCTGCGCTGTCCCCTGGCTGGGCAGCCATGCCAGGTGGGGGCACCTGCCAGCAGCACAGCGCAGCCCCAGCCTCAGGGTCCACAGAGCCTGTGCACGGGGGCAAAAGCCATCGCACCTAGTCCGATGATGCCCAAGGTCTCCCCGCGGATCCTGGCGGCTCCAGAAGCCACCTCTCGGATCTGCTCAACACTCTGGACCCGCGTGCCTTCCCGTAGCGCCTGGTGCAGCCACGTGGTCCTGCGGTACAGGTTGAGGATGTGGCACATGGTGGAGTCGGCGGTCTCCTCCACGGACGCGGCCGGCACGTTGCAGACGGCGATGCCTGAGGACACGAGACATGTGGGGCAGTCACTAGAACGGTCCTGGTCTCACCTGGGACAGGCCGGCGGACACGTCCCTGCCCCAGGATGCTAGGAGACAAATGCAGGTCACCTGCCCCGTGCCGCGTGGGAAAGCCACCCATGGGTCCAGTGGGCAGACAGGGTGGGGGACAGGAAGAGAGGCCACCTGGGCGGATGCCCACACCTGCTTCTGCCCCTCCTGGACCACCTGCCACTGGACCTTCTGGAAAGGGATCTTGGCCAGGCCACACCTCCCCAGGCCCTGCCCTCCCCACCCCCTCACCAGCTCGGCTTGAGACAAAACCTAAGACGGGGTCAGGAGGTCATGCAGGGGAGACTGAGCGAGAACAGAGCTGGAGGCCCCGTCAGACTCGGGAACAAGGCTGCCGCCTGACAGGACCAGGCCGTGCGGAGGTCTGGCAGGGATGACCGCACGGCACGCCCCAGACTGTCCCTGGACGAAGGACGGAGCCCCAGCCCGTGAAATCGCGAGGCAATGAGGACCCGCTCCGCGAACAGGGACGAGGGCCGGAGGACGTCCTGGCTCGAAAAGTGCCCAGACCGCAGCCTGACACTGCGGTGCCTTCCTGGGGACAGGTGATAGCGGGGTGAGAGAGCTGGGCTGGCAGAGCAGAATGAACCCTGGGACGCGTGGCAGCCGACAGCGGGAGCCATTTTCACGCTGCAGGTCTGAGGCCGCCTTCGGTGACCAGGGGCCGTGGCCGGGCGTGTCCTCACATGCCCTTAAGCCGTGACCAACACAAACAAAGGATAAGGAGAGACTAGACCAGAACGTCACAAGAGGCGGAAGACTGTACCTGGAGGAGCACGCTGAGGTCTGTTTCCGTGAGTGTGAGTCACACACCTGTGTGTACACACTCCCACGTGTCCTACATCACAACACAAACCACGGCTCGTGCACAGGGCTGCGCAAACCCCGACACGGATGTGCTGGCCGCCCCCCCGGGCTGACGTCCCTTCCCCACGGTCCCCAGGAGGCAGTGCGGGAGGGCGGCGGACACGCCGCCCACAATGCCCAGGCTTTCTGAGGGCCGCTGCTGCCACCCTGCGCCTGCCTGAGGGGAGCTGGCGTGGGGCCCACACGCTGCCGGCCCCCAGGCCACCCCCGGACAGGCAGGCGGCTGCAGCGGGACTCTCCTCTTCCCGGTAAAACCAACGGACAAAATGTGATGAGATCGCGCCAAGGGAGCAGTGCGCAAAGTTGCAGAGAGAAGAATCCAAGACCGTCCTACCTAAGTCCCCAGCTGACTTGATGTCGATGTTGTCAAAGCCGCTGCCGATTCGGACGATTATCCGAAGGGCCTTGAACTTCTCCAGGTCCTCCCTGGTCAGCGTGATGGTGTGATACATCAGCGCCCCAACGGCCTCGTTCAGCACCTGCAGTGAAAGAGGCACGTGAGCTGCTGCCGCTGCGGGAGAAGCCACGCGGGCACTGCCCCCAAGTGCGGCCCCCGCTAGGCGAGTCCCAGGGCTCCGGCAGGGTCCCACCTGAGCGGCCTTCTCTCCGGTGCGCATGGCAGGCCCTCTCGGGGCGGAAGCTGCCCAATCCCCGTGTGAGCGGTCTGCAGTGACCCGAGTGTGACGGATCAGCAAACTCGTGAAGCACACCGAGGGTCCCTGCCCCGCTTGACACAGGGGACAGCGCTCTGCCTGCCTGACGCAGGGGGGTGCGCGGGGGCTGCCTTCTCCTTGGGCACCAGACGCTACGATAGACGGGAAACGCCGGGCGCGGGGAGGACCCGGCACACCTGAAACCTCCAGACCCTGCCGATAGGGTGAGAAGCCAGCGGCCACCTTGACAGACCGTTCGCAGAACAGGAGCAGCCGCAAGGCCGTAACGCGCTCGGAGCGGCGGATAAGTCCCCGGGGGCAGTGAACGCGCTGCAGTGAGCAGGGCACCCCTTTCAGACGGGGAGGGGGCTGACGTGCCGACCCCCACTGCCACTGCGCACAAGGCCAGGCCTCCAGGTCAGCCTGCACGGCCCCGGGTTGGAGGGTCACTCCCCCAGGGAGGGGCAGGGGGCAGCCGCTGCCCCTGCGCACCGTCCACGGCACCACAGACCTGGGGGGCTGCCTCCCCCCGCCCCGCCACTGGGAGGGCTGTCAAGGGCGCGTCAAGGTGGGGCACGCGCTCCGGGCGCGCTTGCGCCTGAGGTGGGCCTCGCCAGCTGCAGCCCCCAGGAGGGGCCCGCCGGCTCTGTCTCTGCACCCTTCGGAGCGTGGCCGGGGCCGTCGTCCCCAAGTGCGGGACTCCAGGACACCTGGGGGCGGCCCGCGTGTCTCGGCGAGTCTGTTCCAGGTGAGGCCCACGCGGGCAGGTTGGTGCCAAGCGCACAGACCTCCCCGTGGGTGAGGTCCACCCACCATCGTGCCCCATGCAGAGCCCCGCCCCCCACCCGCCAGCTTAAGTCCATGAGCTCTGCCAGCGCCGGGCCCATCCACGTGCGACGCACCTCGCTCCTGGGGGGTGGGGGTGGGGGCGGGGAGCGCGGGTCGAGGAGGGCGGGGCCACAGCCCAGGACCGAGAGCCGGGTCCGCACCGGGACGCAGTCTGGCCAAGGCCAGGGACGCGTGATCTGCCATCTCTGAGCCCAAGGGCAGGGGCTGCGGAGCGGGCCCACCCCGTTCCAACACATCATGTAATTCAAAACCTGCCACACTTGGGGACGAGGTTTATTCCTCCCTAACGGGACGTCATAATCAATGACGTCTCAAATTCAGTGAAACAGAGTCCACTGGGAACCTGTGGTGATGTGTCTGCGGCCCTCTCTGGACCGAGCTTCCAGGGCTGACCCTGGGTGCCCCGGGGCGACAGAGGCTGCTGGACCACAAGGGGCCGCATGCGAGCTGAGGAAGCAGCTGGCCCGTGGCTGATGGCGTAAGCAGAGTGGAGTGGGCTCTGAGCGTGGGGCGCAGGGCAGGGGACTGCAGCCTCGGGGAGACTGCTAACGGCCCCAGGCTCGCCCCTTCTACGATGACTGAGCCCTGGTCCCAGCCGGACACACGGCCACCCGGAACGCAGTTTCCTCTGAGGCTGGCCTGGCCTCCCTTCCCCTCCTGCTGCCTGAGGCGGCCTGGAGGACACGGCCACAGGGGACCTCACAGAAAGGACCAAGGCAAGGACAGCTGGGCAGCAGGGCAGAGGGGTCCTGGGTTCCTGATCCTGCAAGGAAGGGACGGGGTGCTGCCAGCCTTGCTCTGGCCCCAGCTCGGAAGATCTAGGAATCTCAGCTCCGGGAGCAGGGACTGCCAGCGGGCGCGTGAATGGGCCGGCTGCATCATGCCCGAGTCCTGACAGCTTCCCCGGCCTCCCGGGAGGGCCACAGACGCAGGCGCTGACTTCCGGTGCCATGACTCGACGGGACCCGTTGTGGACGGGGTGAGGCCCGGCGTGTGACAGCAGAGCAGCAGCAGAGGGGATTAACCGAGAGCACGTGGGGAGGGTGGGCAGGAAGAGACAGGGCAGTGGACATGGCGAAGGCCACGGGGAGGTGCAGGGGAGAGGGGAGGCCCCTCTGGCCGCCCTGTGCTGTGCGGACAAGAGCTGGTGAGGAGGGCCCCCTGGGGCAGGTGGGCAGGAGCTGGGGGGCAGGCTGCATGTAGACAGAGATCTGTCGGTGCCCACGGTGTCCGGAACGGCTGGGTGCTAGAACCAGAGAGATGGACACGTCCCTGCCAGCATTGGGAGGCGCAGCCCCGGACGCAGAGGCGGGTGGATCGGCTGGACGCCTGCGGGGCCCTCGGCTACAACGGGCGTGCGGATGGGCTGTGGGCGGGCGGGACGGGGCAGGTGGTCCTCGCGGCTCAGGCGCATGCGCAGGGGCAGCTTTTTCCTGAGCATTGCACCCAGCTGTGGTCCTTAAGTGTCCCAGGCTGCACTTTTAAGCAGGGATGGTCCACGATGGTCTGAACGTTTCTAAATCTGGAGAGACTGTGTGGCTTCCAGCGCCAGCTGTGCTGCAGCAAAAACCCACGTGTTTGCTTGTTTCCTTGAGGTGAGAAGTGAGCGGATCCCTGCAAACCCTCTGCAGGCTCCAGTCCTGCTGCCACTGCCCCCGGGGCACAGTCTGCCCGTCAGCACCGACCGCCCAGCACCAGGCATTCCCAACTTCCAAATACTCCGTGTGGCGCACGCAGGCTGGAACCGTTATTGTAGCTTTCATTTGCATTTCTGGGTGTGACTCAGTCACCCAGGTACGTTTCTGGGTAAATTACTTTTTCCACGCCTGGCCCTTTTTCTACTGAGCATCTCTTGAATCCCAGGGTACCAGGCGGAGTGTCCTCAGAGGCGAGCCCGGGCTCCTCTCAGAGCAGCGCCCACCCTGTACCGGCTACAGGATGAGACCACTGCAGGGGCACCACACTGCCCTGTCCAGACTCCAGGTCCGTGCTCCTGCTGGCTCATGACCCCTTCCCTGGTTGCACAGTGGCCGTGACACCCCGGGTATGGCGCCGACCTCCCAGCGTCCACTCCTGCCAGCCTCTACCTGCCGGGTACCCAGCTAGTCGCTGACCTGGTGTCCTCAGGTCCACAGGGGCAACGCAGCCCACCTGGCCAGGCGCTCAGAGCAGAGGGCCTGAGGGGTACTCACTGGGCACCACACCAGAGGCAGGCCCCCGGTCAGGGCACCTCCTCGCCCCGAGTGTCCCCTCCCAGCATCTCACACACACACACACACCCCCTCAGTGACTTCTTATCTTTCCAGATGGGCGTCTTCTGTGGGATTTCCCGATGACAGATGGCCCAGGTGGAGGGACAGCGGGCTGAAGACCGCAGACCAGATTCTCACAGGCCTGCCGGAGCCCCACCCAGACCTGCGAGCTGACGGCCCGGCTGCCCCTGGGTGTCTGTGAGTCCCTGGTGGGGGGGCAGTGTCACCTGCTCCGCGGTTGCTATTTTGTCCACACACCCCCTCGCTCGCCCACTGTCTACTGGGATTTGTCCTTTTCCTGTTGGTTGAGAAGTCTGAGTATTTCAGCCGTTCACCCCCCGACTGTTACACGCACTGCGGGCACGTCTCCTTCGCCCCCCTGTTTTCCTGTTTTGTGTGATTTCTCTTGCAGGGAGATTGTTTTGATTGCCTCGTACTCAGACGACCCCTCCTTTCCACGCCGTGCTTCCTGCAGAACTGCCCACGTTTGGTTCTGTCCTGACCAGGGGCGAACACACTCCCTGCAGACGCCCCTCTCACTCTTGGTGACGGCGGGTGTGCACGAGGGCACCGGCCAGCGTCCCCAGGGCTCGTGGGCTGACCAGTCCTTTCCGCCTCCAGGGTCCTCAGGTCCCACCGACCGGGAGCCACCCCACCACTGGCTACAGTGCCTGTTTCTGCGTTTTCCCCGGATTTTATTTCATGTCTTACCCGGCCTCGGCGCATCCCTCCTGGGACTGGGCGTTTCACTCCAAAGGCCCCTGCTGGTGCCCTTGGAACCCCAGGCGCGTCCCGCGTCTCTCCCACCCTGGCCCAGCCCCTCAACGGGACCCCAGGTCTTCCTTTTCCACGGCTGCCCCCACCTCACGGGCACCTGACTTTGTCTGAGGAGCTTCGGAGAGAGCGGCTGGGGGGAGAAATGCCTGCGCCGGCCCCGCGTGTGGGCGCGTGAGCGAGCCTGGTAAAACCCCTCCTCTCAGGAGCTTTGACGCGCCCAGCTGGGGCCGCTCTGGCTCTTGTCCCCCGCCCCGGCGCTGGTGAACTCTGGATCCTGAACGGCAGGGCCTCCCGGGCCCCCGACGCTCGTCCTGGGTCTGCGGCAGGAGCGCGGGAGCCACCGTCCAGCTTTGGTTGTTTTCCTTGTATGGTGGCGAAAACGTCAGCCTCTCCTCCTTAACACTCAAATAACGTCGGACGGACGTCCAACCAGCTGTGAGGAGGCAGAAACCCCTGATCAGATGTGACACGTAAGACAGGCTGATATTTCCCTTCTAGGCCAAAGCCTGCAGCCAGGTGGTCCATGGACCCCGTGTCAGCTCCAGAGCCATCGGGGTCCTGGGCTCCTGACTTGCTGCCCCGCCATTCCCAGGCTCCCCTGGCTCCACATGGCTTCCTTCTGTGGTCTGGGTGGCTGCCCAGGCTCCAGCCATCACATCTGGTTTCCAGCCAGCAGAAAGAGGGAAGGTGGCTCTGCACACAAAGGCTGCTGTCCTCTCCCTGGCTGGACTTAGTCATTTGGCCACCCCTGGCAGCAAAGAGGGAGGAAGGAAGTGCTTGTCCAGGATGGGAAACACGAGGCTCCTGAGAGCGGCTGCACTGGCCAGCTGGGCACGGCACCCCTGGGGAGTTTGCGAATCTCTCCTCGTTCCTCGTCGCTTCCGTCTTGCCTCTGGGCTTCCCTTGACTGTGTCTTTCGAGCTTCCTATTCAAGTTTAAACCTTCCACTCCCATCCAGTCTCCAGGGGCACCCTCTGGTTCTCCTGTGATTCTGTTCTCGCCGCGTCCTGCTGGGTGTACAGTCAGGCGCTACCTCAGCTCTAAGGACACCAATTACACAGTCCGAACGTCTCTTCTGTCAGGAGCATAAAATTCTGTCCCCAGGACACTTTTTCTACCTGTTCTTCTCTGGCAGGCAAGGCCTTGGCTGTGGCTTCCCGTGGGTGTCAGGAGGCATAGGGCTCGGGGGGGACGCCGCCTGCCCGTCGGGTGGGGCTCTGAGGGCCCTATCCCGCTCCCCAGGGGTCTGTCAACTTGTTTATTTGGGTTTTTGGTTTTTTTTTTAAATTATTTATTTATTTATTTATTTATTTATGGCTGTGTTGGGTCTTCGTTTCTGTGCGAGGGCTCTCTCCAGTTGCAGCAAGCGGGGGCCACTCTTCATCGCAGTGCGCGGGCCTCTCACTATCGTGGCCTCTCTTGTTGCGGAGCACAGGCTCCAGACGCGCAGGCTCAGTAGTTGTGGCGCACGGGCCCAGTTGCTCCGCGGCATGTGGGATCTTCCCAGACCAGGGCTCGAACCCGTGTCCCCTGCATTGGCAGGCAGACTCTCAACCACTGCACCACCAGGGAAGCCCTGGGTTTTATATTAACTTGTTGAAATAGTTTTGGTTAAGTTACAGTTCTGGAAAAAAACACGTTTTGTCTTAATTTTCAAATTTACTGGCAAAACTTGTTTTAATACTGCTTACAATTTTTAAAAATTTCTCTCGGTATGTCTCTTTTTCATTCCACTACTGGTTTTTTTAAAAAGTATCTTTTTAGTTGGAAACAGTTTAAGATTCACAAGAAGTTGCCAACAAGAGGGATCCCGTGTCCCCCAGCCCGGCCGCTGTGGTGGGCAACGAGCTCGTGCCCGGTGAGGTCCATCTGTGCACCCAAGTCCCCTTGGCCGTCTTGTCCTCGCTCGTGTGTGCTGTTCGGTGCAACTTCACTGTGAGTCTGTTCGAGTAGCCGCCTCACAACAGGACACAGAATGCAGGACTGCCGTCACCACAAAGAAACACCCCCGTGTTAGCAGCACCTGAATCTGGCACCTCCGTCTCCTTCGCTGTCCCCGTCACGGTGGCTGGCCAGAGTGACAATGCACGTGACCCTCACGAGCTGGCTGCTCTGGCCCGGCCGACGCCGGTGCCCGTGGCTCATCCTTCCTTCTCTTGCCCAATGGGGCTCCTCGGTACCCGTGCCCTGGCTGAAGGCCACCTGGTTCCCTCTGGCTCCGGCCACGAGGAACAAAGCTGCTGGGG
Source organism: Eschrichtius robustus (assembly GCF_028021215.1). Lineage (NCBI taxonomy): Eukaryota > Metazoa > Chordata > Mammalia > Artiodactyla > Eschrichtiidae > Eschrichtius > Eschrichtius robustus. Next base: position 152,127,853 of record NC_090827.1, on the reverse strand, counting down.
GGCTCGCGGGCAGGTTTCTGTGTGGATGTGTGTTTTGCTTCTCTGGGAGAAACGCCAGCGCTGCGACGGCCAGGCAGGTGGCCCGAGCCTGCTCGGCTTTGGGAAACCGCCAGCCCCAGTTCCCGGAGGGGCCGCCCGGGCGTGCACGCTGCCGCACTTTTCTCACCCGCGTATTGCTGCCTTCCCTCGGCTCTGGACCATTGTCAGCCTTTTTCTCATCAAATTTCGCTCGTGGCCCATCCCCTCCCCTCGGTCCCTGAGATTTCTGTCGGAGACTGGCTCCCCACCGTGGGCCCCTCACCTCAAGCCTCCGTCCTGCCACTGACCCGAGTGGCTGGCGAGTCTGCCCAGTGAGTTCTCACTTTCAGCTTTGCTCTGTTTCAGCTCCTAGATCTTCTAAAAACTCCCCCGAAGCCTGCCGACGTCACGTCTTCTGCGCTCGGCTCCTTCTGAAGTGCTCAGGCTTGGTTTTCACGTGGTGGTTGTAGCAGCAGACACCCCCCCGGCCCCTGGGTCCCTCTAGTCCTTTGTCTCTGCTGGTTTTCGCTCAGTTCTTTCTTCTCCTATTATCTTGTTATCTTCGACTGTGCGATGAACATTGTCCTAGGAGGTGATTTGCAGAAACAACTTGGGGCCCAGGCCTACGGTCTCTTCCCATAAGTGTACTGTTCTCCCTTGTTTCTGCCAGCCACCTGAGCATAGGGCACAGGGTTGCCTATAATCCAAGTTCAAGGCTTGATGTGGACGTTGCTGGGCCGGTTGGTGGACAGGTGAGGGTGCATCTGGTTCCAGCTCGTGCTTTCTCCAAGGGTCCAGCCCAGAGCCAGGGTCCAGCAGGGCTCCAACCTCACCGGCCCATGAGGCTGCCAAAGCCGCCCTGGCCTCTCAGCCACCTCTTCCAGCACAGCCGATGCCCCAGCCCGGCGGGCACGACCTGTGCACCCCTGTGGCATCTGGGCCTCTCCTGACCCTGCTGGCTCTCCGAAGCACCTAGGTTTTATAAACCTTGGCCCAGCTTTCTCAGCTGACTCAGGGGAAAGGTGGTTCTGAAGTACCCGGTTGGCTGTGACTACAAACAGAAACCAGATTAACATACTTCCTGTCCCAGGGCGCCCGAGAGCTGCAAACCACGTGGCACAGGCTCGGGGTGTCCTGGCGACCGCCGTGGCCTGAGTCATCCGGTGACGGAGATGCAGCCTGCCCGCCCCCAGCACCGTCCACTGCAGCCACATCCCCAAATGCCGCTTTCTGGGAAAGAACTGGTTGTAATGGAGACGTCCCACCCCCGCCTCCCGGCCGGCCAGGTGGTAAAGGCAGCTCCGGCACCTGCCCACTCCGGCAGGAACCCTGGGACGCCTGCCTCAGCGCTGGCGAGGCCACGGCTCCCCGCCTCCCCGCCCCGCCCGTGGTACCTTCTCGTGGATCTCCTGTGTGGACTGTGCGTCACAGAAGGCCACTGTGGCCACGTCCTTCAGGATGGGCATCTCCACCGTGCAGTCCCGGCCGTCCAGCAGTGCCACCAGGGGCCGGGGGTGCAGGGGCCCGTTCATGATCGGAGGTCGGACGCCTGCAACGACAGGGCCGGACGCTCAGCTTCCCGCGGCAGCACGGCCCCCGCGGAAACCTCAGCCCACCCCAAGGGCTTCCAACTCTACGTGTCCAGCCACCAGGATCTTTGTCAAAAATACGTTAAAAATCAGGAAGGAAAACGCACTGGTGTTTGCCACGGCTCTCTGCTGCCTGAGTGGACACCGACAGTGGTGACTGCCCCCCCGCCCCGGATCAGGACCTCAGGGGTGCAGAGCCCCAGGCAGCCCCGCGCTCCAGCTGGCGGCCAGACACGCGGGTTGGAACGACGGGCTCGGGGACGCACCCGATGTTTCTCTTCCACTCGACGCTGTGGTGTTGCCACCCAAAAACCCGACAGGGACCCACCCGGCACCAGCATCGCCTCTGCTTGTAGGTTTGAGGAGCAGGAAACAGCGCAAAGGTAGAAGAGGGTTAAAACACCAGAAAAAGGCCAGAACCCCTCACCTTCCCGAAACGAGACAGCAAAGAATTATTAAAAACTCGCTCCTTCCACACGAGGCCCAGGTGGAGACGGGAGGGCTTCACAGGTGACACGCGAGACAGCGGTGGCTGCATCGGCCCGCCCCCTCACCACGGCCCCGCCAGGCTTGCCCTGGGACGTGGCAGCCGGCGCGCGGGGCGCAGGACGAGAACCGGGAGCGGCCCGCCAGTGCCCACCACTCCCGAGAGCGCACGGCCGTCAGGACCGGCGGCAAAGGCGCCAGGACCGCCGGGAGGGCTCCTGGCCTGGGGTCCAAAGGCTAGGGCCACTCTGGTCACCTCCCCCCGCATCATGAGCAGAGCGTCCGGGCCCCCTCTGTCTGTGGTGCGACGGCAGGAGTCCTGTGCAGACGGTGCCCTGGTCTCTCCAGCTCCACTGGGAGAACAGCGCCGTGTCACTTAAAGACGTTACTCATTTCAGCGTGTGACAAACACCCGCTCCCGGCCTCACTCAGCCTGAACTCTGCCCAACATCGATCCACGCGACCGCAAGAAACCGAGCCCTCCGGGTCTGCGAAGGTGTCTTAGCTGAAAGGTGCCTGCAGAGCCTTGTCTGGAGCGCCCAGCGGTCAGAGAGGACGGGAACCCCCCACGGAGGACACCGCGACCGGGAGGGCGCCCCACCGCAGCGAGTCCACGGGAACATCCAGAGAAACCCCGCGCCGACCCGCGGCCTGGCCGGGCACCCCTCCCTCGAGACCCTCGACAGAAGCAAACCCCACGGCAAATGTGGGGCCCGGGTGACGCGCCCGCTGGGGACGTCCCTGTCCTAACCCCGCCACGCGCAGGGAGCCCGGGAGCAGCTCCTTCCCCGCGGCCGCGGGGACACCGGCCTCGGGCGGCCTCACTCTCCCGAGCCCCGACCAACCTGACATCTCTTAATATGGGCTCGGCTTCCACGACCATGAATCCGACTGTTCAAAGCGTCTATCTTCAGAACCCCTGCGGAACTGCGTCCTGTCACTGGATCCTCATCCCACGTCTTTAATTGTCTCGAACCAAAGCTCCTAGGCTCCCGTCCACGGCGACCACTGAAGCCCACGCCGGGTCAAAGTCTGACTAAAAATTAAACACAAGAGACACGTTAAACACCACTGAGGGTCAACTAGACTCACGAACCTCAGGTCCGTGGAGGAGGGGCTTCCCTGCACCTTGACCCCAGGCCCGTGGCTGCCGGGCCGGGACCTACCTGGAATCAGGCCCGGCCCTGCGTGGGAGTGACCGGCGGGGCCACGGATCGGACGCAGAGGCAAGAGACTCACCCCGAAGGTCGCCGCCACGTGCCCGGGACCCCGCCCGGATGCCACCAAGTGCACCAGCTGGGAGGCCTGGCGACAGGACAGCCCAGGGAGCGGGCTGTGGCCAGTTCTGCAAGCTCCTATCTCATGGGGCCCGTCGCTTCCTGGGTCCACGACGGGGCAAGGAGACTGGACTTCCAACAGGCCGCTGAGGGGGGCCCCGGGACACAGACCCCGACCTGGATGCTTCCTGCATCCCAGCTGCGGGCCCCGCGGGTGGTGTCCCGGGGCCGGGGCTAGATTCAGGTGCAGTCCCTCCCCAGAGAGCTGCCCAGCCCTTCCCGGGGGGCAGGACGACCTGGTCATGACCCAAACCTCGGGCGCACCCGAGTCCTCCCTGATCCGGCTCAACTGCGGGGACTGGCCAGCCGCTCCTGAAAAGCTCCAGCCAGCCAGGCACAGCCCATGACCCCAGGACACGGGCGGCAGGGCCAGGGGGCAGCCTGCAGCCACGGGCCGTCCGCGGCCCTCAGTGCCTGCCACCGGTGGGTGCCCAGCACCCGAACTGACCTCACCGCCGGCTCCCAGGCGGCCTCGGCCCCCTCAGCCCCACGCGGCCACGTGCGCCGAGGCCCCCCACGCTCCCACAGGTAGGGGCATGACGCCCCGGCCCAGGTCCCCGTCCCGCCGCACCCGCTCCGCCTCCCGGGCCACGCAGCGTGGACAGCAGCCCCGCCGCGAAGGGACTCCGTGCCCGAGGGGCTGCGCTACCAGAGCTCTCGCAACTCGCGCCGTGCCCCCACCCCCCGCCTCCATGCAGCCACGCTCCTCTCCGGAATCACCAAGCACGAGGAATCGGAACGCTTCCACACTGCAAACCGCGGATGCTCCTTTGATCTAACTTTCTCCGGTGAAAAACGTACTCAACGAGCCGTAGGCAGCAGGTGTCACCCCACACCTCAGACACGCCCCGGGGGTGGCCCCAGGACAGGACGACACCCCCAGAACCTCAGGGACCCTCAGTGCCGGTCCTTAGGCCCTCCTCTCACTCCAGGCCGACCTGGAGGCCAGCCTCACCCTCCTACCCTGATTCTCACAAGAGGGGCTCGGGGACAGCAACGGGGGTGGGGTGCCTGGGCCGGGCGGCAAGGACGCTGGCCTCGCTCAGGGTCTCGCTGGCTCTGGGGCCCCAGCCTCGCTCCCGCTGACCGACCACACCGCAGCCGGGGTGGGTGCTGCCGACCGCGAGTGGGACCCCTGCCGTGGCCCCGACTGGGCAGAGGCAGGAGAGCGAGCTCCAGGACCTCAAACACCTGCAACCCAGGTCCCACTGATGCCATCGTCTCTTCCAAAGTTGGCCCCAAACTCATTCCAAACTGCAGCGGCAGCACCGGGCAAAGCACCCCAGTAGTCACCTCCGCACGGCCGAGTCAGGCCGACCCGGGTGCCCTGCCCTCCTACCCGAGGGTCCCCGGGAACCACACGTGATGAGATCAGTGTGTGCAGGTGAGGGAGACCCCAGACGAGTCACAGCCGGCCGTCTGGTCACGAGGCTTTCTTCAGTCCCCTCCCTAAACCCTGGAGGAACCAGGGCCAGCTGCACCGGGAAGCAGGGCAGCGCCCAGCCGGGCCTTCCCTGGCTCACTCGCGGTCCCATCCGTCAGCAGCGTCCCTACGCGCCCGCTACATGCCGACGGCCAAGACAGTTCCCTGTCCCCCGAAGGCCCGGGGCTCACGCGCCTCAAGTGCGGCCCAGCACTGCGTCTTCCCAGCCCTGGTGAAACAACCTGGACCCCTGGGCTCTCCCGTGTCCACCGCCCACCAATCCTTTTGTGAAAATGGTCTCAAAAGGAAGCTTTGCTTTGCCAATGCTGAGCAGCCTAAAAGGAGCCAGGTGCGTCCCCGCTAGCCCATGGGGGTGGTGGGCGCCCGCCCAGAGGAGCGGCTGGCGGGCCTCGGGCCTCGGAGGCCAGCCTGAACAGACGGAGGGCCCTGGGCAGGTCTCAGGCCCAACGTGCAGACGGGAGGCGACCTCTGCTGGGCACTGCAGACAGACAGGGTGAGTCTGGCTCTCCCCTCCCCGGCCCCAGTGCCCTGTGCACAGGACGGCAGCGTCCAGCAGTGGCCGAGACACAGGGATTCAACCGTCCAACTGTGCTTGAAATAACAGCAAGACCACAGTCGCAAGAAGCTTCTGGGCTCGTGCTGGGGACGCTCACGGGTGAAAACGCTAAGCTGCACCTTGTTTCTAGAAATAAACCAAACAGAAGCCCCGTAAGTGACTTCACTACTCAAGACACCGATGGGAGAGCCCCTGGACGCACAGGGCAGCAGGGGGTGCGCTGAAGGGTTGACAAGGTCAGGCCAGGGGAGGGGAGGGTCATGGTCAAGCCCAAAGCAGGCCAGCAGGTAGCCCCAGGGACCTCAGGGCCACCAAGCCACCTCCTACAGCCACCGCTACCCCAAACACCCTGCACAGGAACCTACAGGAGGCCTTCTGCCCTCCGGGGGAACAGCCCCGTGTTTAAAGAGTGAAGGATGGGTGGAGAGAGCAAGGCCCGTGGCCAGCAGGCGTGGACCCTGGGGGTGGCACGCAGGCCATGTCCCACGCGCCCGGTGGGTGCAGTGCCGCCAGCCTGGCCCCCCCACCCTGTGCTGACTGGACGAGTCTCAGGGGCTCCTGCCCTCTACTCACCCGCCTGTCTCTCGGGAGCCACAAGGGTGTGCACCCCTCCCCCACCAGGTGAGCCAGGGGCTCGGTTCGTGGTCGGGGGCGTGGCAGGGATGGGGTCTTGGCCGGAAGCCCCCCGGCCAGATTCCAGACACACCTGCCCCTCCCCCTTACCAGAAACTGGACCCCATCTGGGAGGGTGGGACACAGGGCCGGCTCCTTGCAAAGAAACTCTGGGGACCAGATACGACAGGGACGGCCCCAGCCCCTTGGTGGCCTCCGAGACCGTGGTAAGGGGCCGCCCTGGGGAGCGGGTGGCTGGCAGCCAGGACACCTGTCAGGGCGGAGACTCTGTCCCCTCAGCGATGGCACAGCCAGGGAGCAGACGGGTCATCTCCCGGTGGCGTGAGGCTGGCCCCAGGTTCCCGGGTGTCCAGACGCCCTCCCTGGTCAGCCCCAGACCCGGGGCTCTGGGCGCAGGAGGGCCCGTCCTGTCCTCACGCGGACCCCTCTCCAGCACGCCCCGCGGTCCCCGCACCTGCTCACCACGCGGAGGTGCTGGCGGGGCCGCACCGGCTGCCGGGAGCACCTGCCGGGGGCCACAGCCCTGCACTTCCAACACGTGACACTCCCAGGCTCCCTTCTCCTCCGGGCCTCACCTCCGCCCACCACCCCCGCTTCCCTGCTCCCCTCCCGCCCGCCTGGTTTCTGCTCAGGGATGGACGTGGGTGCCGGCTGACCACTGGGGCCCTACGGCCAGAACACGAGCTCTGCCAGGACGGGCTTCCGGGGGCACCCGGCGAGCACGTGGGGAGGGAGGGATTTCTGACGACCAGCCTGACGCACAGACGGCTCTATCCCACGTCACAGAGGCGCCAGGTGCCCGCCACGGGGAGAGGCAGTGCGTGCCCGCATCCCAGCGGCTCAGTAAAGGGGGGAGGGGAACGCAGGGGCCAGCGCGGCTGCTGAGAGAGGAAGCCCGTGCCAAGAGCTGGCAGCGCCGCGGCCCTGGGCTGCCCCGGCTCCCGGGCAAACGCGGGGAGCGGTGGGTGGCCAGACCTGCGGGGCCGAAGTGGACGTCCCTGCCAGCCGCCGCCCAGCTCGGGCCCAACAGGAGGGCGCTCGATGAAGGCCCGGCAGACGGCTGTCCTAACACCCCACCCAGACTCTAGGACCGGTAGATGGTTCCCTTGAGCCGCGCCACGCAGCAGCAAGAGGGGACGGCGGAACGGGAGGGAACAAGAGGGGACAGGAAAGGACGAAAGGGGACTTGGGCTGCGACTTGCATTCCACGCTAAGAGAAGATGCCAACGACGGGGAGCCGCACGGGGGGATGTGGACACTCCGGCACCGTCTTTGCGCTCCTTCCTGCCCAGCTCCACACACTGGCCGTGCGGCCCTCCTGCCGGGCGGCCACTCCTCCCCTCCCCACCCCCCCACCACGCACCTAAGACGCGTCCTTGGCCACGGCTCCCCAGTGTGGGGCTACCCTCGGAGGGTCCAGGGGCTGCAGCTGGCCCTCGGCCACACCACGCCCTGAGCACCAGGTCAGGGTCCCGGGCCAGCTCCCACCTCCTTCTGCAGCACCGATGAGCATCTCAAGCTCAGCGCACCCAGAACTCGCCCCCAAAAGGGTCTCTGCTCCTCTCCAGCCCCAGTAACTGCCCCCCCCAACCCAGGCCCCAAACGCAGCAGCCACGGACAGGGTCTCTGGCCCCACGGCCCGTCCAACGGCCAGCCTCCCCGGGCCCACGGCGAGGGTGTGCTCTCCTCACTCCACCAGGTCTCTGGCCCGCACGCCACAGAGCCCCAGTCACCGTAGCCGGAGCCCGTCACGCGCACCGCTCAGCAGCAGGAAAGGAAACTCCTTGGCACCACTGGCGGCCGCTGCCCCTGCCACCTCCCCACCCTCCTGCGTGAAGCCAGCCCCTCTGCCAGCACCGGCCCTCCAGCTTGACCACCAGGCATGCCCTCCGGAAAGCCACCTCCCAAGACAGGACTCTGACGACCCGAGGGCGGCCCCGCGCCTGCCCCCGCGTCACTCTGCCTGAAGAGCCAGCAGCAGCCAGCCTTCTCCAGCTCGCCCCACTGCCCCGCAGCCCAGCCGTCTGGCCGGGGTCCGCCGTGCTGCCCCAGGCAGAGTCTGGCTGGGGTGGGCGCTGAGCCCCTGCAGCCAAGGCCAGGGCGCTCCCGCAGGCAACGCATGGCCGCGTAAAACCTCCAGCAGGACCACCGGCCAGAGTCAGCCTCAACTTCTCAACTCCTTGGAAACCAAAAGACGCCCCACACACGTGCTGGATAAAAACTGTGACAAAAAGTGAGGATGCGTCACCAAGACTTCCCCACGCGTGTTCACCTCTCACCATCTTCACTTACGCCCACGTGTGTGCATGTGTTCTGCTACCTTCGTGATACTCAGAATCCCGGAAACAAGAACATGATCCACGTCGAAAGAACGCAGGTTGGGGTGGGTTCATCGTGATGCCACCCGTAACTTAGGGAATGTCACCTTCCTCCCTTCCAGAGCGACGTTTCACAGCTGCTGCGTGGAGACCCTGTCCCTCAGCCCTGCCCCCGGCCCTGTCCCCAGCTTTGGTCCTGTCCCTGTCCTCAGCCCTGTCCCTCCATCCCCAACGCCTGGCACACGCTCACTCATGTGATCCCACCTCTTCACACGCTCCATCCCCACTTTACAGACATGACACAGAAGTCACGTAAGGGGCCCATAACCATGCATTGGTCAGGGGCTCAGCTGGGATTTCCCCAGGGACAATTCTGTGCTCTTGGCTGCTGTGGTCACTCCCCCAGAGGCTGAGGAATGCTGCCCCATTCAAGAGTAGACAGGCTACACTGACCCACAGGGCACCCCAGATGTCCACACTGCTGGGAGCTGGCTTTCTCCTGAATATTTGCCTGTGTATGTTTTTATAGAAATAAAGTTGCTTCTCTTGAAAAGTGGGGGGGTCCTGGAGAGGTGGAGGACGCCCGCATGGGATATGACCGGCAGTCCCAGCTCTGGACCCCCTTTGTGCAAGCCAACTCTCCAGCCACCCAGAGAAGTGGGAGCTGGGTGAGGGGCTTACCCTCGTGACTACTCATCTCAGAGCACCTGGAAGAAAACCTACCCCATCCCACTTCCCGAGAGCAAACCTGTCCTAACCAACCACGAAGAAGAGCATCACCAGAAAGGGGCTGCCCGGGCCAGGTTCCCGGCTTAAGAGGCTGCCAGCTAAAGGCCGTCCTCCCGGCAAGCCCAGGGCCGGTGCACCCTTCCGGGACAGGCAGGCACCAGCCAGAGGAAGCTCCGTCCAAACCCGCGGCTCAGGTGCCGTGGCAGCTCCTCCCTCCACAGGCCTCGGAGCCTGGGGCCCCGATCTGCAGGCCCCAGGGGCAGGGTGGTGGCGTTGGAAGCTGAGGGTGGGGCCCCTCCCGGGTGGGGCCCCTTCCCTGCCGACAGGATGCGCCCCTACCATGAGGAGGCCCCAGCCCGGTGGCTGGAAGCCCGAAGAAGCTGGGGCTGTGCAAGAGTGGAAAGACAGGTGAGCGTGACACGGAAGTGGCCTGACGGGGGCGTAGGGCAGCGGCCGGCAAACCAACACCACCCGCGGCGCCCCCCGCCCGGCCTGCGCCCCCCAGCCCCAGGCTCAGGGCCCCCAGAGCTACCCGGGGCACGGAGAATGTCTGTTCCTGACACCTTTCAAAATAGGAGGGGCACAAGGTGCCTGGGGACAAACAGAAGCGGGTCACACCTGTCCCGTTACTCAGGTGGAAACGGACCGAGAGAGAGAAGGGCGCCCTGCCGCCACCTCTGCCGGGTGCGCGGGAACGGCGCGCCTCCCAGCTGACGCATCACTTCGGTCATTTCAAAAACGAGTAAAGATCTCAAAACGGTCATTTCATTTCAAAAACGTCATTTCAAAAACGAGTAAAGATCGCCTGCGGGAAGACCCGGCGCCGCGGACCCGCAGACAGGCCGGTTCGGGTCCGAGGCTGCGGCCCCGCACGTCCCCCGGCAGCGGTCCGAGGTCCGGCCCCGAAGGACGTGGGGTCACCGGCGCGCCCGGCCTCGCTGCAGGGCCCCGTCAACAGTGACCCGGCCAGCCCGGCCCGCAGGACGGACGGGCCTGCGGGGCTTGAGCACCGAGTGCGAGGTCCCGGCTGCGGGGGTCCCGAGGTCCCCGCGCCCCTTTGTGTCACCTGCGCGGGCGGGCGGGGCGGCGGCGCACGCGCACGCAGCAGCACGCGCACGCGCACGACGCTCCCGCGGTCCCGCCCCCCCAGTCCCGCCCACGGGCGCCGGCGCGCGGGCGCCGGCGCGCACGCGCACTCGCACACAAAGCCGGGGCCCGCGCCCGCCCCGCCCGCCCCCGCGGCCCCGCCCCGCCCCGCCCCCGCGGCCGGAAATGCGCGCGCGCGGCCTTACCGAGCGGCAGGCCCTTGTTGAGCAAGTGCGAGCTGCCCATTGAAAGGCGCGGGCGGCCGCGGGCCCCGACGAGTCCGGCGCGCTCCGCCGCGAGCCCGGCGCGTGGGGCGGCCTGGGCGCCGTCCGCTGCTCCGCCCGCTCGCCTGCGCCCGGGCGCCGCCGTGCCGAGCCGCCGCGCCGCGCCAGCAGCCGCTCCACCGGGCGGGGACAGGGCGCGCGCGCGGGCGGGGCTTCCGGCGCGGCGGCCTCCTGTTTCCAGGCGCGGGCGCCGCGCAGGACCACGCGGGCGGCTGCAAGCCGCGCCCGCCCGCCCCGCCCCGCCCGGCCGCTAGGCTCCCCCGCCCCCGCTGGCCGCGCCTTCCCGGCAACCGCACAGGCACCTGCCCGGACACACCAGGCCCCTCCTGCCCGAATGAGCACACGCACTTGCTGAGAATCCCCAAGGCCCCACTTGCCCTACACATGCACACGCACCTGCCCTGAACGTGCCAGGCCCCACCTTCCTGGAACCCACTGGGCATTGACTGCTGGGCTGAACCGGCCCCTCATCCTCACCCTCCGGCCGCACCCATCCCGCACCTACCCGCCGGCCGCCGAGCGGGCTCCTGGGCACCGGTGGTTTAAATGTCCGGGCGGCCGCAAGGTCGGGGGAGGCAGCGGCGCAAACCCCGGAGGGTTTTTCTGGGAAAACCCGCCCTTATGCTGGGCGGGGTGGCCTACACCGGAGTCCCCAGGACAGCTTCCCGAAGCCAGCGGCAGGGACTTCCCTGGGCCTGGGGCGGTGCAGGTGGTCCCTGGGAGGTGGCCAGGTGTGGCTGAAGTGGGTGTCAGTCTGACCACCGCCGCAGCCCCAGAGACAGCACCTGTGCTTAGTTCCAGAAGTCCAGAGGGCACCTGGCACCCGAGGGTCATGAGGGCTCTCCAGGGTGGGAGCTAGCCAGGCCTCAAGGGCAAGGTGATCCGGTTATGGGGAAGGGCCAAGGCCAGCCCTGGGAGAACCTGATCCCCAGAGCAGGGATGTCCTGGGAGTCGGAACGCTGTCAGGTGACCCTGAGGATGGGCGATGTAACTGTCCTCTTAGGTAAAAAGCACATCATTAAACACGACAGCAGTGGGTACCACTAAACTGTTGGTACGGTTTGGTGAAACATGATGGACCATCCTGAAATCAATTGTGTTATCTATATATCCTTAAAATCCATAAATCAGTGAGAAAGTGTGGGTGGGTTCAATAAAGGATGATAGGGAACTGGGTGTCTATTTGCAAAACAAATGCTTTTAAATTCTCACTTGGTACTCACCTGTGAAAATACCTCCCAAACTGGATTAATTAGAACATATGGGGAAAATGAGAAAATGGGTTGTAAATGAGCATTCAGCAAATCTCTTAGAGACCTTTCCTAAACACAGACGCAAAACCAGTCACAAGGGAAAGATCAAAATTCCGGACCTGAGCGCGTATCTTGCCCACACACCCCTCTCATTTTCTTAGTTAACGTTGTCCGGGAACAGAACCCCTGACGTGGCCTGGACCAGCTCCTCCAGCCCCCTTCCTGTCCTGTCTTGGCATCTCGAGTGCTGAGACCCGAGGTGCCCCTTGATACCTGCTCCCTCCCCCACCCAGCCCCCAGCCCAGGGTCACCTGCCTCACTCCATCCCTGTGAGTGGCACAGTGAGTGGTAGAACAGAAATCGGATTCAATTGAGTCCTGCTCAAAGCCTGCAGGCTTGTCATTGCACTGGGCCAGTCAGAGAGCCCTGGGCCCGGGCCACCTGCATCTCCCCCAGCCTCCCTTCCATTCCCTGGCCAGGCGCCCCTCCCTCCCCCACCCCTCATGCTCCAGCGCGTGCACTTCTTCCCACCTGCCACAGGCCTCTACACGGCTGTTTCTGCTGCCTTCCCCAGCTCTTCCCGTGGCCACTTTCTCCTCCTTACCCTGTGCCTGCTCTAGGATTTACCTTTCTGTCTGGGCATCCTTCCCGCTGTGCTGTCAGCTCCCTGAGGGCAGGGCATCTGCTCCCCCGCCCTCGTGCACTCGAGGTGGGAACCGCTCGGTGGAGGTGTGGGAGGACTGCCCCGCCTTCCGAATGTGCCTGTCCCACGCTTGCCCCCTCCATCCTCGGGACCGGTCAGAGGCGCCCAGGCCACGGGCTCCCGCCTCTGCTGCCCTCCACGCCCCCTCACCCACCCCCGCCTTCGCACATGGCTCTGAAGACCCTGAATCACCCTCAGGGAACTCCTGGCCTGCAGACCAGGGCTGGGCGGGCAGAGGAGCGGCCTAGAGAAGCTCATCCCCGTCTCCCCACAGCCCGGGGGAGGCGGGGGCCTGCACTAGGACAGAGCTGCCCACCCCGCCGGGCCAGCTATGCTGCCGCCTCCCGGCGAAGCCCCCTCCCAGGAGGACTCGCCACCCAGAAGGAAGGACTGGAGGACCCCCAGCCCTCGCTCTTGGGCTGGACCCGCGTTTGTACCCAAAGTACGTCCTGGGAACTCAGCCTAACTCTGCGGACGGCAGCACGTGGCCCTGAGCCCAGGAAGACCAGAATATGTTGCTCCCTTCGGGAGGAGACCAGGCCCCCCGCCAGGTCACCAGAGGTGTTGCCCCGGAAGCACAGGCTTCTTGAGGAATGCGAGAATTTTTTCTAACGCCAGAAGTTAATGTTTTACTTTTCTCTCCGTGGACAAGAAAAGATCCTTTGTCTTTATTCTGAAACGGTGTTCAGATACCTGCATAATTTGTGAAGCAATGGTCAGTGCAGGCATCCAGCGATGTCCCGGGTCTCATCCGTTGCTGTGGGACAGTCACTCTCCCTGTGTTTAGCGGTCCCTGAGGGCGCAACGTGGGCGCCCCCAGGAAAGCTGTCTCTCCTACTGGCATTGAGAGGTGGCCTCGGGATCCAGCTTCTGGCTGAACAAAGTGGCTCTGAGGCTCTCCCCGCTTTCACACCACTGGGGCCGGTGTGCCGAGGGTCTGCTGGCTGCCCCGTGCCAGTGGGCTGCGCAGAGGGGAGAACCTGGGGGCTGATGGGCCCATGGTGGGCTCAGTGGGGTCCCGGAGGAGGGGACAGGCGCAGTGTCCTGATGCGGGGAAGGGGCAGCCCTGCAGAGATCTGGGAAAAGAGCATTCCAGAAAAGGGAGAAGCAAACTCTAAGGCCTGGAGGAGATAGGGGGACAGAGGGCTGAGGCCAGGAGAGGTGGGAGACCATGGGCTCGTAAGGGCAGGGACTTGGGTTCTATTCCCACTGCTGGACGGTGGGGTGCACAGGGCAGGGACCCCACGTGGCAACCCAGGGGAAGGCCTGGACGGCTCTCACACTCTGAGTCGGACTTTGGACTCCACCAGGGACCACCCAGAAGCAGGCCATCCCAGGCAGAGTTAAAGTTTCTTTCTAGGCTCCCTTTCACCTGCAGTTTCATTTTGTACCAAGAGCAAGTGCCAGGGACTTCACAGGTACAACTGAGACTGAGCGAATCTCCCCCAGCCCAGCGCTGCAGCTGCGTCGGTGCTTTCCCATGGCTCCTGTTTGGCCCTGACCCCCGTCCCGGTGTCCCCAAACACCATCTTCTGGCACTGGGGCTCTAGCCACAAAGTTCTGTTGGCTCCCCGCACGTGCTCCCAGATGTGACCGCGCGGCCCGCGAGGGCGTCCCTGCTTCCTGCGGTGCAGCTCTGCTCCGGCTCTCCCGCTGCGTCCTTCCCTCCATCCCCCCTTCTGGCCTGGTACTAGCAGATGTCGTGTGTGTGCGCGCGCACGCGTGTGTGTGCGCGTGTGTGTGCACGGGGCGTGCGTGCCGGCCGCCTTGGCCCCCCTTCCCTTCTCCTGTGCCTGGGCCCGCCACGTGCCTGAGCATAGGAGGCCCTGGAGAGTCACCTGAGCGGGGAAGTCATGACCAGGGAACAGTAGGGTTCGGGGAAACCACATCCACAAGGAGCCAGAAGCGAACGTTTTGGTTAAACAAATGTTCCTCGTGGGGCCCCGCGTCTGTGGCCTTGAATTCAGTTTAAATACTCTTGCCGGCCATGTGTGGGAGCCGTGCTCCGTTCCAAGTCATTTCACGCTGGAACCAGCCAGGAGGGACGCTGCATCCACCGCTCCTGCTGCCCGAGCACACTTCTGAGGCCGAGGGTGAGCGCCTTACCCAGTGCCCATCACTCAACCCCAGGCTTCAGGTTTCCTGGTCAGTAAAGTCTCAGCACCTTGTCGTGGTCCACAAACGCAGGGCCTGGAAACTCTGACGAGGTGCTGAAGGAGAGCACCGGCTGCCAGCCGGACGCACGGCCAGAAACGGCTGGTCAACAAAACCACCCGCAGGTGCACTTGAAACAGAAATGGACAAATACCTACAACAATTGTTATCCAGACTGAAAACTGCCACACAACTTATATAACTTCTGTGACACTCAGGATTTCAGCCATAAGATGAGAAGAATAATGACATCTACCTTCAAGGTGATTGCAGACTGTGAAGTGCTCCAAGGGTGGGGAGGTGGAGGGGGGCTGCGGCGGCTGAGTGGGTATTCTCCCGCCCTCCCCCACCCCAGGTCCCAGTCTCCTCGATCATAAAGAGGGAATAAAAAGTCGCCTGTCCGGCAGGCTGGCTAGGACTCGATGAAACACGTTACCCGAAGGCTGCTTCTTACGCCCTGGTGTGTGGGGCTGGGGAACGCGTGGAGGGCCCTGGCCAGCCCCCGGGCCCAGCTCCCAGCCCTGAGAAGGCTAGCCTGGTAAGCGTGTGGATGTGACCTTGGACGTTCAGGGAGAAAGTGTCCCGCCGGTGCAGAGTTCCTCTTGAGACAGGTCACGTCGGTGAGTTCAGCAAAAACATGGAACTTGTGAGTCATTCGTTGAGTGCCAGGTAATAGAGACTGTATGGGTTGACTCGTGCCCCCAGTACCTCAAATGTGACCTTATTTGGAGAGAGGGGCTTTGCAGGTAATCAAATTAAGATGAGGTCAGTAAGGTGGGCCCTAATCCAATGACTGGTGTCCTTATAAGAGGAGGAAAGAGATATTGGGACAGGGAGAAGGCTGGGTGAAGATGGGGGCAGAGATCAGGGTGAGGCCAGCAACCACCAGAGCGAGGGGAGAGGCCTGGACAGATTCTGCTCAGAGCCTCAGAAGGAACCACCCTACTACCATCTTGAACTTGGACTTCTGGCCTCCAGAACTGAGACAATAAACTTCTGTTGTACAAGCCACCCAGTCTGTGGTGCTTTGATATGGCAGCCCTAGAAAATCGACACAGAGGGGAATGGCAAATGTTCTGAAGACAAGACCAGAAAATGATCTTAGAAACAAAGCAAAGGGAGACTTCCCCCTCTGGCGTTACCCATGACGGCAGAGCCCTAGGCCCCTCCCACTTCGAACTTGCAAAGACAAGACGGAAGCAGCAACCTTTCCATGTGGAACCAGCTCATGAGGAAGCCGGGATACTCCAGCAGCCGGACACAAGCCGAGTGAGAGCAGACGGGTGGCACCCAGGAGAGCTGGTCTCAGAATCTCAGGGTGTCCGTCTTGACACCCACGTCAGCCCACATGAGGCAAGGGCCCTTGCAGGGAGGAACGCGAAGCAGGAGGCCTGTGTGCCCGGGCTGCTCAGACACAGCGCTCAGAGCCTCGCTGGAGCTGAGGTGCTGCGTCGTCACGGGTCTCACGGCTCAGGCCCCGTCACCCCTGCAGCAGATAAACTGACACGGAGCTTGGGCCTCGGCCAACGACACCCGCGGGGCCCAGGACAGAGGCGAACGTGTCATCACTGCGGGGAGAAGCTCTCCTTCCAGCACCGCTGGATTGTGACCAGCTAAGGTGAGCTCACAGGCGGAAGCGGGAGAGCGAGGCCGGGGGCAGCAGGTGCAGTCTCCAGCGGGCCGGCCAGTCAACACGGTGGCGCACTGCAAGGGCTAAGGGAACAAGAGGGCAGGCGAGCAAGCGGGGACGAGACCCCCGGGGGGAGAATGGAGCCTCCACCAGGAAGCCACACTCACTGGAGGGAACCGGCCGGTGGGTGAGCGGCCGGGAACCCCCCCTGGACGTTGAGTTTGCCAGGTGTGTGCACGCCACCCAGGACGCGGCGTGGAGTGCGGGGGACGCAGAGGGGCAGGCAGAGCGTCCACAGGGCTGCCATTCAGGGAGACTGAGAGGGTGAGGAAGGAACGGTAACGCCTGAGAACTTTCCCCCGGCTGAGAGATGCAGCCCTCGGACTCCGGAGCACCTGAGTCTAGAGCTGGAAAAAAGGAACCTGCGCTTGTACGTGTGGGAGAGAAACCATAGAGCACAAAAGACAAACAGTTCAGGAGAGAAGAGCACCCCAGATACCTCAAAAGTAGTTATGACGACAGCAGACTTATTAAGATGATAAAAGCAAACAATAATTATGTACCTAGTTTTTCAAAGTCTCGAGATAAAATAACTATCGACTTGGGATTTTACACATAGCATGGTTCTCTGCTGTGGTGTAAAAAAATTACCCCAAAACTTAACGAGTTAGAACAAAACACATCTAGTATCTCAGCTTCTGCCGGTCAGGAACACAGGCGTGGCCGAGGTTGGCCTGATGGTCTCACGAGGCTGCAGTCAAGGCGTTGGCCCGGCTCGGGGTCCCGCTTGAAGGCGTCCCTGGGGAAGGGTCTGCTGCCAGGCTCACTCAGTGCTCGGCTCCCCCTGGCTGGTGGTCTGAGGCACCTCACTTGCTGGCCTCACGGGCTTCTCCCAAATGGCATCTTGCTTTCCCGAAGCACGCGAGCCAACGAGGTGACAGGAGTCTTCCGGCAAGGTGGAGGTCACAGGCGTTTGTAACCAGATCGTGGATGTGAACCCCGTTTGCCACATTCTGTTGGTTACCAGTTACCAGGTTACTATGTTAACACTGTTACTAGGTAACAGTGTGGGGGGGAATTCCACGAGGAGCCGGGGGGATCGTGAAGGTCTCGGCAGAAGTCGGTCTAACTCAATAGTCAGATTATCACTTGAGAGAGAGGGCTTAAACCAAAACATCTTCCAACACGCGTGACTAAAGAGTTTATCAGTGACAGGTCCTTGCCGAAGACACTGCTAGAGGAAGCGCTTCAGGAAGAAAGAAGTGGGGCCGAGAAGGAAAGGCTGTGAGCAAGAAGCAACTGCGAGCTACTCACACAAGGTAATAATGACAAAACTTTGGGGAAGAAAGGCAGAGAGGAGGTGAGATATTGAAGAATCAGAATGGAACTTAAAACATGTAGAACTTGGCAATAAAGAAAATGCTTAGGATGCAGCTAAACACATACCTGGAAGGGAGTTTCTGTTCTGAAACTGCACGTGTGGGAAAAGAAGAGAAGTGGAGAAGCAGGGACCTAAGTGTCCAACTCAGGAGGTTAGACGTGGATAGCAGAGCAAAGCCATGGAGAGAAGAAGGAGGAGAACAGTCAGGACTAGAGAAGTGATTCATAGGACTAAAGCTCAGAAAGAAAGCAAACATTAGGCAGGATGAACAAAACCAAAACCTGCCTGGACTACCTGATGGTTCCACAGACTAGAATACCGCAGACGCGATGGGATGTCGCCTCCAAAGTGAAGCTACAAGAGGCTGTGGCTCCTGTTTCTCTCTCCCTCCTTCTCCAGCCCTACCTCCATCCCCATCTCCACCTCCACCTCCACCTCCACCTCCATCTCCATCATCTCCATCCCCATCCCCATCTCCATCTCCCTCTCCATCTGCATCTTTATCTCTATCTCCATCTCCCTCTATCTCTCTCGAGCTCCTTGCTCTGGGAAAAGTGGCTGCTCTGTTGTGAGCTGTCCCGTGGAGGGGCCCCATGTGGAGACACTGACGTCTCCAGTCAACGGCCCTGTGAGTGAGCTGGGAAGTGGCTGTGACCCCACTTGAGCCCTCAGATGACTGCAGCCCGAGTCGACACATTGATGGCAGACTTGTGAGACCCTGAGGAAGAAGCCCCAAGCTCATCACATCTGGTTCCTAACACTGGGAAACTGTGAGGTGATACATGTTTGTGGTCTTCAATCACTAAGTTTCGATGTAACCTGTTACACAGCAATCAATAACTAATATAAACTACAAAAGTCATAATGTGGCAGGACTGAAGAAGAAAGGAGGAAAAATGGCTTTACTAAACAATATTAGTAATGAACAGTGAAATATAACCACAGATAGAACAGAGATTTTAAAATCAAAAGAAGATATTATAACCAATTTTACCAAGAAATTCAAAGCTTAAATAAAATAAACAATATTCTGTTAAAAATTAAGCTCATCAAAACTCACTCAAGAAACAATAGAATACCCAAATAACCCAATAACCACAAAGAAAATGAATCGCTAGTTTAAAGATGGACCCCCTGCAAAAATGCAGATGATTTAAAGAAAAGTTCTGTCAAATATTTAAAGAGCAGGTAATCCAGATCTTATAAAAGTGTTTCAGGTAATTAAGAAGTAGGAAAGATACGCAAATAATCTTGAGACATCAAACTCAGATGTTACAATGAAAAATTTTAAGATATAGACTAGTCATATTTAGAAACAGAAATACAAGATTATCAAATAAAATATCAGCAAACCAAATCCATCAATATGTATAAAAAAAACGACACCAAATTAGGTTAATTTCAGGGATGTAAAGATGATTTATCATTAGAAAATATATTAACATTTAACACATTAAAAATCAATGGAGGGGCTTCCCTTGTGGTGCAGTGGTTAAGAATCCACCTGCCAATGCCGGGGACACAGGTTCAAGCCCTGGTCCGAGAAGATCCCACATGCTGCGGAGCAACTAAGCCCGTGCACCACAACTACCGAAGCCCGCGTGCCTAGAGCCCGTGCTCTGCAACAAGAGAAGCCACCGCAAGGAGAAGCCCATGCACCGCAACAAAGAGTAGCCCCCACTCGCCACAACTAGAGAAAGCCTGCACACAGCAACAAAGACCCAATGCAGCCAAAAATGAATAAATTTTAAAAAATCAATGGAACTTTTTCATTGAATCATTGCAATAAATACAAGAAAAATATTTGGTAAAATCTGGTAAAAAATTATTTTTTCATCAAGGTGAAATTGACATAACATAAAATTCAATTATTTTTAACTGGACAATTCAGTGGCTTTTAGTATATTCACAGTGTTATGCAACCATCACCACTATATAATTCCAGACCATTTTCATCAACCCCCAAAGAAACCCTGTGTCCATTTAGCAGTCACTCCCTATTTCCCCCTCTCCTCAGACCCTGACAACCATTAAGCTGCAGATTAACGTCCCCATGAATTTGCCTATAATTACATTTAAATTGAATCATGCAATATGTAGATTTTTGTGTCTGATTTCTTTCACTTAGTGTAATGCTTTCAAGGTTCATCCATGTTGTAGCATGTATCAGTACATCATTCTTTTTTATGGCTCGATAAAATTCCATTGTATAGATATACATTTTGTTAGTCCATTCATCATTTGATAGACATTTGAGTGGCTTCCACTTTTTTGCCTGCCTTTGTATCAGAGAGTTCAATCCACTTATATTTAGTGTAATTACTGATGAAGGGGGACTTACTTCTGCTATTTTGCTACTTGTTTTCTATTTGTCTTACATATTTTTTGTTCCCGGAAAAATATATATATATTTGTTAATTTCTTAGTGGTTGTTCTGTGGATTACAAGTAACATCTTAATTTATAATAATCTCGTCTGAATTAATACACACTTAGTTTCAGTAGTTTAAAAACTTTGTTCCTATTTAGTTCCATCTCCACCCCCTTCTGCTGTTTTTGTCACAAATCACACTTTTATACATTGTACGCCCATCGATATCATTTATAATTATTGTTTTATGTAACCGTCTTTTAAATCAATAGGAAATAAAAGTGGACTTAGAAACCAAAGCACAGTGATACTGGCTTTTACATTTACCTGTGCTCTTTACTTCTTTGAATGGATTTGAGTTACTGTCTAGTGTCCTTTCATTTCAGCCTGAAGGAGTCTCTTTAGCATTTCTTGCGGGGCAGGTCTACTAGTGACAGATTCTCTCAGTTTTTGTTTATCTGACAATGCCTTAATTTCTTCTTAGATTTTGAAGGATAGTTCCGTGGGTGTTGAATTCTTAGTTGATAGATACTTCGAATGTAATTATCATCCCACTGCCTCCTGGCCTCCATGATCTCTGACGAGAAATCAGCTGTTATTGTTATAGAGGTTCCCTCATACGAGTCAGGATTCTCACTTTGTATTTGGTTTTCAGCAGCTTGATTATTATGTGTCTTAATGGGGATCTCTTTGAGTTTATCCTACTTGGAATTTGTTAAGCTTCTTGGATGAGTACATTCATTATTTTCATCATATTTGGAAAGATTTTAGCCATTGTTTCTTCAAATATTCTTTCTGCCCCTTTCCCTCTATCTTCTCCTTCTGTGACTCCCATTATGCATATGTTGGTTCACTTGGTGGTATTCCACAAGTCTCAGGCTCTTTTCATTATTCCTTTTTATTTCTGCTTCTCAGATGGTCTAATGCCTATTGACTTATTTTCAAGTATACTGATTCTTTTGTCTGTTCAAATCTTCTGTTGAAACACCTCTAGTGAATATTTCCTTTCAGTTACTGTACTTTTCAACACCAGAATTACTTTTTGGTTCATTTTGATCATTTCTATATTTTTATTGATAGTCTCCATTTGGTTAGACGTTGTTCTCATGGTTTCCTTTGGTTATTTGTACATGTTTCTTTAGCTCTTTGAGCATATTTAAATAGTATGTTTAAAGCCTTCGTATAATAAGTCTAATGTCTAAGCTTTCTCAGGGGCAGCTTCTGTATATTTATTTTGTATGAACCATACTCTCTCATTTCTTTGCATGACTCATAACAATTTTTGCTGTTGGAAACTGGACATTTTGAATATTATAATGTGTCAACTTTGGAAATCAGATTCTCCTCCTTCTCCAGGATTTGTTGTCATGTCTTGTGGTTACTGTTGTTTTCTTTAGTGACTTTTCTGAACTAAATTTGTAAAGTCTGTGTCCTTTGTCATGTGGCCACTGAAATCTCTGTTCAGTTAGCTTCATGGTTAGTTAGTGATTTGACAAAGACTTTTTTAAAAGCCTGGAATAAACAAACAGATAAGTAACAGAAACACCAAAAACCCTCCAGTCTTTGCAGAGGGGCTGTGTGTGTGAGCTCAGTGCCTTCAACTCTCACCCAAGGAGCTGACAGCTCTGCCTTAGCCTTCACCTCCATTTACATGGAGCCCAAAGGTCACACAGAGGTGAGAGATTAGGGCCTCTCAAGTCTTTTCTGAGGATGTGCCCAGCCCTGGGTATGCACATGCACCTCTAGATTCCCAAGGATATGTGGGAGGTTTTCAAAACCTTATTCCCCAAAGTACCTCACTGCCCAGCTTTTCCTCCCAAGCTTTTTAGTGTGTCTGTTGTTTGCCCCAGTAGCAACAGCTAATACATTTGCCTTTACATGTTTTTGATAAATGTTTTGACAAAAATCAGCCCCTTAGGTAGCTACTTCTCCATGCCAGGAGAGTTCCTAGTTAGGTAAAATAAAGGCAAGCCCCTTGCAACAGTCCTTCAGGGAGCCACCAGAAGGTCAAAACAAAGAACCACAATTCCTTGGGAAGAAGGTCCACTCTGCTGCCTCTGGCACCAGACACCCACACCTGGCACACAGGCTGCCATTGTCAAGACTGCCAAGTCAAGCCAAGCCAGGGATGGGGGCGGTAGGCCAAGCGTGAGAAAAATGACACGAAGCCCTCATGCTGAGAGTGAGCTGCCTTTTTCTTGATTATTCATTCACCTTGTTTCCTTAAATCTTTGACTGTATTCCAGAGTTTTGATAAAGTTTATTCTGATAGTTTCTGCCAGAGTATTTGCTAGCTTTTGGAGTCCCTTACTCCACCATTTTCACTGATGTCACTCCTTAACAAACATTTCTGATGAAACCCTGTGAGAAAACTATGAGTAACTGGGAAATTCCTTAACTGGATAAAGAGAATTAACCACAAGTCAACCGCAAGTATTGTAAGCAATGGTGTGGCAATGGTTACACAACAATATGAGTGTTCTTTTTTCTTTTCTTTTTAAATTTATTTATTTATGTATTTATGGCTGCATTGGGTCCTCATTGCTGTGCGTGGGCTTTCTCTAGTTGTGGCGAGCGGGGACTACTCTTCGTTGCAGTGTGTGGGCTTTTCATTGTGGTGGCTTCTCTTGTTGCAGAGCATGGGCTCTAGGCACGCAGGCTTCAGTAGTTGTGGTTCGCGGGCTCAGTAGTTGTGGCACGCGGGCTCTAGAGCGCAGGCTCAGTAGTTGTGGTGCACGGCCCTGGTTGCTCCGAGGCATGTGGGATCTTCCCAGACCAGGGATCGAACCCGTGTCCCCTGCACTGGCAGGCGGATTCTTTACCACTGCGCCCCCAGGGAAGTCCCAGCCTAATTATTATTGGAAAATGATAAAGGATATTGTGCACTTGAAGGAAGTGTGGGGCTAGTGATGGGAGAGCTGAAGGGTGAGGGAGGCAGTCCCTGTGGCCACAGGGGGAGCTGCCAGGAGAGTCCCTCTGGACAGAGGCCATGGCCCTTGTGCAAGGACACGGCCAGCCTCAGGTAACCCAGCTGCCCCTTAACCTGATGCCCTGCCTGGATCCTGAGGGTCCAACTCAGCCAAGTGCGTGGGCCATGGGGTCCTCCCGGGGCTGGGGGCACGGTGAGGAAGGGGAGAAGGGGTGCTGTCTGATGCATCTCCTTAGTCATCTGACACCAAATCTCGACCCCACAAAGGGTCACACAAGTCCGGGGCAGACTCAGCCAGTGCCAAAAAGAAGACGGAGCAAAGCCAGAGCCACCCTCCCCCCCACCCTCCGCCAAGGACCAAAAGCCCTAATGGTTGCTTGTTTCTTCTCTCTGTTAACCAGAACAAAGACCTGGTTGTAATAAAGAGGCGCTTATTTGGGGTTTGTTAGGACCACAGCCCAGATCCAAGCACTGGAATTGTGTTCCACCAGCCTACAAGATGGAGGGCTTAGAAAGGCGACACACGGCCCGGTGACATAAATTGCTTTTCAAGAATCAGGATGGGAGCTGGAAGAAGTTAAGCGAGAATGGGTTGGGGAACTTTGAAGCTACAAGGTTGCAGCCGGCAGCTGCTTGCAGATGTTGTTTTGAAAAGGGCTGGTGGAGGACTTCGCTGCGCAGTGGTTAAGAATCCGCCCGCCAATGCAGGGGACACGGGTTCAAGCCCTGGCCTGGGAAGACCCCACATGCCGTGGAGCAACTCAGCCCTCAAGCCACAGCTACTGAGCCCGCGTGCCCCAGCTACTGAAGCCCACGTACCTAGAGCCCGTGCTCCGCAACAAAAGAAGCCACCACAATGAGAAGCCTGCGCACCACAACAAAGAGTAGCCCCTGCTCGCCGCAACTAGAGAAAGCCTGCACGCAGCAAAGAAGACCCAATGCAGCCAAAAATAAATAGATAAATAAATGAAGAAAGAAAGAAAGAAACAAAGAAAGAAAAAAGAAAAGGGCTGGTGGAGTTTGATACAGTTCAGAGAAAATCCAAGTTCTCAGTGATGCAGGAAGTGTCTGAAAGCACATCCGCACTGGCCCCCTAGCTCCATTTTGGAGCCTGAAACACAGTTACTCCATTTTGATTTTTTTAAAAAAATCATCCTAAATATGTCATCACCTCCCACCCCTCCTCCCCCTTTGCCTCCCTCCTTCCCTCCCTCCCTCTGTGACAGGAGCTTGGGGCGTGAGAGCACCCCAGCACTGCGGCTCTGGAGACACAGTTTAGCAATCTCTCGGGCGGTCCTGCCTGCAGGGTGGAGGTCAAACCGTGAACGAGAGAGAGAAGCATCACCACGGCAGCAGCTGATGTCTCCACCAGCAGGACAAATCCCAACAGCTCAGCAGAGGTACTTTAGGCCATCTATGAAAGGAAAGGCTGCATTCCAGACTTTGGGTTGTGTTTGCAGGAAACGGGGCCGTGGCAGCCCGAGGCGAGGACCCCCTTCTCAGAGCGCGGCCGATTCGTGATGCCATTGCTCCTTCACCAGCACAGGCACGCCCGGAACCCCCTCAGACCCGCTGGAAGCAGAGCGCCGGTTCTCCCCGGGTCGGGCAGCACCGTGGCCCCCAGGCCTGGCTCGGCTCAGGATCTCAGGGCCCAGGAGTCATGGAGAGCAGGCGGTGGTGAGACCAAACCCTCACACACAGAACCAGAGGCAAAGAGCTGTCAAGTCGCGGCTGCAGAACAGGCCGCGGATGCCCCGAAGCTGGCAAATGAGAAAGAGCAAACCACACGAGGGGCGGAGGGGGGACGACACAAAGGAAGGGGGGTGCAGGCTCCAGGTAGCACAGAAGACCCTCGCTCACGACCGCCCATGGCAGAAACTCGTCTGTAAGAAAAGTCCAGAATGATTGGTGTGCATTGAACTGTGTCTCCCCCAAAAAGACACGTTCAAGCCCCAATGCCCGGGCCTGCGGAGGCAACCTTGTTCGGAAACAGGGTCTTTGCAGATGTCATCAAGGTAAAATGAGGTCGTTAGGTGGGCCTTGATCCAACCTGACAAGTGTCCTTATAAGAAGGGGGAAATTCAGACACAGACACACAGAGAAGCCCATGTGACAATGGGGGCAGAGATGGGAGGGGTGTGGCCGCAAGCCGGGAATGCCACACCCTGCTGGGCACCCCGGAAGCTGGAAGGGGCAGGAAGGACCTTCCCCAGGAGCCTCCGAGGTAGTGTGACCCTCTTGACCTTGACTTGTGGCCTCCTGGACTGAGAAGGCACGCCCCCGCCGCGGGGCTTTGCTGCGGGGCTTTGCTGCGGGGCTTTGCTGCGGGAAGCTGACAGACACGTCACCCTCCTATTGGCTTTCATCATCTTTTTTCTTAATTTAGAAACAAATATCTCTGGTAGTAAAAAACCCACATCTGACTTTCACAAGTCCATTCCATTTCCCTTGCTTCTTTTCCTTCTGTTAAATTGATGGAAAACGAAAATGAACACTATTAAAATAGCACCTGCCTTACCGCTGTGCTACGATGGAGTTGCTTCCGTGTTTATCTGTCCCCCCATCCCTCCGTTTCCCAGCATCTCTCGCCCCCTGAACGTGTGCTCAAGTGACATCGAAAAGGACGGTCACCAGATGGTCTGGTGAGAGATGGATGGCAGGATAGGGACTGGTTTGTCGCTTTTATAAGTTTTGTACTTTTCTCTGTTTCCTGGGTTGCTGTCATACGATTGTATTCTTTTTATTAAGAACATTACTGCTTAAGCAGATTTGAAAAACCCGAACAGACTTGGGAGCTACAAGTACGGAACATGATACTGGGAAAGACAGGTCATTCGGGAGCCAGCTCCCATGGAAGCCCCTCTTTCTCCCTGGTAAGTGTTGTTTTGTAACATTTCTTCGATTCAAGAATCTTGAGAGAAAACCACCTTTACCTGGTGTACTGGTTTCCTAGTGTAACCGAGCAGGATCCTGCAGGGCCTTCCTGGGGTGGTGTGTGTGGGGGGGTATCCCCCGCCTCTTGTTTGTAGAAAAGCTTTAGCCTCCTAGGCCTTCCCTGAGTTCCAGAGAGCAAATTTAATCAGAGAAGTGATAAATTTCAGAAACAAAGGAAAACAGCCAAGCAAGGCAAAATCATAATAGTTTAGCCATAAAACAAAGTCAAGGACCCCTAGTTCCTCCTCAAGAGCCATGTCCTTGAGCTGTTCTGCAGATACTGAAACCCTCACCAGGTGGAAGAAGTTATGCAGGCTGCCCACCAGCAAGAAGACCCCAGACCAGGTGGAGCGAGGAAACTGATCACTGAGATTCCCGAAACGTCACCCAGTTACCTCACCACCAACCAATCAGAGAATTGTGCACAAGCTGATCAGGCACCCTGCAACCCATACCCCTCACCTTGCCTTTAAAACCTCTTCTCTGAAAGCCACTGGGGAGTTTGGGTCTTTTGAGAATGAACTGCCTGTTCTCCTTGCTGGGCCCCATGCTGGGCACCTTGCAATAAATGCTGTACTTTCCTTCACCACAACTGGGTGCCAGTAGATTGGCTTTACCGCACACGAGCTAGAGGACCCAAGTTTGCTTCTGTAAGTCTAGGGCCACCATAACAAAGTACCCACAAACCAGGTGGCTTAAGAAAATAGAAATTGGGACTTCCCTGGTGGTCCAGTGGGTAAGACTCCGCACTCCTAATGCAGGGGGCCCAGGTTTGATCCCTGGTAGGGGAACTAGATCCCGCATGCATGCCGCAACTAAGAGTCTGCATGTCGCAGCTAAGGAGTTCATGTGCCACAACTAAGAGCCCACATGCTGCAACTAAGGAGTCCGTGTGCCACAACTAGGACCCAGAGCAGTCAAAGTAAATAAATAAATATTAAAAAAAAAAAAGAAGAAAACAGAAACATGTTGTCTTGCAGTTATGGAGGACAGAAGCCTGAGATCAAGGTGTCTGCAGGGCTGCACTCCCTCTTGCTCCCGGGCAGGACTCTTCCTGCTCCCTCCAGCTTGAGAGCCTTAGGGTCTCCTTGGCTCGAAGCTGCAGCCTCCAATCTCTGCCCCCATTGCCACATGGTGTCCTCTCTCATGGTGTCTCTTGACACCAGTCATATTGGACTAAAGGCCCACCCTATTCTCATGTGACTGCATCTTAACTAATTGTATCTTCAACAACCCTATCTCCAATTAAGGTCACTTTCTGAGTTCCTGGAGGTTAGAATGCCAGCATATCTTATTGCTGGGTACAATTCAAGCCCCAATACCTGGGTGGGGCCACATATGTCAGACAGCCTTCTTGCTTCCTCAGCTATAACCCGTCTTCCTCCAGAGCTGCCCATCAGAGCTGGTGGAGGTGAGCAAAGGCCCCCAGCCTGCAATGCTGGGTGTGGAAAAAGCTAAGGGCAGGCACTGACCAGGTGACCCAATCGCTGCTCAGCCTCAGCACTACAGGACGTTCAGTGCGGTCCACTCCTTGTGGGCGCCTTCTGTGCTAAAGGGAGGTTGCCCACATGACCTTTGCTCACGTGCCCCTTCTGTGTCATCTACAGTTATTATCATTATTAAAGTCAAACTCATTATTATTAAGAGCATAGATAATTGTTTAAAAACTTATTTTTAAAACCCTCCAGCTCACCATTGTACCCTTAAACGCAACTGTAAACTTCAGTAGCTTCTTTGCTCACCATCTCTCCTTGTATCCCAGATTTGGTTTTCTTCTTGCTTTAGCAGTTCTTTCAGAAATCATGAGCATAAACTTTTGGAATCCTTATGTCAGGAAATAAGTCACCTCCCAGTCACTCTTGAATGGTCATCTGGCTGGGTATAGAATTCTAGCTGCATGTTCTTTTCCTCAGCTCCTGGAGATACTGTTCAGTATCTAAGGATAGATGGTAGCTAAGTGGCTGCTATCCAAGGTAGCTAAGGAGAAGTCTGCTGTCAATGAGATTCCTGTTCATTTGTGGGCAATGCAACTTTGATGTCTAGTGGCTTTTTTGACGGAATATGTAACCTCAGTTCATTCATTTAAAAACATTTACTGGGCATCTACTGTGTGCTGGGACGGCTCCCGGTGCTGGGCACGCAGCTGCAAACAAGGAAGACAAAGCCCCGCTCATGGAACTGCCAGGCCTTGGGGAACAGACAGTGGGCAAAACCAATAGCCCCTATAATGCCAGGTGGTGACAACGGCTATGAAGAAAGAACAGGAGGGAGAGGTTCCAGCAGGCGATCAGGTGGTGCAGGAACGTCCCTCCGAGGAACGCCCTTGATGAAGGGAGCGGCAGAGCCTTGCAGGAGCTGACGAAGCTCGTGGAGGAGGGCTCACGGCACCACGTGGGGTGAGGGCCTGCTCCCGTGCCCTTTGCTCTGTTGCGCTTTGTCCGGCACAGTCAGCGGGCCCTCCCAGCCTGATGATCCAGGTGTGAGAAGCTCAGAGGATCCCACTCCTTTGGGTCCTGACCCTCCGTGCCGCCCAGCCCCCAGCAGTGTGCCTGGGGCGTGGATGCTGGCGCCACTTCGGTTTGTCTTTCTTTCCTTCCACCTCTGTATCCCCACGTCCTAGAAAAATTTCTCCGTGCGATTGTCCAGGTAACTACTCTGCCCCTCAGCTACATTTTCCAATCAGCCCAGCTTAAAAGAAGATAATTTCCATAGGTAATGGATTCTTCACCGTGCCAAGCTGCTCTTACCTTGCAGACATAACTCCTCCTGCACAGTGTCTGGGGCGCGCGGGTCGAGTGGGATGCCAGGTAGCACCCAGATAACTGGCCCTTGTGGCACGGGTGCTCCCACGACCCCAAGGGTCCCCCAGTCGCTGCGTTCTGACCATCCCTCCAACCCTGGCTCCTTCTGGCCCCTTGAAGGGAGATCCCTCACTGCTGGTCTCAGCTGGGGGAAGGCACACAGAGATCAGCTGACCTGGCTCTCGGTCGGTGACCCTGACCTTCCTCAGGCCCTTCCTGCTCCAGGCTCCAACCTTCGCCCACCCCTGGCACAGACACCCTCTGAGCTGCCCCCATCGCCTTGGCTGACTCATACGATTCTGGGCTTTGCCTCCTTATAGTGGTCTCCCTCTGCAGTTTCTGTTGGCTTCCTGGTCTTCCTTGGAGTTGGCGCTTCACAGAAAATGTCCCATCCTGTTTCCTGATACAGTCCTTTCAGAGCGGGGGCCCAGACGGGCTGAGGAGCACAGGGTTGAGGACACAGCGGCACTGCCCAGTGGAGAGCCAACTTCTGGAGCCTGGTGGATGGCAGATCAGGATTTGGCCGCAATAGAAGAGGGCGGAGGGGGCCTCCAGGACCTCTGGGTGCCACTGAGGTTGTTCTGGTGGAGGATAAGGGGGTCGGGGAAGCCCTTTCTCACTGAGCAAAAATCGCTGCTCATCCTCCAACAAGAAGTGTGGGGAAGCAGTGCATGCGAATGGCTGTGGCCATGGTTACCGGTCTGAACAGGAAGCAGACAGCCCTGGGTTCCCCGACGTCAGGCAAAGAAGTGAATCCACAGACTCAGGAGAGGCGATGTCTCCAGCCCATAAAAACCTGCTGGGAGTGTTGAAGAAGCTTCCCCAGGCCGCTTAAATCCTCACTTTCCCATTTCAAGCTTAGATTGTTAAGCGAGATAATATCTGAGCCTTCTGTGCAGTAGTGAGTACCAATGGTACCAAGGTCACGAAAAAGGATACTTAAATACAGGGAGCGCTGATGTTGCCAAAATCTCCAAAGAAAGGCCCTGGAGGGATGTGGCCACCAGTGAGCAGTGGGGCTTAGGAGAGGGTATCTGCCTTGGGTGGACTTAAGGGTCCAGGGCTGATGGGGACGTAGCCAACCCCGGGTCCCACCTTCAATAGATGAGCCAGGGTCCACGAGCCTCTCACACCAGAGCCCACATCAAATGAAACCCTGGGAAAGCACTCTCCTCTGTATGTTCCCCACTTGGCCATGAGGTCTTTAAACTGTTACTTCCGATCTCTGCTCCCAACTCCTAGGTTTTGCTCAGATAAAATTCCACTTTCTTGTCCAGATTATCATTAGATATTTTTGACAGCACATTGATGTCTGTTTTCTTTTTTTTTTTTAACTTTATTTATTTACTTATTTATTGGCTGCGTTGGGTCTTAGTTGTGGCATGCAGGATCTTTCGTTGCGGTGTGCGGGCTTCTCTCTAGTTGTGGTACGTGGGCTCCAGAGCACGTGGGCTCTGTAGTTGCGGCACATGGGCTCTCTAGTTGTGGCGCATGGATTTAGTTGCCCTACAGCATGTGGGATCTTGGTTCCCCGACCAGGGATCGAACCGGCGTCCCCTGCATTGCAAGACCGATTCTTAACCACTGGACCACCAGGGAAGTCCCCAGATGTCCATTTCCTTGAGTCACACGGAGAACTGCTGTCATCACGAGGCTGTGCAACATGGATCCCAGGGCTCAATGCCAGGTTTGGTTCTTGAGCCGCTACTCACCAGCAGGGCTCCCATGGCCAGGAGTTTATCTTCTCTGAGCCTGCTTTTCCTCACTTGGCAAATGTAGACTGGATAGCACCTTCCGCATGGGCAGCTGGAAATGAAGAGAATTGATGTAAACTGGAGACCATGCTCTGCCTTCCTCAGGGATTTTGAGAGGTGGGATAGTGTCGATTTAAACTGAGATTATGATATGCCTTCTTCATGGGTGATTGGGAGGGTGAAATCAGTTGATGAGAAATGGAGATTATGACAATCTCTTTCCCACAGATAATTGGGAGAGTAAAGCGGATTGATGGAAAATGAGATGATTACCATGGCTTCCCATGGGGGAACGGGAGGAGGAAATGGTTGATGGAAAGTTGAGATTATTACGTGTATTTTCTGTGAGTGCTTGGGTGGAAGAAATAGGTTGATGGGTAACTGAGATTGTGGTATACCTGCCCTGTGTGAGGTTGGCAGGTTAAACCAGATGGATGGGATGATGGAATTATAACTTGCTGTCTGGGAGGTTGGGAAGATGACACATGTGGATGGAAAGTGGAGATTATGAGATACCTCTTCGAGGGTTTTTGTTGTTGTTGTTTGTTTGTTTATTTGTTTTTGGCTGCTCTACGCTACGCGCAGCATGCGGGATCTTAGTTCCAGGGATGGAACCCGCGCCCCCTGCAGTGGAAGCGCGGAGTCCTAACCACTGGACCGCCAGGGACGTCTCCTCTTCAATGGTTGTTGGGAGGATAAAGAGGGTTGAGAGAATATGGGTATTTGACAAGGCCTTCTTTTGGTTGGTTGGAAGGTTAAAGTGGGTTGATGATGGGAAATGGAGCACCTCACAAACTCTTCCCCAGGGGGGCTGGGTGAAATTGTTGATGGAAAATGGAGGTTATGGCAACGCGGATTATGCTGCTTTCCTCTTGGGTGAAGGAGATGGTGGGGGTGGGGGGGGTTGAAGGAAAATGGAGGTTATGACCCCTGCCTCTCCCCACACAGCCAGGGGGTGGCAGTGATGAACAGAATGTGGTGAGTTGACCCCACA
The DNA here is from genome assembly GCF_028021215.1 of Eschrichtius robustus. Taxonomy (NCBI): domain Eukaryota; kingdom Metazoa; phylum Chordata; class Mammalia; order Artiodactyla; family Eschrichtiidae; genus Eschrichtius; species Eschrichtius robustus. The sequence goes on along the minus strand of NC_090827.1, from coordinate 152,096,470 downwards.
AGGCCCGAAGTGGGGTCTACACAGGACCGGATTGACATACTCAGAAGGCACAGCATTGGGAGGACAGGGAGGAGGGCTACCTGCATTGGGGTGTGAAATATCAGCAGGAGTATTTACAGGGCAGACTTGGAAAGGGCTTAATACCGAGGAGAGCCTCACCTATGCCCTGAATGCTTGACCCTTGAGGCTGCCCCTCTTCTGCCTTTGGCTGGTCCCAGCTGAATCCCAGGGCTTGTACCCAGCCCCTCCAGCGCTGCCCAGTGACCCTCGCCAGTCTGTCTCCTAGGGTACACCCACACCAGCAGCATTTGAGGCCACCTACCAATCCCTGCTGTCTCCCCCACCCACTGGCTAGCTGTGGGCAAGCCAACTGGGGTAGACCTCAGGCCCCTCATGGTTCCCCTGGGTCTGCATATCCTTGGGCTCTGCCTATGGCTTGTCCCACTCGGGAACCTCTTCCTTGCTACTTCCTCCTCTCCACTTGCCCTCAGTCATCTCTGCCCACATCAGATTTTGCTGATTAGAAAGTGGAATCAGCACAAGAAATATTTGATAAGATATTTAGATAATTCTGGGAATGAAATGGATCAGCTAGAGTGCCTTCAATTTCATATAACAGAATTTTTAGCTTCAGTGCAGGTGGTTATGATCTCACCAACGAGAAGTCCAGAGTCAGGAAGCTCCAGGGTTGATTAATTCATCTGGCCCCAAGGGCAGGCCTTTGCATCAGCTCCTCTGGGATTCTCTTCACCTCTTTCCTCATGGTCTCACTTTGACTGCTACAGCTCCTAACATCACACATTCACCCTACCAGGTCAAAGGCAAAATGTGATGACTGATGTCTACCACCTGCCTTTCTTTAGTTAAAGAAATAAGACTCTCCCAAACACCACCTGCCTCCTAATCAGGCACCCTCTTGGGCCCTAGTGGCCAGAACTGTGTCAAATGCCCTCCCCACCCCCAACCAATCCTAGCAAAGAGGAAGGGGAGGAGCATGATTGGTTTCCTCCAGTCATGATTCATTCCCTGGGAATGGGCCTACTTTCTGTGAGCCCATTGCATCAGGAGACCAGAACAATTTACATTTTATTTATTAGTATTTATTGTATTTGGCACAGAAGAAATGGCTGCTAGGGAAAGTACCAACAATGTTCACAACAGGAGGCAAGGAGGTCAAGGACCAGAAGTCCAGGTATAGAACAGATGGTCCTTGTGGATGTAGAAGTTACCAAAAATAAAGACAGGGGTGTAGGACTTCCCTGGTGGTGCAGTGGCTAAGAATCCACCTGCCAATGCAGGGGACATGGGTTTGAGCCCTGGTGCAGGAAGACCCCAGGTGCCACGGAGCAACCAAGCCTGTGTGCCACAACTACTGAGCCCACGTGCCTAGAGCCCATGCTCTGCAACAAGAGAAGCCACCGCAATGAGAAACCTGTGCACAGCAACAAAGAGTAGCCCCCGTTCGCCACAACGAGAGAAAGCCCACGTGCAGCAACGAAGACCCAATGCAGCCAAAAATAAATTAATTAATTAAAAAAAAAAAGACAGGGGTATAGCGGTACCAGCAGCAAGTGGGGCTAAGTCTTCAATGATGAACACAATGACAGAGAAGGGACAAACAACTGTGTACCAGGCAACCGTTATGAGGCAACTATTATGCGAGATCGCCAATACCCGACAGTTAGAGCGAGACCACTAGGCAGTTAAGGGTCCCATTAGGCTAACAGTCGGGGGAGTGGTGGTCGTCAGGTGGAGAGAGAGGTAAGAGGCAGATCCCGGCCTTCTCCCCAGGGCCCTCCAGCTCACCCAGCCTCGGGCCAGCAGGTGAGCTGGGGGTGCCCAGGAAACAGGCTGGGGGGCTGTGTCCTGCAGGGCTCCAGAACCCTCACCAAGGCTGCCCACTGGCCAGGCCCAGGCCCTGAAGCAGCAGTGAACCTCTGCCCCAACCCCGCCTCTGTGACCTAATGGCAGCGGCAATCTGCAAGTGTGGCAGTCCATGGGACCAGGCCCCCACTGCTTAGGTGGCCTGAGGAGCCTGAGGACCAGGTGGGTCCTTGGTGCCTGGCTCCCTCAGTGATGACGGCTGGGCAGGGTCTGGGAACCTGGCCCTGAGGGCACCATCAGCTGAGATCTGCCTCTTTAGCTGGGCCTGGGCACTGGCGGGAGGATGCAGCCTGGGTGCTGGATGAACACCCCCAAGCAGGGTAACTGGCCCCCCGAAGGGACCCCCTCCTCTTAGCCCGGACCTGGACCTCAGAGGGTGACAGTTGTGCCTTGGGACCTTGCCCTTTCCCGTCAGAAGAGAGAATAACATTTATTTGGTGGAGGTTTACAGGAACATTGTGACCTGACCATGACCTGACCTCAAGAACAAAGGCTCTGACACCAAGAAGTTTGCAGCAACTAACCACGCCTCTCCCTCACCTTTCCCATAAAAGGGCTTTGCTGAAAGCTTTCGGGGAGTTTGGGGTTTTTAAGGCATGAGCCACCCGTCTCCTTGCATGGCCCTGCAATAAACCTCTCTCTGTTCCAAACTCTGATGTTTTGGTGTTGTCTGGCCTCACTGTGCATCAGGCACACGGACTTGTGTTTGGTAACAACTGCACAGGAGTGATGGGGTGCTACCTAGGAAGGATACATCCACCTTACCACATGGGTGGCCCACTCCCTCTGTTGTCCTGGACCCTGCGGTATGAAGGCCCTTCTTCTTCTTAGAGTCTCACCTCCCCTGTCCTTGCCCCACGCCACCTGCAGCCCATCCGCCCCGTACTCCATCTCCCTTTCTCTGAGGGCCTGTCTTCTGAACCAGCTATCAGACGGCAGAAGCTGAGGAACAAAAGCGAGCAGTTGCAGCGTCAGGATCCAGGCAGGTTTACTGTCACCATGGAAACCCTTGGGCGGAGCTTACTCGAGGGGCGGGGCGGGCAGACCCGCACCGCGGAAGGAATACCCGCCACTTACTGGCTCTGCGATCAGCCTGCTCCCGGATGAGGGATGGCATCTGGGCCGGAAGTCACGAAGGATACGGTGAGAGACGCCTGGCGATTGGCCGGGGGTGCGGCGGGACGTCACAGGGAGGCATTGTGACGCGCGGGGCTGTTATAAAAGCCCGGCGCGGCCGTGGTCTCCCAGAGGTGGTGGCGCTTGGAGCCGTGCATGGCGTGGTTCCCCGGAAGGGTCACTGTGCCGAGGTGCTGATGGGCCCCTGGCCTGGAACCAGATTCAAGCCACTGTTCTGGTGGTATATCACCTGGGGAGTCTTCGTCTTCTGGGGAGGGCTTAGAACAGGACAAGGACAGGATTGCTGTCCACAGGCAGGAAACTCGTGGATAAAGCTTTGGAGGAATTTGACAGAAAGCTTAACTTTATGAAGACAGTTTTTCACAGAAAGAGGGAAATTAATAAAAATCTATCCAAGAAAGTGTCTGAACTGAAGGAATTGCTCGGAATGTCTGAAGAAAACCAAAGGAGGAAAAATCTATTTCACTTGTCACAGAAGGACACCATTTAAAGAACTCGCCAGAAGAACAGGCGTCCCTGGACGTGGCTGGAGATGAGGGAGCCTGCGAGCACGTCCCAGGGGGCGCCCCGGGCCCTGAGCGCAGAGGGGTCCTTGGCTGAGCTCCTCCAGGTCCAGGACAGGTTCTCCCGCCTGGAAGGGGAGAGGGAGGCATTACAAGAACAGGCCGAGCGTTGGGGTCGGAAGGAGGCCGAGGTCCGAGAGCTGGAGAGCTTCTTCCTCAAGATGCAGGACTTCCTGGAAGCTTTCGCACCAGGGGCGATTTCACGGTACGAAGGCCTGGCACCCCTGTGCACCCCACCCTGGGAGGGGGCCTAAAAGGGGGGTAGAGGTGCTTCACCATGTATAGGAGTTTTGAACAAATCGTGTTGGAAGGTGACGCAAGTGTTCCTGGTGATTGGGACACCAGGGGTCGCGGTCTCTCCACCCGCACGCGTGCTCACAGCCTCCAGCTGGTTGGGTCCCAACTGGGTCTGAACTGCAAAGCCAGTGCCGAGCCGGGTGCTGTTCTGAGGGGAAGCAGACCAAGCAGAGGGGCCGCACCCAGGTGTTCCAACAAAGACCGTTTCTGGCCCAAGGCCTCCCAGCCAGTTTGCGGCAAAACTTGGGTTTGGACCTTGGCATTGCGGCAGCAGGTGCTGGTCTGATGCAGGCCTCTGGTGAGCAAATGTGAGGGGTGAGAGCAGGGTGGAGAGAGGCCAGGGGTGTGGGGTGAGGGGTGAGGGGTGAGGGCGGCAGGTGGCAGACTGGAGAGGGGGCTGGGCTGGTGGGCTGCGTGCGCGGAGCCAGGGGGCAGGTGGGAAGAGGTGCATCTGGGAGATGAGGGAGGTGGCCGCTTCCACGAGGCAGAGCTGAGAATGCGCTGGATGCCGGCGGCTGGGGGGAGCTCAGGTGAGCTGGGGCGCAGGGCGGTGCTGCTTTCTCCCTCTCCTCCCTCGGCCACAGGCTGCAGCCCAGCACCTGCACTGCCCAGAACCTTCTTACCTCCCCGCTGCCGCTCGCCGCCGCCCCTCACCTCGGGGCTCGGGGTGCGCAGGGAAGCTTTGAGCTCCAGGGAGCCGGGCTGGGACGGCTGGCTTGAGGCAGTGTTGACAGATGTGGCATTAGAACATATGTATATGTTCTGAAATATGTATAGGTTCACAGGAAGGTGCAGATAGGGCCGAAAGGTCCCGGGCACACTTCACCCATTTTGCCCGGGTGGTGACATCTTACATCACCGTAAGACAACATTCCCTAGGGAGCCGGTGTCAGTGTGGCGTGCGCATAGGGTCTGTCCTGTCGCCCTGCCCCCACCCCTCCCGCCCGCGGCAGCCGCCCATCCGCTCTCCATCTTGGGACCTTTGTCATCTCGAGAGTGTGACCTGAATGGAGTCATACAGCCGTGGCCTTTTGAGATATTGGTCGGGCTTCTGTCTAGCTTTTCAGGAACCTGTCAAGCTGTCTTAGCAGTGTGTCTTACCACTCACCTTCCCACCAGCCGTGTGAGACCTGCGTTTCTTCCAGTCTGTTGTCTTCTGGCAGGTGGGCAGTGGTGTCCTTCAGGTTTTCCTTTGCATTTGCCTTGGGGCTAGTGATACTGAACATTTTTTCACGTGCTTATTTGCCACCTGTATATTCTCTTTGGTGAATGTCTGTTCATGTCTTTTGCCCATTTTCTATTTAGGTAGCTTGTGTTTGAGTTTGAGAGTGCCTTTGTCAAATGTGCGGTTTGCAAGTATGTCCTCCTAGTCTGTAGCTTGTCTTTTCATCCTAATAGGATCTTTAGTAGAGAAAAAAGTTTTAATTTTGCTGAAGTCCAATTTAGCAAGTGTTTTATTTTATGGATTGTGCTTTTAGTGTCATGTCTAAGGTCCTGAAGATTTTCTCCTGTGCTTCCTTCTGATAGTTTTATAGTTTTACACCTTACTTTTAAATCTATGCTGTGATCAACTTGTGTCCACTTTTGTATAAGGGGTGAAGCTTAGGTCGTGGTATTTTTGTTCGTTTGTTTTGTCCTTGTTTCGTGGCCTGTGGATGTCTAGTTGCTCTGGTACCATTTGTTGCAAAGACCCTCCTTCTATGTTAAATCGACTTTTCACCTTTGTCAAAAATCAGCCAGGTGAGCGTGGTCTACTTCTGGGTCTTCTGTTCTGCTCGTTGGTCCTGGGTCTTTGCCTCCACCCATACCAGTCTTGAGATGGAGTGTACTGACTTTTCAAGTTGTTTTGACTGTCCTAGTTCCTCTGCATTTCCATATAAACTTTAGAATAATCTTGTCAGTGTCTATAGAATAAAACTTTCTGGGATTTCTGGGATTTCTGGGATTTCTGTAGGAATGTGTTAAACCAGGAGATCAGTCTGGGAGACGAGACTCTTTTTTTTTTTTTTTTTAAATCATGGGTTTTAACTCAGAAAGATATAGGTTGGAATCCTGAGTGATCTTTTTTTTTTTTTTTAATTAATTGATTAATTAATTTATGGTTGTGTTGTGTCTTCGTTTCTGTGCGAGGGCTTTCTCCAGTTGTGGCGAGCGGGGGCCACTCTTCATCGCGGTGCGTGGGCCTCTCACTATCGTGGCCTCTCTTGTTGCGGAGCACAGGCTCCAGACGCGCAGGCTCAGTAGTTGTGGCTCACGGGCCCAGTTGCTCCGCGGCATGTGGGATCTTCCCAGGCAGGCGGATTCTTAACCACTGCGCCACCAGGGAAGCCCCGGGAGATGAGACTCTTGACTGTGGTGTGTGTCTGCATTCGGGGGGATCATTGACCTCTTCCACCGCCCTGCCGTGGGGTCCCACTGCTGCCTCTGCACCCCTACTTGTCCCGCTGCTGGAAGGACGGGGTCTCGGTGGTGCCGAGAGCAAAGTCAGAGGCTCACACACCGAGGGCCCGGCTGCCCTGGCCCTCAGCGCCCCTCCACCTTCCCGCCCCTGAGCAGAGCTGTGGGACCCCTGGAGCCCCAGGGCCTCCGCGTCAGCGCGGCCGGGACTCGGGCACAGCAGCTGGGGGTGTCCGGCCCTCAGAGCGGGTTTGGAGATGGAGGGTGGTGGCAGCAGCTGACCCGTCCACTTGGCCCGGAGCCTCCATGCCTGGGCTCGAAGGTGCCCAGGAGCCCGTGGCGCCCTCGGGGCGCAGCTGGAGCAGAGCCCCAGGCCTGGCATCCACGTGGAGAAGGAGCGTGGCGCTCCTCGGCCTGAGGGCTCGCCCTCCGCCGAGGGGTCTCTGTGCTGGAGGCGCAGGGCCTGCATGCCTGTGGCTTCCATTTATTTTCCAGAACAAATGAGTTATGACTGTGACCATCTTGGCAGCAACAGCAAAGCGTCTTGACGTGTTGAATTGTCGTTTTGTGCACCAGGTTCCGTCTTGCCGAGAAGGGGCCAGGAGGTCTGGTTACCCCACCGTCCGGCCCGGCAACCCTCCAGGTCTCATCTGCTACAACACGGCTCACCAGGACCAAGCTGAAGCGCGTTCTCCAGGAAGCATTCATCTGAACGCCTGCTGTAAGTTCTCCAGGGTTTCTCCCTAGGAGTGGGACTCGGTCCCGGGTGTCACTTTCCCAGGAGCCACCAGCATGGTGTCCACAGCGCCACCGGTTCCATCCCCACTTGCAAAGTGGGAGGGTCCCCGCTTCTCCACACCCTCACTAACACTTGCTATTTTCTGTTTGGGGATTATTTTCTTGTTTGAAGTGGCATCTCACTGTGGTTTTGATTTGCGTTTTCCTAGTGACTGAGGTGGGAGGTAAGACTTCTCCTTTATCCCCTTCTCCTTCTTCAGCAGGAGAAAAGCAGACACATTTTATTTAATAAAATTTTATGTGTACGTGGGAGTCCTCACAGGACAAGGACGCCCTGAAAGGTGGTGAGGACCAGGTGTTTATAAAGTAGGTTGAACAAAGAGTGGCAATTGTGGGACAGAAGGGGGAATATCTGGGGGGATGGAAGGAAAATACGAGAGATTTAACGAGGTCTGCCCGCAGGGTCCTCGCCTGGCAACCCGCCTCTGGTGACAAGTGTTTCTTCTTGGTGCAGGAGGATGTTCTCCACGTCAAGTCTCACCTCTGCTTTCAGGAGGAAAAGGGGAGGTCAGAGCACCCTTCCTGCACCTCCCCTTTTCCTCCTGAAAATAAACCAAAATAACCAATAACCACAAAATAACCAATATGCCAAAGCAGCACACCACGGAGCGGCACGTCCTGAGCCCCTGCCCTAGCAAAGCTGAGCATCTTTTCACGAGCTTATCGCCATTCGTGTATGTTCTGTGGGGAAATGACTGTTCAAGTGCTTTGTCCATTTTTTTTTTTTAGCTACTTTATTTATTTATTTATTTATTTATTTATGGCTGTGTTGGGTCTTCGTTTCTGTGCGAGGGCTTTCTCTAGTTGCGGCAAGCGGGGGCCACTCTTCACCGCGGTGCGCGGGCCTCTCACTATCGCAGCCCCTCCCGTTGCGGGGCACAGGCTCCAGACGTGCAGGCTCAGTAGTTGTGGCTCACGGGCCTAGTTGCCCCGCAGCATGTGGGATCCTCCCAGATCAGGGCTCGAACCCGTGTCCCCTGCATTGGCAGGCAGATTCTCAACCACTGCGCCACCAGGGAAGCCCTTTGTCCATTTTTAAATAGGGTCGTCTGTCTTTTTGTTGTAGAGTTGCAAGAGTTCTTTTGTATTCTAGATACTAGATCCTTATCCAATACATGATTTGCAGATATCTTCTCCCATCCTATTGGTTGTTTTCTCACTTTCTTTCTTTCTTTTTTTGGCCACGCTGAGAGGCACGCGGGATCTTAGTTCTCCGAGCAGGGATGGAACCTGCGCCCCCTGCAGTGGAAGCGCGGAGTCTTAGCCACTGGACCAGCAGGGACGTCCTTCTTCTCGCTTTCTTGATGGTGTCCTTTGATGCACAAAAATTTTTAATTTTGATGAAGTGCAACCTTCATATTCTTAAATTTTGCTGCTTGTGGTGTCATATCTCAGAAGCCATTACCAAACTGAGTCTTAGGTTTCTTGAGGGCAGTTTTGCCCTGGCCTCTGTCCCCTCCTCTCCCTGCTCGTGCTGCACCCTGGTGTCTATGTGCGCTGCCATGCGGCAGACACCCTGATGCCCGGCAACCCGGCACCTGCATCCTTTCTTCCTGGTTCCGGTTACATGGCCACCCCTGCGCTCCTCCTCCACCGCCTGCCTCTCAGCCGTCCCTGCAGCTTGTAGGGGAACAGGCCCCGGGACAGCTCCAGGCTGGGTAACAGGGCTCTGAGGCTGCGGGCGTCTGCAGCAGGGTCCAGGGAGGGGGAAGGGGCAGGGGTGGGTGTGGCCTGAGCTGGACACCAAGCACAGCGCTGCTTCTGATGTGCAAACCACGCTGGACACAGTGTCGCCCTCCCCTTAGGAAAAGGGCTTTATATGCAGAAATTAACCATGAGTATAGGAGGGCTTACACCTCCGCGGGAGAGGGAGTCCTGGGAGACTTATTTTGTCAACTCAACTCTTTCCTACTTTGTTACATTATATTTTCTACAAAGGAATTTAAAACTACTATTAGTGCTCTAAAGGGATTTTCTCAGTAAAATTCTTCCTGCGAGCTTAAGTGAATAAAATAAAACAAACCTGTGTCAGAGGGCATTGGCGATTTAGCATGAAAGTGTCTTCAGAAATCAAGGAGTTGGGCTTCCCTGGTGGCGCAGTGGTTGAGAGTCTGCCCGCCAATGCAGGGGACACGGGTTCGAGCCCTGGTCTGGGAAGATCCCACATGCCGCGGAGCGACTAGGCCCCCCACATGCCGCGGAGGGACTAGGCCCGTGAGCCACAACTACTGAGCCTGCACGTCTGGAGCCTGTGCTCCGCAACAAGAGAGGCCGCGATAGTGAGAGGCCCGTGCACCGCGATGAAGAGTGGCCCCCGCTTGCCGCAACTAGAGAAAGCCCTCGCGCAGAGACGAAGACCCAACACAGCCAAAAATAAATTAATTAATTAATTAAATTAATTAAAAAAAAAAAAGAAATCAAGGAGTTACAGTGTGAAATGTGGAAAATCCAGAATGAATAATTATCCTTAGAAAGCAAAAGGGGCACCCAACTGCAGATGATAATAAACCTATTATTTTTTATTGTATTAAAAATTATTAAAACCAAACTCTCTGAAAGAACCAAGCAGAATATTATTCTTCCTAAACGTGTCGGACGGGGCAGGGCTCCAGCATCACAGCTCCCAGTGGAGGGAATCCCGGGTCCGAGCCCTTCACCCTGTGTGTCTCCTTGGCATTCACATCGACCTTCGGTGGGGGCGGGGGGTGGGGCGCTCCTGCTGCCGTGGACACGCACCATCGCTCAGCCTGTCACTGAGAGGTCACTGGGTTTGCCGTGACATCATCCTTGTTTTGTTTGTTTTTTTCCACTTCGTCAGAGCGCTAAGGATGCGAGGGATAAACCAAATTCCAGAAAATAATGGGCCTTCCCTGGAGAAAAGAGAGCACTGCTGCTTTCTCTCCCGCAGAGGCGAGAGGAGGGACACGCCGCCCCCCAGGGAGGACGACACTGATGGGACTTTGGTGAGAGCTTACCACGCTCGTGTCCTGGTGACTGTGATCTTTGCTGAGCGCAGGCGGCAGCTCCCGGAGTTGGGGACGGGACGCAGGGCAGAGAGGGACATCCCACGGACAGGAAAGCTGGCACCAGGCGTAAAGCCTGGACCTGGAAAAGCTCAGCAGGGCTCAGACCCCAGGTCCTTCTGCCAACCCACGTCCTCACTTCCAAAATATTGAAAGCTGCTGTGAACTGAGTCTGATTCAAGTTGCGAGAGAACTCAGACTCAGCTCAGCTGCGGATTAGACTAGATCACCCTCCACACAAGGGCCTGACCAAAGAGGGAGACTGCCCTTCTTTACTGTAAAATACACGTAACATAAACTTTACCAGTTCAGTGGTAAGTGGTATTAAATACATTCACAAAGTTGTGCTACCATGACCACCATCCATCTCCAGAAAGCTTTCGTCTAGTAAAAGTGAAACTCGGTCCCATTAAACACTGGCTCCCTATCCCTCTCCCCCAGCCCCTGGCGCCCACCCTTCTACTTTCTGTCTCCATGATTCTGACGACTCTCGGGACCTCATGTAAGTGGAATCGTGCAGTATCTGTCTTTTGTGACTGGCTTATTTCACTCAGCGTAATGTCCTCAAGGTTCATCCATGTCGTAGCAGGTGTCAGAATCTCCTTCCTGGTTAAGGCTGAATCATATTCCATTGCACGGATGGACCACATTTTGCTTATCCATTCATTTGTCAAGGGACACTTGGGTTGCTCATGCTTTAGCTGTTGTGGACATGGTGCTGTGAGTACAAGTGTGCAAGTAGCTCTTTGAGATCCTGCTTTCAATTCATTTAAGAATATACCCAGAGGTGGGATTGCTGGATCATATGGTAGCTCCATTTTTAATTTTTTGAGGAACCTCCATAGTGTTTTCCATAGTAGCTGCACCAATTTACATGCCCACCAATAGTGCACAGGGTTCTAATTTCCCCACATCCCTGTCAACAAGGTTTTTTGATAGTAGTCATCCTAATGGGGGTGAGGTGGTATCTCATGGTGGTTTTGCTTTGTGTTTCTCTAATAATTAGTGATGTATTAGCTATTCTTATATCTTCTTCAGAGAAATGTCTATTCAAGTTTTGCTCATTCTTGAATCGGGTTGTTTGTTTCTTTGTGGTTGAGTTTTAGGAGGTCTCTGTATATTCTGGGTATTAATCCTTTATTGGGTATATGGTTTGCAAATATTTTCTCCCATTGTGGGTTGCCTTTTTACTCTGTTGATAGTGTCTTTTGATGCACAAATTTTTAAAATTTTGATGAAGTCCAATTTGACTGTTTTTTCTTTTGTTGCCTGTGCCTTTGGTGTCATATCCAAGAAACTATGAAGAATGTGCCAGACAATGTAGTAGAAAAGGTGGGTAGGGAATTCCCTGGTGGTTCAGTGGTTAGGATTCCGCGATTCCACTGCAGGGAGAATGGGTTCGATCCCTGGTTGGGGAACTAAGATCCTGCGTGCTGCGTAGCGTGGCCAAAAAAAAGAAAGAAAGAAAGAAAAGAAAAGGTGGATAGTATAGTATGCATCAACAGATGGGAAATTTCAGCTGAACAAGGACACTCAGCTAAGTGTTCATTCCCAGCTGACCTGCAGCACAAGAAATGCCACAAGGAGCTCTTCAGTGAAAGAAACTCAGTACTTGGAAGTCTGGACTCGTATGAAGGGACGAGAGACTGAAAGGCCAAACATGTGGTGAATATATAGTCATAACATCTTTCTCTACAGGTGGCGAGAGATCTATCAAGAAAGACTTTTTTCTCTGACAGCTTAGAGCACAGGTAATAACAATGTTCTGTTGGGTTTATAGTGTAATAAAATGGGGAAAAAAAGGATGACAAGCATGAAGGATGGGGAGGGATTAAAGGCAACTTCCTCCACAAATTCTTGTTGTGTTATGTTGTGTTTAGTGTGAATACTAAAACCCAAACCAAACCCACCAATTCCAGCACCCCCCGCCCCACGTCGTGTTTAATCTCCGGAAGTTTTGAGCTCTCAGTGTTGAGGTCCTGCACGTCTACTGTGATGGCGTTTTAAAGTTTTTGGTCCCAGTACCCATTGCTCAAATATAAGAAATACAGTCGATTTTCACGTTCTGGCTGTACTACAAATGGCCCGCAAACAGAGCATCGTTCTTCAGTTTCTGACGCCCTGAGAGGAGAGATGTCAAGGCCAGGCCCAGGGTCGCTGTCCGTGGCCAGAGCCCAGGTCCCAGGCAGAGCCTCTTCTTGGGGACGTGCGATAGGAGTTGGGGTCCCTTCCTACCACCCCCGGGTGTCTCAATGGGTCTGGAGCCCCCGTCGCCACACCAGCGGGTGCAGAGAACAGGAGCCACAGCCCAGGCCTCCCCACTTTCCCCAGGACCCCCTCACCTGGGTGGGTGGAGGAGCCCGCTGTCACCCTGCTGCCCCCTCTGCACCACCCCCCGCTGGGCCCGCCCACCGCAGGAACCACCAGGGTGGCGGGGAGGGAATTGGGATACGACGCGGGGGGAGAAGCAGCCTGCGCTGTGGGCAGTTTGGCCACCAGCGCGAGGACGCCTGTGCCGTGAGCAATGGTCTGTGCGTGCCCAGCCTGTTCCAGGCCGTCCTGTGGCTAAAGGCACATCACCATGAATTCGGAGGGTAAACAGTTACGTTACTGCTGCAGGAACATCCAGGATCCCTCGTTTATTGCATTACAGAAACAAGGCCAGAAATTCAAACAAAAGAATTTCACTTTCGAATCCACCGTCTCTTTTGAGCCAAAAAAGTAGAAGCTGATCTTTCAGAACCGCAGGGCTCAGCTCGTGCAGAATTCGGTCTGCCCTCGAGACGGCACACGCGGAGCCCCAGCCGGTGAACACGGAAACCGAGTTTGCTCAGACAGCCCTGACTCGCCCTTCCACCGGGAGGCAGGCGCTGCTCCCCGGCGGGTCTCCCCGCTGGGGGCGCCCCTGCTGGGGGCCAGATGACCCCCTGTGAATTATCCCAGGACCGAAGGCACTTGTCTGCAAAGATGTTTCATTACAATTATTTACACGTTGAAACATGCTGATGACACCGTCGTTAACTGGCAGTTCCAGGTATTTTCCTCTCTATTCCAAGACGCACGTTTCTGTGAGGTCCAGGCTAAGATCTGTGCCACGAGGTGACCAAATGCCGGTGTCGGCCGACAACTGTGGCAAATGACATTCCTGGCATCCGTGGTGACGGGTGAGACGATGTACCAAATTAAGAAAACAGAGCATACGTTTTTATTGGAGAAAAGTTTTGTGATAAGCAAGTAACGTGCAAGCCTCCAAGCGTAAGACGGAGCTGCCGCTGAGCAGATCCGCCTTTGTGGTCAACTGTGAAATTGGGCTTTTTCCCCCTGGCACCGTGAAGGACCGCAAGGACGGAGCGTCCCGGGCTTTAGAGCCACCAAGTAGTGGAGACGGCGGCGCGAACGGGATCCGTGGCTTCACCCAAACCCCCGCCTTCTTAGACCCTCTGTGGGCAAGAAGCGATTTTCACTAATGGGTCTGCTGCTCACGCTGGAATCTCATCTTTATTATAATTCATATCATAGGGAATTATTACACAACAGTTAAACCCCCATTTTGACTTCCTGAAGATACATTATTGTGGGTTTAAGTAGCTTTTTCTATAGTATCTACAGAATTGGAAACATTTTAATGTAGAGAATCCATACTTGTGAACCACATGCCGAATGTTTATTCATTTCTACAGCGTATCAAAATGCACTGCCATTCCAAGCGTCTAAGAGGGATTTGAGTGCTAGCCACTCAGATCGGGATCTGTCCCTGCCGTTGTGCTGACCCAGGAGGCCACGGCCCGTGCCTCAAGTTCCCCTGATGGAGCCGGCGGGTCCTGCGGGCGGCCGTGAAACTACCACAGGCGTCACTGAACGGCGCCGCGCCCACCGCTGGGGTGTGTTTGCTGCGGACACGACGCTGTGCAGCCCTGGAGCCTCTCCAGGAGGACAGAGTTGCCGTTCGGGGGGAGTCTTGCCCGGGGCGGGGCGCACGCTGTTGCCCTCTCCCCGGAACCTCAGGCTGGCCCTCTGCGGATGATGCGTTAGCTTTCTAGGGCTGCCAGCAAAATACCACAAACTGGGGGGCTTAAACCCCGGCTCTGGGGGCCAGAAGCCTGCGAGCCAGGCATCAGCGGGATTCGTTTCCTCTGGGGGCTGCGAGCAAGGAGCTGCTCCAGGCCTCCCGGATTCCGGGGTTGCCGGCCCTCCTTGGGGCTCCTTGGCTTGTAGACACATCACCCCGTCCCTGCCTTTGTCTTCACACGTGCAGGGCTGTGTCCAGATGTCCCCTTTATAAGGACACCGGCCGTAGTCGATGAGGGCCCGCCCTGATGACCGCGACTTAACTTGCTCGTCAGCAAAGGCTCTGTTTCCAAATCAGGTCGTTACGAGGTACTTGGCGTTAGGACCCCAACATGCGAGTTTGGGGAGGACACAGTCCAACTCACAGCAGGTGATTTAGGACGAGGAAGTGAGGGTAGGGATTGGGAGCCTTGGTAAGAAACACGAGCTTCAGAGCAGAGACAAACTCACGGAGACCAGGGCCACCGCGTCAGAGAGGTCCCCGGGGCCCGGGGCAAGCGGGGGTGTCCCCTTCAGAGAGAAGGAGTAACGTGCCCCTCATACTTCCCGCCCTGAGACAGGGCCGCCCCTCCCCCTGCCTCCGGGTACCCCGGGCCACCCGCCGCCCTGCCCTTCGCCCCGCTCGCAGTGGACGCCTTCCGGCAGGCTGGGTCTCTGCGCCGTCCCTCGCCTGGTCCCACGTCCTCCCAGCGGCCACCGCCGTGGTTATTCTCTCCTCTGAGCCCCCACGTCATGAAGGGCGTGTCACGTCTGGCACCCCCAAGCCCGGGGTCCCTGCAGCCCGGCCTCCCGGGCTCCGGCCACTCGCTTCCACCCTATTTCCAAGCAGGGCCGCGTCCACAGGTGTAGGGGGTCCGGGCTGAACGAGTCCTTCTGGGGACCCGTTCAGCCCACTGCACACACTGGGCAGAATGACAAGCACCTTCCTCCCACCTGCTAATATATTTTGGATAGTTTTTTGTGCCGGCACCTGCATCTCTACCATATTTCTCTGCAGGTTCTGAACACCACCCCCCAATCTGGGCACCCCCTTCACGCGAGTGGCAGGGTGACCGGCGACCCCGCAGTCGGCACTCTTGTCCACGTTTCTCTGTGAACCCGTGGGGCGCAGCTGCGGAAAGAGCCGGAAAGCGTGTCGGTGGGGCAAAGGGTATCGACGCCTACAGGTTCAGCCGGTACTGTTAAAGTAGGAAAGAATAGTTACTATAGATAATATCCAATAGAGTAACTGGAAAGTGAAAAAGTAAAACTAAAGGCACCAGCCATGAAAGAAAGAATCGATGGTTGGACTTCATTAAAATCACACTTTTTTTTCTTTTGACCATTTTCACCTGTTTCCCCCAACTCCCCCACCCCCAACCTCTGGCAAACACCAATCTGTTCTGTTTCTATGAGTTCAGTGTTTTAGATTCCACACATAAGTGAGATCACACAGCACTTGTCTTTCCCTGTCTGACTTATTTCCCTTTAGCATAATGCCTCAAAGTCCATCCATGTTGCTGCAAATGGAAGGATTGCATTTTTCATGGCTGAATAATATTCCAGTGTGTGTGTGTGTGTGTGTGTGTGTGTGTGTGTGTGTGTGTGTGTGTATGTCTGTGTGTGTACACACTACATGTTCTTTATCCATTTACCTATTGATGGGCATTTAGGTTGTTTCCATGTCTCGGCTATTATAAATAATGCTGCGGTGAACATAAGGGTGCATGTGTCTTTTCAAATTAGTGTTTTCGTTTTCTTCAGGTAAATACCCAGAAGTAGAATTGCTGGATCATATGATGGTTCTATTTTTAATTTTTTGAGGAACCGCCATACTGTTCTCCATAGTGGCTGCACTAATTTACATTCACACCAGTGGGGTACAAGGATTCCAGTTTCTCCATATCCTCACCAATCCGTTTTTTTTGGGGGGATGCCATGCTGTGCAGCACATGGGATCTTAGTTCCCCGACCAGGGATTGAATCCTTGTCCCTACAGTGGAAGTGCAGAGTCTTAACCACTGGACCGCCAGGGAAGTCCCTCATTGCGGTTTTGATTTGCATTTCCCTGATGATCAGTGATGTTGAGCACCTTTTCATGTAACTGTTGACCATCTGTATATCTTCTTTAGAAAAATGTCTGTTCAGTTCCTCTGTGCATTTTTAATCAGATTGCTTTTTTGAAAATTAAACATTTCATTTCTTTGAAAGACACTGTCAAGAGGATGAAAAGACAAGCTACAGACTGGGAGGAAATATTTGCAAATCACACATCTGATAAAGGACTGTTATCCAAAACACAGAAAGAACTCTTAAAACTCAACGATAAGAAACAACCCAATTAAAAAATGGGCCAAAGACCTTAACAGACACCTCACTGAAGAAGACATACGGATGGCAAATAAGCACGTGAAAAGGTGCTCTACATCATAGGTCATCAGAAAAAATGCAAATTAACACAAGATCCCACTCCACACCTGTCAGAACGGCCGGAATCCACAACGCTGACAGCGCCACGTGCTGGCGAGGATGCGGAGCAGCGGGAACTCGCATCGCTGCCGCTGGGAACGCAGAAGGCTGCAGCCACGATGGAAGACAGGTTGGTGGCTTCTCACAAAACTAAACATGCTCTCACCATACAACCCAGCAATCATGCTCCTTGGTAATCGTGCAAAGGAGTTTGAAACTTATGTCCTGCGTGCAGAGATCTAGAGCAGCTTTATTCATAATTTCCAGAGCTTGGAAGCAACCAAGGTGTCCTTCAGAAAGTGAATGGATAAATAAACTGTGTACCTCCAGACAATGGAATATTACTCAGCCCTAAAAAGAAGTGAGCTATCAAGCCATGAAAAGACATGGAAGAACCTTAAATGCATATAACTGAGTGAAAGAGGCCGATTTGCAAAGGCTGCAGATTGTGTGATTCCAACTATATGACATTCTGGAAAGGGAAAAACTATGGAGACAGAAAAAGATCAATGGTTGGAGGGTAGGAAGGGATGAACAGGTGGAACACAGGGGATTGTTAGGGCAGCGAAACTACTCTGTGTTGACGCTATAATGGAGGACACACGTCATCATACATTCATCCAGACCCACAGAATGTACAGCACCGAGAATGAACCGCAGTATAAACCTGGGGTGGTGATGACGTGTCAGCAGAGGCTCGTGAGTTGTAACAAACGTACCCCCTGGTGCGGGGTGTTGACGGCGGGGAAGACAGGGCGTAGATGGAAGAGCCTCTTCCTTCCTCTCAATTTTGCTGTGAACCTAAAGCTGCTCTAAAAAAAAAAAACAAGTATTTTCTTTAAGTAAAAGTGATGTTAGGTTGAACTCCCAAAGAAATTATTAATATTTTTCAATTTTTGATCTATAAAAGCAGTAGATTCATATAATTTAACCGATTAAAATAGTTTGGTCTTTAAAAAAAATACACAAGCTTCTGGCAAGTCTGTCCATTTCTGTTTGTTTGTTTGTCTTAATGAAAAACGCGAACAATAACTATTTGGAATGAGAAGGGCGTTAACAGTAGTTACGGATCGCGAGGGGTTCTGTGAGCACTCGTGTCCGTCTTGTTCTAGAAGCAGATTAAGGGAGTGACTGTCTAGGAAAGCAGGCCTCTGGGATGGAGTGTGCCCGAGAGACTCTGAGTCTCCACCTGGGCCGGGGACAGCAAGGCCACCCGCCCCGGGGCGGCGAGACACCAGCAGGCCACGCGAAGGGGCAGGGGTGATGTTCTGTGGCCCTGAGGTGGACTGACCTGAGGCAGGAGTGGCAGGTCAGGAGATTTCTGGAGACGGATGTGGGACCCGGCCCCTCCCCCCCAACCCCGCCCCCACTGCCAGCCCAGGACACAAACGTTGAGTCTATGGCACCCGCAAAACTTCGGAGAGAAATTAAAGAAGACCTGAAAATTGGGAAAGCTATATCATATTCATGGTTTAGGAGACTCGGTATTGTTAAGATGTCAATTATCCCCCAAACTGATCTATAAATTCAATGCCATCTAAATCAAACCCCCGACAGGACCATTTTTTTTTTTTTTAGAAATTGACAAACTGACTCTAAAATTTAAATGGAAACGAAAAGGATCTAAAATAGCCAAGTCAATCTTAAAGAAAAAAGGAGGAAAGTCGGAGGGCCTACACTCTGTGCTTTCAGGACTTACTTATTATAAAGCTACAGAAATTAGGACAGCGTGGTTTGCTGTAGGGAACTCAATCAAGAGTCCAGAAATAGACCAACGCAAAAGCAAATCAATTGATATTACATAAGCTGCCAACGCAATTCAATGGGGAAAGGGAAACATTTTAAACACACAGTGCAGGACCCACCGGGATCTGTATGGAAATGAGCCCTGGCTGCCACCTCACAGTTTGCAAATTAATTCAAGGTGGAACATAGGCCTTGATGTCAAAACTAAAGTTATCAAACTTCCAGAGGGAGAGAGTTTTATCTCCCAGGTAGTCAAAGGTTTCTAGATAAGAAACAAAAACCACGCCCCATAATAGAAAAAAATGGATACATTAGACTTCATTAAAATTAACATTATCTGCTCACCGAAAGGCAAATTCAGTAAATAAAAAGCTAAGCAGATTGGGAGGAAAATATCACAAAACATGTATCTGGGAAAAGACTTGTATCCAGAATATAGGAAGAGCTCAAAAGAACTCGTGAAATCAACGAGGAAAAGAGGAACAGCACAATTTAAACAGAAGCAAACCATTTAAGCAGACAATTCACAGAAGTACCTATATGAATAACCAATCATCACATGGACAGATGCTCAATATCACTAGTCAGGTGAAATGTAAATTGAAACCACATGCACTAAAACAGCTAAAATTGAAAAGGCAGGATGTTGGGAATGGGAACTGTCTCCGGCTGGTGGGAGTGGACGTCAGGACAGCCGCTTTGGAAAGCAGTTTAGCAGTTTCAGAGAAAGTTAACGCCCCACCCCCCCCAACCCCAGCCATCACCCAGCAGTTCCATCCCAGACACATTCCCAGAGAACAGAGGGCTGGGCCACAGCAGTGCTCGGCAGGGATGTCCAACTGGAAATGGCCCAAACACCCGCCCCGCCAGGACGGACGGACAAACCAGGGCATCGGCACGAGCCGCCCGCTTGCAGTGGAAAAGAATGACGTGCTGACTGATAAACGGGGTGGACCTCACTGGCTTGTTTAATGGGAGAAGCTGGGTGAGAAAGCCCACGTGTCGTGTGAGCCCATCTAATGGACTGACCGGGTACAAGGCAGGGCTCTGCTCATTTCCGGAAGCTTCTTCTCTTTTATGGTTCCTGCAACTCCTTTTATTTCTTAGCGGTTTCCCTTGTAATTGTAAATTACAATTAGCGGTTGTAATTTCTTACTTTCTATACTTCTGTCATCTTGCTTTTTAAGAAAAAATTGATCAGCTAGTGGGATTATCTATTTTATTTTTTGAACAACCATATTCTGCATTTATATATTTCTTCTACCATTGTAAAATTTTCTAACCTTTTAATTTTTATCTTTATTATTTCTTCTTTCTGCTTCCTTTTACTGTTATCTCCATAAATTAAAAAAATAGAGTATGTAGGTTATTATTTCTTTCTTCTATAATTAATGCAACTTTTTTATTGAATGAAAGATTCTTTAAATTCTATAGTACTTCACAATTTTCACAATTTCCCCACACATGATTTCATATAATCCCATAATAACCCTTTTTTCCCCCTGCCCCTATCTTGCCCCTCCCCCTTCCCTCTCCCCACTGGTAACAGCTAGGTTGTTCTCTATATCTGTGTGTCTGTTTCTGTTTTGTTATATATATTTGCTTGTTCTAGTTTGTAGATTCCACATATAAGTGATATCATATATTTGTCTTTCTCTGTCTGACTTATCAGCATAATGCCCTCCAAGTCCATCCATGTTGCTGCAAATGGCAAAATTTCATTCTTCTTTATGGCTGAGTAATATTCCATTGTGCATATATACCACATCTTCTTTATCTCTTCATCTGTTGATCGACACTTAGGTTGCTTCCATGCCTTGGCTATTGTGAATAATGCTGCTGTGAACATTGGGGTGCACATATCTTTTCGACTTAGTGTGTTTGTGTTTTTCAGATATATACTCAGGAGTGGGATTGCTGGGTCCTATGGTAGTTCTATTTTTAGTTTCTTAAGGACCCTCCATACTGTTTTCCACAGTGGCTGCACCAATTTACATTCCCACCAACAGTGCACAAGGGTTCCCTTTTCTCCACATCCTCACCAATGTCTGTGTTCTTTTTCATAACAGCCATTCTGACAGGTGTGCTGTGATATCTCATTGTGGTTTTGATTTTAATGCAACTTTTTAAAGCTGTGAATTTTACTGCACTCTTCTATTTTTACTGTTCTCTAGAAATTCTGTGCTCTGTACCTAGCTTCTCTTTGGCTCCAGAGAGAGGCTTTGCCATTTCTGGGCGGAAACACTTTTTTTCTCCTAGTTTGGGTGCAACGTGATCAAGATAGTCACTCGTCCTGTTTCTGCTCTGCAGTGCCCTGCTGTCTCCTTTGCGGCCTGCTGGGTGGGCCGTTTTAGCACCTCTCCTGTGAGTGCCTGGATTATCTTCTGGGCTCGTTGTTGATTAACTTCTGGGATTATCTTCTGGATTATCTTCTGGGCTCGGTTTATTTTTGTTTTTTTGTTTTGCCTTACTCAACTTGCTCAGTTAGGAACAGGGTGGGTCCATTTCACGAACGTGACCCCAAGTAAGAAGAAAACTCGTTACGCTGCCTGGGCGGCCTCATGCCACAGATGATCTACTCTCCGCCCCGGTTACTGTTTTCTCCTTCCCAGCACCCATTTCCAAAATTAAACCATGGGGGTAGGGGTGTCTCCAGGCAGATCTCCCAAGACACCAACTGCGTCCTTTCAGGGGGGGCCTCACATTGGGGAGGAGGGGCCATACACACACACACGTGCACACACGCACGTGCACACGGGTGCCTGATTGCTTTAGCGAGAGTCACAGGGACACCTGGACCCAGGCGGCCGGCCCCTCTCCCTGTAGCTTCCTCAGGTCTTGAGTCCCTGCAGGGCTGCACCTCTACCAGCGACACACACCAGCTAGGTCTTAACTCTGTCCTGTGTCCCAGCCTTCTTATTTTCAGGCTCATAGCACCTTTCCGAAGGAACGCTTACAACGCTGGGCCCTGACGGGAGCGCTCTTGAACACCGAGCACACGTTTGAGCCCCACCTCAGGACCAGGGAGGGCCCAGCATTGTAAGAGAGTTTATCGGCGGGTGTTGTGAAATGACAGTCATGTAGTCTGGGTGGATTCAATCTCTACGGCTGATCATAGAAACTCATTATAGGTTGTTTTACTAAATGATTTCAGGGGAAAACCAAAAAATGTTATTTTCTTACCAATAAGCCAGCTAACTGTGTGTAAAGTCTTATCATCCTGTGTGGGGCACGTGTTTTATTCAACAATCAGTATTTTAAACAGAATTGGCAGGTGTCAGCCGCCTCCTGCGAGACCAAAATGCAGATCAAAATCACCGGAGGTCAGTTCTCGTTGGACAGTGGCCTGGGCAGCGTCCCTGAGCCCTGGGGGGTTACTGACGCCCTGGCTGTCCTGTGGGCGGCTGAGATGAAAGAAGGGCCCCCGGGGCCGGACAGGGCAGCCCCCATCCTGTAACAAACAGCCTCCCACCCTCATCTGCACAGCCCCGCCGGGACGTCCTCCCACTGACCTGTCCGGGAGCCGCCAGCCTCTCTTCTCTAGATCCCCCTGACCCACCGGGGAGGGGGTCTTGGTACTCATGCATGACCCACCCTCCGCCCCCAGCACAGCTGATGAGTTCGGATCCTAAGATGCTGGAAGTTTGAATGGAGAGGACCTGGCAGCTGGTGGGCGCTATGTAATAACAAAAACAGATTTGGCCTTTGCTCCTCAAACCCCCGGGATTTCTTGGGTGATGAGTGTCTTCTGTGACTCATAACCAGCTCCTTCCTAGCACAGCTGAGTTTATGCCAATGAGGCGACGCCGCTGGGGCCCGTGATAGCGTCAGGACAGGGGTCGGTCACTAGAAAAGCCAAGTGACCAGGGTGGGAACCCTCAGCCCCCCACCCCCGGACCTCCGTGGAGGGGACGGGGCTGGAGACAGGGTCAGAGCTCTTGAATGGTGAGACGGGAGAGCACCAGGTTGGTGAACGCGAGGGGACGCTGGGAGGGTCACGGCTGAGGGAGAGTGGAAGGAAGCCCCTCCATCCCTCCCCGGCAACCCCCGCCCCATACTGGGCTCTTCCACTGGTCCTGAGCTGCGTCCTTTATCATTAACAAGTAAATACATTTTCCTGAGATCTGTGAATCGTTTAGTGAATCGGTGAACCAGAGGAAGGGTGGGAACCACCGAATTTGTCGCTGCCAGGAAGAAGTCCCACGTGGTAGCGGGGGCCCACGTACAGGTGGCGCTGGAGGGGGCAGCCCCGCGGGACTCAGCCCTACCGTGGGCGGCGCTGACTCGGGGGGAGGGGCATCCAGATGGTGGAGGACGCGCCGGGCACGTGACTGGTGGGGTCTGGGAGGGAAGCCCGGCTTCCGGGAGCCCCTGGTCTCCCCCAAGCGATGCCCAGCCTCCACGCCCCGTCTCCACCTCTCTCTGTGTCTCTCCCAGCCTCTTTCCATCTCTATCTCTGTCTCTCTCTGTGTCTCTCCCTCTGTCCTGTCTCTCCCTCTCACAGGGGGCTTGAATTAACTCCCATTACTCAGGACTAGGGTCCTTTTTACCCCTCTGCTCCGGAGCTCGAGCGCGTCTTGCTTTGCGGCTTGGTCAGCCCCCAGCCTGCCCCGCCCCCAGAGCCCCCGCCCCGTGCCCGGTCCTGTGCCGGGCCCTGCCGACGGTGCCCTCAGGAGCTGCAGAGTGAGGGGACCCGCAGGCAGCCCCCCGCAGGCAGGAGGGACCCTGGGTGCGGCCCTCGGCCCAGCAGCCCGAGGCGTTTCCAGGATGCGAAGGTGTGACTCACCTGAGCCGGAGGACCCGCCCCCCCCACGGCGGGCGGGCATCCGCGGAAAACAGTGCTCCGGATGTTTGTCCCAGGTGTGCTTCCAGAACACAGAGGGGGCAGAGGCTTTGCATGGCCCGCAAGGACCAGAACACAGAGGGGGCAGAGGCTTTGCATGGCCCGCAAGGACCAGAACACAGAGGGGGCAGAGGCTTTGCAGGGCCCGCAAGGACCAGAACACAGAGGGGGCAGAGGCTTTGCATGGCCCGCAAGGACCAGAACACAGAGGGGGCAGAGGCTTTGCATGGCCCGCAAGGACCAGAACACAGAGGGGGCAGAGGCTTTGCATGGCCCGCAAGGACCAGAACACAGAGGGGGCAGAGGCTTTGCATGGCCCGCAAGGACCAGAACACAGAGGGGGCAGAGGCTTTGCATGGCCCGCAAGGACCAGAACACAGAGGGGGCAGAGGCTTTGCATGGCCCGCAAGGACCAGAACACAGAGGGGGCAGAGGCTTTGCATGGCCCGCAAGGACCAGAACACAGAGGGGGCAGAGGCTTTGCATGGCCCGCAAGGACCAGAACACAGAGGGGGCAGAGGCTTTGCATGGCCCGCAAGGACCAGAACACAGAGGGGGCAGAGGCTTTGCATGGCCCGCAAGGAAGCGTCAGAGAGCAAACTGGGCGTGCGAACGCCGCTCCCACGCCGACAAAGGTAAGTGTACAAACACATAGATTTTAGTAAGAGGTGTAAAATACAGAAAGATACACGTCTTATGAAAAGCTCTTCAGCCACACGTGCCCCCCGAGTTCCCACAGGCTCCAGAGCGTCTGGTGAACACAGACGGGCCAGAGACAAGCCGCCTCCCCCGAGACGGTTCCCTGACCTGTGATCCCGGGTGCCCGAGCGACTCCGCGTGGCTGGGCCCTCGGGTCACTTGATGCCAGGACCACGCGGGGACCCGGCGGGAGGTGGGGACGGGGCGCAGTGGCGGCCGGGAACCCACTCGTCTCTGTGTCCAGGGCCCAGATGCCGAGTCTTGCTGGCTCATAGCATCTGGGTTAGCGGGAAAGTGCGGCCTTTCAACTTGACCTTAAGCCCGCCAAGATCAGGCACCCTCCTCACTCTGACCCCAGTGCAACCCCGCAAGGTGAACCAGGCTCGCCCGCAGACAACGGTCCCCCTCACCCAGCCTCCGCCTGTGACACAGACTTTCCACTTTGATTCTACTTTTGTTGAGGCTAAACCTTCCAGAACCAACTTCCAAAAGCGTGGCTGTGCCCCCGAGTCAGGGGCGCCACGGGCGGGACGCTGTGGGCTGTGTGCTGTGAGCCCCCCGGGCGCCGGGCACCGCCGGCGTCCCAGAGGGAAGATCTGCCGGGGAAGCTGCATCCGAGGGCAGCACAGAGACGCCTGGTCCTGGGGCAAGAACAGAGGAGGCCCCCCCCCAGCCCCCCAGCCCTGACGTCTGTGTTACATGAGCGCCATGCACTCTGCTAAAGCGAAAGGGGTAAGAACGTCCCTCAAGTCCAGGGCGCTCACAAAACAGACGGTAAGTGAAAAGCGTTTAAAAGAGGCAGTAACTTGGTTGCCTCAAAGAATGGGGTTGTGCAGCCCCGGGGTCCTCAGAGATGAAGGGGTAGCCATTCCCACGGAGCTGACCGGCCAGAGCACCAGCCACAAGGCCTGGCCAACCATCCACACACCCACCTGACCAACGTGGTTCCAGAAGCTGGGGTTGGAGCATGAGTCACCTTTACGGCAAGGGACACAAAGTAAATAACGTTTTTATACTAATGAAGGTTATTCAGAAAGGACCAAGTAATTCAAATGCAGTTTTATCTTCAAATACGTGGATTCCGAGAATGAATGCCGAGAATGAATGCCACAGATGAACTGTGAGGGTTTACGCACTTCTGTGACATGCAAAACTCTGGGCTGAGTGTTTGCATCCCCAAACTCTTACGTTGACATCCTACCTCCTGTATTTGGGGGTAATTGGAGGTGGGGCCCCTGGGAAGGGCTTGGGTGCTGCGGGCAGCGCCCCCCGAGACCAGACCAGTGCCGTCTCAAGAAGAGGGAGCGAGTTGGGACTTCCCTGGGGGTCCAGTGGCTAAGACACCGCAGGGGGCCCGGGTTCAATGCCTGGTTGGGGTACTAAGATCCCACAAGCTGAAAAAAGAAAAGAAAGGAGGGGACGAGCGTGGGAGGAAGTCTATCCACATTATCGTGCCAACACGCAAGGTCAGGTCTGTGCAAGTCCACTTCCATGAAGCTTGAGGAAGCTGATTTATGGGGTGAAGGGTCGGGAGGAGGGCAGCCCTCGGGGGCACAGACTGGGAAGGGGCAGGGAGCCAATACTCCCTGTGTGCCCTTGTGAGCCTGGTGTGTGCCCAGTGAGCGCATAAAGGATACTGGTCTGTAGTTTCCTTGTAGTGTCTTTGTGCGGCTTTGGTTTAGGCTAATGCTGGCCTCAAAGAATGTGTTAGGAAGTGTTCCCCCCTCTTAAAATTTTTTGAAAAGTTTGAGAAGGATTGGTGTTAGTTCCTCTTTAAATGTTTGGTAGAATTCACCAGTGAAGCCATCGGGTCCAGTTTCTTTGTTGAGAGGTTTATTATCGTTGTTATAACTGATTCAATCTCCTTACTAGTCATATTTCTATTCTTATTTTCTATTTCTTCATGATCCAGTCCTGGTAGGTATTGTATTTCCAGGAATTTGTCCATTTCACCTAAATTATCAACTTTGTTGGTGTACAGTTGTTCATAGTGCTCTCTTATAATCCTTTTTATTTCTGTAGCATTAGTTTTAATGTTTCCACTTTCATTTCTGATTTTAGTAATTTGAGCTGTCTCTCTATTTTTCTTTGTCCATCTAGATAAGATTAATTATGTTGATGTTTCCAAATCACCAACTTTTGGCTTTACTGATTTTCTCTATTGTTTTCCTATTCCTTATTTCATTTATTTCTGCTCTAATCTTTTTTTATATATGAATTTATTTATTTATTTATTGTTGGCTGTGTTGGGTCTTTGTTGCTGGGCGCGGCCTTTCTCTAGTTGCGGCGAGCGGGGGGCTACTCTTCATTGCGGTGCGCAGGCTTCTCATTGCGGTGGCTTCTCTTATTGCGGAGCACAGGCTCTAGGCGTGCGGGCTTCAGCAGTTGTGGCTCTCGGGCTCTAGAGCGCAGGCTCAGTAGTTGTGGGGCACGGGCTTAGTTGCTCCACGGCATGTGGTATCTTCCCGGACCAGGGCTCGAACCTGTGTCCCCTGCACTGGCAGGCGGGTTCTTAACCACTGTGCTACCAGGGAAGCCCTAATCTTTATTTTTTTCTTCCCTTCTGCTAGCTTTGGTCTAGTTTGTTCTTCTTTCTCTAGTTCCTTAAGTTAGTGTGCGGATTTGAGATTTTTCTTGTTTTTTAATGTGTTTATAGCTGTACATTTCCCCTAAACACCACTGTTGATGAGTCTATTACTTTTGGTAAGTTGTGTTTTCTTTTTTATTCATTTCGAATTATTTTCTAATTTCCCGTTTGATTTGTTCTTTGATCCACTGGTTCTTTAGTTTCCACAAATTTAGGAATATTCCAATTTTCCTTGTGTTATTGATTTCTAACATCATCCTGTTGTGGTTGGAGGAGATACTTTTTTATGGTATCTAGCTTTTTAAATCTATTGAGACTTAATTTGTGGCTTAACATATGATCTATCCTGGGAAGTGCCTCATGTGCACTTGAGAAGGATATGTATGTTGTTGTCATTGGGTGGAGTGTTCTGTGCACATCTGTTAGATCTGGTTGGTTGCTTATGTCCTCTATTTCCTTATGTGTCTTCTGTCTGGTTGTTCTATCCAATATTATGAGTGGGGTTCTACAACTATTATTTTAGAACTCTCTATTTCTCCCATCAATGTTGTCAGTTTTTGCCTCATATATATTTTTTATTGGAGTAGAGTTGCTTTACAATGTTGTGTTCGTTTCTGCTGTACAAAGAAGTGAATCAGCTATATGTATACCTATATCCCCTCCCCCTCGGACCTCCCTCTCACCCCCCATCCCACGCATCTAGGTTGTCACAGAGCACTGAGCTGAGCTTTCTGTGCTTCATAGCATGTTCTTGCTAGCTATCTATTTTACGGATGGTAGTGTATATATGTCAATCCTAATTTCCCAGTTTGTCCCAGCCTCCCCTTCCCCCCGTGTCCACATGCCCATTCTCTACATCTCTATTCCTGCCCTGCAAATAAGTTCATCTGTACCATTTTTCTAGATGCCACATATATGCATTAATATATGATACTTGTTTTTCTCTTTCTGGCTTACTTCACTCTGTATGACAGACTTTAGTCCCATCCACATCTCTACAAATGACCCAATTTCATTCCTTTTTATGGCTGAGTAATATTCCATTGTATATACGTACCACATCTTCTTTATCCATTCATCTGTTGTTGGACATTTAGGTTGTTTCCATGTCCTGGCTATTGTAAATAGTGCTGCAATGAACATTGGGGTACATGTGTAATTTTGAATTATGGTTTTCTCAAGGTATATGCCCAGTAGTGGGATTGCTGGGTCATATGGTAGCTCTATTTTTAGTTTTGTAAGGAACCTCCATACTGTTCTCTACAGTGGCTGTATCAGTTTACATTCCCACCAACTGTGCAAAAGGGTTCCCTTCTCTCCACACCCTCTCCAGCATTTATTGTTTGTAGATTTTTTGATGACGGCCACTCTGGTGTGAGGTGACGCCTTATTATAGTTTTGATTTGCATTTCTCTAATAATTAGTGCTGTTGAGCATCTTTTCATGTGCCTCTTGACCATCTGTATGTCTTCTTTGGTGAAATGCTTATTTAGGTCTTCCTCCCATTTTTTAATTGGGTTGTTTGTTTTTTTGATATTGAGCTCCATGAGCTGTTTATATATTTTGGAGATTTAATCCTTTGTCAGTTGCTTCGTTTGCAAATATTTTCTCCCATTCTGAGGGTTGTCTTTTTGTCTTGTTTATGGTTTCCTTTGTTGTGCAAAAGCTTTTTGTTTAATTAGGTCACATTTGTTTATTTTTGTTTTTATTTTCATTACTCTAGGAGGTGGGTCAAAAAAGATCTTGCTGTGGTTTATGTCAAAGAGTGTTTTTCCTATGTTTACCTCTAAGAATTTTATAGTGTCCAGCCTTACATTTAGGTCCTTAATCCATTTTGAGTTTATTTTTGTGTATGGTGTTAGGTAGTGTTCTAATTTCATTCTTTTACATGTAGTTGTCCAGTTTTTGCCTCATATATTTTGATGTTCTGTCATTAGGTGTGTAAATGTTTATATTTGTTATAAGTTCTTGCTGTATTGATCCTTTTATTAACATTTAATGTCCTTTTTTGATTTAAAGTTTATTTTTTTCTGATATTAATATAGCCATCCCAGCTCTCTTTTGGTTACTGTTTGCAAGGAATATCTTTTCTATCCTTTCAATTTCAATCTATTTGAGTCTTTGGATTTATAGCAAGTCTCTTGCAGACAGTGTATAGTTGGAGCATGTGTTTTTATCCATTCTGTCAATCTGTCTTTTTATTAGAAAAATTAATCCATTTACATATAAAGTAATTACTGATAGGGAGGGACTTAACATCTGTCATTGTGCTATTTGTTTTCTTATAGCTTTCCCTCCTCATTTCCTGCATTACTGTCTTTTTTTGTGTTTAGTTGATTTTTTTGTAGTGAAATGTTTAAATTCCTTTCTCATTTCCTTTTGTATATATTCTATAGCTGTTTTATTTGTGGTTCCCATGGGGGTTACATTTAATACCCTAAAGCTATAACACTCTAATTTGAATTTCCACCAGGTTAACTTCAAGGACAACAAGACCTCTGCTCCTTTACAGCTCCATATCCACCCCTTTTGGTTGTTGATGTCACAAAATGACATCTTTGCACATTGTGTGCACAAAACATAAACTAAACATTCTTTTAAATGCATCATTCTCTTAAATTATGTAGAAAACAAGATTTGGAATTATGTATCAAAATTACAATAATACTAGCTTTTAAACTAATAATTTTTTAAATGTATTCATGTCTTAAATAATATAGAAAACAAAAAGTGCAATAACAAGCCATTGTTTCAATAACACTAGCTTTTATAATTGCCCATGTATTTACCTTTCTTGAGATCTTTATTTCTCCATATGTTTTTTGTCTAGTGTCCTTTCATTTCACTTGCATGACTCCCTTGAGCATTTCTAGTGGTCATGACCTTCCACAGCTTGTTCATCTGGGAAGGTCTTATTTCTCCCTCACTTTTGAAGGAGTTTTGGCAGGTATAGTGTTCTTGGTTGGCTTTTTTTTTTTTTCCTTTATCACTTTTAACATGTCAGCCCACTGCTTTCTGGCCTCTAATTTCTTTTTTTTTTTTTCTTTACACACAAATGTTTATTTCTCCACATTTACCTTTTTTAAATTGAAGTATAGTTGATTTACAATGTTGTGTTAGTTTCTGGTGTACAGCAAAGTGAGTCTGTTATACGTATATACATACTCCTTTTCATATTCATTTTCATTATAGTTTATTACAGGATATTGAATATAGTTCCCTATGCTATACAGTAGGTCCTTGTTGTTTACCTACTTTATATATAGTAGTTTGTATCTGCTAATCCTAAACTCCTAATTTATCCCTCCCTCACTGCCTTTCCTATTTGGTAACCATAAGTTTGTTTTCTATATCTGTGAGTCTGTTTCTGTTTCCTAAATAAGTTCATTTGTGTCATATTTTAGATTCCACATATAAGTGATATCATATGGCGTTTGTCTTTCTCTTTCCAACTTACTTCACTTAGTATGATAATCTGAGTCCAACCATGTTGCTGCAAATGGCATTATTTCATTCTTTTTTTTATCACTGAGTAGTAGTCCATTGTGTATATATACACCACATCTTCTTTATCCATTCATCTGTAGATGGACATTTAGGTTGTTTCCGTATCTTGGCTACTGTAAATAGCGCTGCTTTGAACACTGGGGTTCATGTATCTTTTCAAGTTATAGTTTTCTCTGGATACATGCCCAGGAGTGGGATTGCTGGATCATATGGCAACTCTACTTTTAGCTTTTAAGGAACTTCTTTATTATTTGTAGACTTTTTGAGGATGGCCATTCTGACTGTGAGGTGTGAGGTGATACCTCATGGTAGTTTTGATTTGCATTTCTCTGATAATTAGCAGTGTTGAGCATCATTTCATGTGCCTCTTGGCCATCTGTATATCTTTTTTGGAGAAATGTCTATTTAGGTCTTATGCCCATTTTTTGATTGGGTTGTTTGGCTTTTTGTTATTGAGTTGTATGAGCTGTTTGTATATTTTGGAAATTAAGCCCTTATTGGTTGCATCCTTTGCAAATATTTTCTCCCATTCTGTAGGTTGCCTTTTCAGTTTGTTTATGGTTTCCTTTGCTGTGCAAATGCTTCTAGGTTTGATTAGGTCCCATTTGTTATTTTTGCTTTTATTTCTATTGCCTTGGGAGAGTGACCTAAGAAAACAAAAATTCTCTGATTTATGTTAGAGAATGTTTTCTGGCGTCTAAAATTTCTGATAAGAAATCTGTCG
Source organism: Eschrichtius robustus (assembly GCF_028021215.1). Taxonomy (NCBI): domain Eukaryota; kingdom Metazoa; phylum Chordata; class Mammalia; order Artiodactyla; family Eschrichtiidae; genus Eschrichtius; species Eschrichtius robustus. Next base: position 152,065,749 of record NC_090827.1, on the reverse strand, counting down.
ATAATCTCATTCAGGATTGTGTATGATGATTTGCTTCTCACTTGTTGCTTCCAAGATTCTCTGTCTTTGTCTTTTGAAAGTTTGATTATAGTGTGTCTCAGTGTGGGTTTCTTTGAGTTCATCTTACGTGGATTTTGTTGAGCTTCTTGGATATTTATATTCATGTCTTTCATCAAATTTGGGATGTGTTCAGCCACTATTTCTTCAAATATTCTCCCTGACCTTTTTTCTCTCTCGTCTCCTCCTGGGACTCCCACAGTGTGAATGTTGCTCTGCTTGATGGTGTCCCACATGTCCCTT